>NW_028292575.1:3374488-3974488 GCF_029948245.1 Actinia tenebrosa | reverse complement strand
GTACGAGGGGTTCTGGTGTCTGGTATGTAAAGTAGAATTGCCCATTATTTTCTGTAACATACTTTGATTGGTTTGACAAATTGATATCGCAGTGTTTGACATGTCCTAAAATATGACCATTTGGAGATTGATATGTATTTTATATCTATTTTTATTATATGGTTAGGAAAGTTCGGGCGCGGTGATTAGTTGAAAACTGTGCATTATTAGTGAACGGAGCACAGTGCTCTCCCCATCTGCGTGCGTGAAGTGCTGCTAGATCCTGCGACCGTCTTTCTTTTTGCGTAAATAAATTCAATACTGATATAATATTAGTAACTATATAATAAAACGAATAAAACAGCTTTCTCCGTGTTCCGTTCTGTAAAAAAGCACTTAGGAAGCGCCGTAAGCATTCAAGAAATGTGAGAAGCACTCGCAAACTGCTCGTGCTTCTCCTTACACTTTTTTCGTGTTTACGTCACTTCCTGAACGGAACACGGAAAAACTGAGCTGTTTTATTTTTTTTGAGTAATTATTTTTTACTTTTGATTTCTCTTATTTATTTTTTGTTGTGAGTGGGATAAGCGCTGGTTAACGGCTCTTGCTTCTCCTTACGCTTCTTTCGTGCTTACGTCACTTCGTGAATGGAGCATGGAAAAAGCTGTTTTATCAGTTACATAATTATTTTTTACTTTTGATTTCTTTTGCTTTTGTTTGGTTTCTTTCGAGTAGTTTATTTGAATTTTGTTCTATTTTTATTCGTTCTTCCTTTATTAATTTCTTATTCATTTTTCTCGTTTTTGTAGTTTTGTGTTGGCCGTGATATAATCTTTCATAACAAAGCGGCTCGTATTCTTTCCGATCTCATTTTATTCGTTGTGTTAAAAAAACTATAAAAGAGAACTTTTTAGTAGTGAATAGCAGAGCTTCGTGCTACTTTTATCTCCACGTGTATATAATACTTTTACGCATACTATTAACCTTAATTTGAATAAAGACTTTTATAGTTCAAACACTAGGTCCAGAGGTAATATTCGTAAGAAATTTAAAATTAAAACTTAATTAGGGTCTGTGGACAACAAACAGTTTTGTGCCTGGGCCCAGTTGTACAAAGGGTGGATATCGCTATCCGACGGATAAATCCTTATCCTGTGGATAAATCGATACTGTTTTCCAATAAATCTATCTATCAATGGATAGGATATATTCGTTGGATAGCGCTATACGGCCTTCGTACAAGCGGGCCTGACGATTGGTAAAAATATATATATTACCATACGAAATGCATCTTGTTGAACTCATCAGTATTTAGTTTACGGCTTGTTTTTGCAGTAATATCTGTTGATGATGGTGATGATGACGATGATGATGGTGATGATGACGATGATGATGGTGATGATGATGGTATTGATGATGATGGTAGTGATGATGATGATGATAGTGATGATGATGGCTAACAATGTGGTGGTGGTGGTTATAAAGATGATAAAAATGATGCTGTTACTAACGCTGTTTATGCTTGATGTTGATGATGATGTCTTGTTTGTTTATGATACTAATGATGATTGTTTGTCAAAGATAATTATGATGAAATTGAAGCTATTGATGATGAAATTAGCTAGCGCTATTGTTGATATAGATGGTAATAATGTGATGTTGATGATTAAAATTATGATGATGGTAATCATGACTGATGAGGGCATTCTCATTTTTTCTTCTCCTTCCTTCCTTCCTTTACCTCTTTCTGCGCATTTTCACAGAATCACCAAACTTTCTTTTTGTTGGAATATAAATTCCACGTCACTGTGTGTGGTATCCTTGGGGGAGAAGGAGGGAAAAGTGTTTGTTGAAGATTATTTCCAAAGAATTAGTCTCCACTCAACTTTTATTACCACAGGATTACCAGAACAACCCTGCGTCTCCTACGTTATCTTAACCAAGAAACATCCAAGAAAAATAACACCAAGTTTATGCACGACCTGCACCAATAAACAGAGCAATAATAGATAGGAATTATAATAAGTGATTAATGTTTTTGTAGATATTTATTAAAGATTATCAATTAAGATCAATGAATGATCTAGAAAATTTATACTTTCGCTAATATAAATAATGTTCAGATAAATCATACGTGCTCTAGATACATGAATACCAAGTCGCAATGAACTCCGTACTACGCAAGACACTAGAGAAAGACGTTTTAATCTCGTACCCAGAGCCTGCGTTTCTTCTGACCTGCGGTGAAGAACGAGGGCTCTGGCATCATCCATTTTTTTGACACCAGAATTTCTTGGACTTCCGGTATGAGAGCGTTTGTCTTCAAAGACTTGCCAAACATAAAAAAAAGTATGTTCCCAATTTCTAATTTTTATTTTGATCGTAAATAAACACAATCTCTGTCTTAAAAGATAATTTTCATTGTTTATAGTTCACTTCACTTGCGCATGCGCCAGAAATGAATCATACCAGAGCTTTCCTTTTTCGCCGCAGGCCAGAAGAAACGCAGGCTCTGGGTACGAGATTGAAGATGTTTGCACTTGCTTCAAGTCTACATGAAAAGAAGAGTCTAACTTTTTCTATTATTCATGCTTTGTCAAGTTCATGGTTCCGGCTTTGCTTAGTTACTTTTTCCATGTCCCACAAGCTCAACAAATTACCAAGAATATCTCAGAATTTAAAACTCCTTTTACTGTCAAATGAAATGAAATAAAATAGCCTCGTAATCCTTGTAGTACTCTTAGCTGATTGGTGGAAGCATACGATTGCGGAACCGAGTACTTGAATAATAATTTAAAGATAATTTTGGGGTTCTCAAATAAAGTTTTTTACAATAACTTACAAATTTCTCGCGCGCTGATTGGTTATTCTTTAACATCAATAAGAGGACAGACTGATAAAACTGACATCAACGAGCGCGCGCTCTTTCCGTTGGTTGTTTTGATCGCTAACAATGAGAAGTTTTTATCGTTTTTGTTATTGCAAAAAACCAATTGACATCAGATTTTTTATGTGTCTGTCCTCTTATTGACGATAAATTTCGCCATCACATTGTCAAAGTAGTATGCGGATTTTGATTTTTGATTTTTGATTTTATTTCCTTTTTTGTGTTTGTTTACCTATTAAACCAATTTTTATTTAGAATTGTTTTGAATTGATTAAATTTGAATCACGTTGACATTATTCATACTTTGCCATTTTTATTCAAATGCATATATAACTTTCTCACAGTACCCCCCAACGGGATCCAAGTGCTATTCTATGCATGCTGAAAATACACGTCGCACAAAATTCCATGAAATTATCGAGGCTATGCATTAAATTATACATTCATGGCGTGACAACTTTAAAATGAAGTAAGGTCACGCTCATTTCCAAGAATCTTCTGACAATAGACTGATAAACAACATTCTTCAGACAACTCCCTCAACTCGTCTCGTCTCAACTTCTGAAGACATGGAATCGTTTGTTGAAGATCTTAAGAACGAACTCCAATGTTCCCTGTGTAATGATACTTTCACTGAACCAAAGATCTTGTCTTCTTTCCACACATTTTGTAAGCCTTGCGTCAAACGACACGCCGAGCTAGTTGACCAAATCAACATCTTCAAATGTCCTCGATGCAAATCACAAACTTCTCTACCAGAACTAAGCAGCGTCGAAGATCTACAGCCAAGTCTAATGCATTCAAGAATCTTGAAGGGTCTGGCGTTGGTAGAAAGAGAAAAGGCTTATTCTGTTTCTGAGAGTCATTCGTCAGCTTCTTGGTATTGTTTTGACTGTGATCTGGCTGATTTGAAGAAAAAAGATATTCAGTTCCTAATAACAAGAGAAAATCCTTGTACAAGTCACCCTCAGCACAGGCTAGAATTCTTCTGCGAAGACTGTGATGCAATGATTTGCTTGACATGCTTGAGATATCACAGGGTTCATAACACAATGTCATTAGATAAGTTTGCTTCGATCAAGAAAGCTGAATTGTCAAAGCATCTGCAGGTACTAGAGCAGTTGAGATTAGATGACAAGGAAAAGCAACAACAAGAAAAGATTGCTAACACAATCAAACAACAAGGAGAAAAGGCAAAAAAAGGAGTCAAAGAAAAAACCAAGAAGATCATCCAAATACTACAAGACAACGAACGAGAATTGCTGAGACAAATCGATGAGAAGTTGAACACAGCCACAACAAACTTGAATATAATTCATCATATTCCAGCCGTCAAGGAATACATCAAGAATGTGATGGAAAGAGGACTGGCAAGTGAAATGATGACCATTCAAGAGACACAATGCTCTCACAAATTCATCTTCAACCATATTCCACCATACTCTAGAATTGAATATGTTGCTAATGAAGAGCTGATGCGACAAGTGAATTCAGGGCTGGGAGAAATACAAACTTGTTCCGAAACAGACCACACGAAGAGCACTATTCAGGTGAAATCTAAGGCACAAGCTTTAAACAAAGAAATGCTGATAGTAACGACTAAACGCTCTACAGGAGAACTCAATCATGATCCAAGGGATGTTATAGACGTTCAAATCAAGCCTGAAGAAAATATGAAAATAGAAAAGAAATATGTGAGAACTGATGGTAAAGTAGAAGTTGAATTCATGGCTAAAGTAGCTGGTCAGTTGACAGCAGAGGTTCAAGTGAATGGGAATCATGTATCTAACAGTCCACTAGAGGTGAATGTCAAGCCACAAGAGATGAGAACAACAGGACAGTTTAACATGAAAGGTGTAAATATAGGATCTAGTAATTTAAGAGGTATAGCAGTAAACAGAGACAATAGCAGGATCGCTGTTTCAAATGATTCTTTCTACTGTGTCTATGTATTCACCACTAATGGAGATCTCTTACTGATGTATGGTAGTCAAGGTAGTGAACAGGGACAGTTGGATGGTCCTGAAGGTTTAGCATTTCTGAATGATACAGATTTAGTCATAGCAGACTGGGGTAATCATAGAATATGTATAGTGAACACTACAACAGGGACATTGGTCAAAACCTTTGGTAACCAAGGTAACGGCGATGGTCAGTTTCATTATCCATATGGAGTACACGTTGATGACGATGGTAACATCATTGTATGTGGTCGTGATAATCATCGTGTTCAAGTCTTCACAAGAGACGGTGACTATCAATATCAGTTTGGTTTGACAACACAGGACGAGTTTGATCCATTTGATGTGATAACACATGATGGACTGTTTTACGTCCGTGATTGTAGTAATCACGTTATTCATGTATTTGAGAAGAAAGGTAACGTACCGACTAGAATATCGACGATTGATGGTGAAGGCAGTGCTGATGGTCAGCTGAATAGACCATGGGGCCTGGCTATTGATAATGACCATCATCTACTGGTGTGTGATGATTATACTAACCGCGTACAAAAATTCACATTGGATGGTCGTTTTGTAGGAAAGACTTGTGATGAAATCGAGAACCCTGCATATATAATTGTTTTAAAGGATGGTCAGTTATTAGTTAGTACGAGGGGTTCTGGTGTCTGTTATGTAAAGTAAAATCGCTATCATTTTCTGTAACATACTTTGATTGGTTTGACAAATGGATATCGCATTGTTTGACATGTCCTTAAATATGACCATTTAAAGTTTAATATACATTTTATAAGTATTTTCATTGTATATCTAGGATAGTAGATCCGCGCGCGCAGTTCTTCCGTCTTTCTTTTTGCGTAAATAAATTCAATACCGAAATAAAATTAGTAACTATAAAACGAATAAAACAACTTTTTCCGAGCTCTATTCAGTAATAAAGGAGTTAGGAAGCACCATAAGCTCTCTAGAAGTGTGAGAAGCACTCGCAAACTGCCCGTGCTTCTCCTTACACTTCTTTCGTGTTTACGTCACTTCCTGTGTATTTATTACTGAACGGAGCACGGAATAAGCTGTTTTATTTGTTGAATATCTATTTTTTACTTTTGATTTCTTTTGTTTTGATTTCGTTTCTTTCGCGTTCTTTAATTCGTTTTTGTTCTATTTATATTCGTTTTTCCTTTTATTGATATCTTGTTCATTTTTATCGTTATTGTAGTTTTCTATTGGCATTTAAAATTAAAACTTAATTAGGGTCTGTGGACAACAAACAATTTTGCATGTGACGATTGGGAAAAAAAGATATTTCCATAAGAAATCCTTCTTGTTGAACTCGGTATTTAGGGACTGTGCAATGATTATCGGGAGGGGGGTTCTAAAATTTATTATAGGGAATCAAAAGTTAAAGTGGTAGAGTGGTTAGAAGCTAATTGCTTAAATATGGAGGGGGAGGGTCACAAGTCAATTTGGGATTTTGTTCACTATAAAATTGAAAATATGCATATGAATGTATCTAAAATAGACATTCATTGTTATATTGTTTACTGTATAAAAAACATAACTTGTCACAGGTGCAACCTCAAAACCATATGTGCTGAAATAATGTATAAACTGAGTATCCTTTGTAATAAAAACAGTACAAAAAAACAGTAACTAAAAACAGTGCAAGTCACAACTTTCTATACTGTACTGTGGTAAAGCTATGCCACATTGATTGACTGTATATAAGACAACTGACTATGTCGTGTCTGTTTTGTTTTTGGTTGACAATAACAAAGAACTCCTCATTAGCAATCAAAGTGGTGGCTATTTCTTTGTTATTTATATCTCGAGGGCTTTTCAGTGATGTGGCTGCACCACAAGAATAGCGAGTTTTCCCGACTTGCATATCTCTCTTATAGGAAACATGCAGATTTCGCGCCAAAAACTATGCCTTCAGCTTGACTGATTGACTGGACTGGACGGTAGTTTTTGTTGGTCGATACCAACAAACCTTACAAATTGCGGAGTGGAGGATTTTCGAGCAGTTTAGTCGGCTGCAGTGATTGACACGTGTTTTCTCGCTGTAAAGGGCTGTGTTTCTATTTTTCTTATTGCCAGGTTTCAACCCTATTTGGGACTTAGAAGTAGAGAAAGAGCTCCACGTTCCCGAGCTGGTCATGATTCGGTTCGCAGTAGTGGACGAAGATGTTGGCAAGGATGATTTCATTGGTCAATTTTCACTTCCCTTCACAAGCCTTCAGGCAGGTCATTTACTAAAACTAACAGTATTTTCCTTGCACACTTTCTTCAAAATTATTATCAATGGGCATCTGAGTGTACATTGCGTGTAATGTTTTCCTATTTCAGACCACGTGCCATTCTCTTGACAATGATATTCTTTGTTTGAATTGTATCTATATTCATGTTTTTTCTCATGCGCTACCGTTAAACAAAGAAATGATACTCTAGGGAATGACACATGTCTGAAATGGGAAAACATTATACCCAACTAGGTACAAGGTCTATTCTCTCTTGTAAATCTATTCTCACGATCAATTCCAAATTCAAATTTAAAAAATCATTTTCTTAATGTTTGAATTGAAATCTACCCAGGTTATCGACATGTGCATCTCCTCAACATGAAAGGCGAACCCATTCCCCACGCGACCATCTTTGTTCACGTGACCATAGAAGATAATCCAAAATCATCCAGGTCAGCGAAATCCCACAGCGAGCCCAAACAGGTCAGTGGTGTTAAACATATAATGGAGAATTTATTATCTATGCGGTACGATATTATGGCAACATTGATTACCGACTGATTTACTCAGGGTTTGCCTTTCCATTTCAGCGTCAGAATAAATTAAAACGATTATTATAAAATATAATAGTAATTAATTGTTAATAAATAATAGTAATAATATCTATAAAAAGCTAAAATAAAGGTGAATAAAGAAGATGGATAAATACAAATGGTAAATACGATAATGATAAAACTAATAACTGTAATCATAATCCTAACCTATAGAGACGATGACAATGACAATGATAAAATAATGATGATGATAATATAATAAAGTCAATGATAATGAAGATAAAAAGTGACAATGAAAATGGCAATAATATAACTATAAAGATAATAATGATGATAAAATAATTCGTTAACCGCTTCCGAGTCACTCGGGGCGGAGGCTCCACTGTTTTCAGTCCAAGGTCCCACGGATTTATAATTAGTTTGTTTTGCTGTAAAACGGAGCATAAAAAAGTGAAATCTATAGATTGTCTCCAAACTCGGCAGACAGAATTATGACAATTTTTTAAAGCGAACAGGAGGACAATACTGTGAAAACCCATGTTTTAAAAATACAAGATTTAACGCAGATTTCTACGAAAAAGTATTGCACTTAAATGTGAATGTTATTTTAAGATTTCAACGTATTTTACTAAATACTTGAATAATCTGTGACAATGATAATAACCAAAGTCGACAATGAGATCAAGAATAAACAAAGAATAAAAACAGATAACATGTCACGCTTGTAACAAAATACTAAATTGTATAAAATACAAAAAAAAATTAAACTTGTTAAAATGATTTTTTTTAAATTTCAACAAAACAATATATAGTGATGATAGTGATGATAACGAGGTCGATAATGGTGACGATGTTGATGATGACAATGGTGATTGTGACGTTGGTGGTGATAACGTTAATAATTATGATAAAGATTACGAAGGTTATGATGACGATGATGAAGGTGATGATGACTTGACTATGGTGATCGATGACGATAGTGGTGTTGATGATGATGATGGTGTCGATAATGGATGATGGCGATGGTGATGATGGTGATGATGGTGATGATGGTGATGATGACGGTAGTGATGATGATGATGGTGAAGATGATGATGATTACGATGATGATGATGGTAGTGATGATGATGATTATACTGGTGATGATGACGATTACGATTGTGATGATGGTAGTGATGATGATGAAGGTAGAGATGATGATAATTACGATGGTGATGATGATGACGATTATAATGGTAGTGATGATGATGATGATGATGGTGATGATGATGGTAGTGATGATGATGATTATATTGGTGATAATGATGATTACGATTGTGATGATGGTAGTGATGATGATAATTACAATGGTGATGATGATGACGATTATAATGGTAGTGATGATGATGATGATGATGGTGATGATGATGGTAGTGATGATGATGATTATATTGGTGATAATGATGATTACGATTGTGATGGTGGTAGTGATGATGATAATTACAATGGTGATGATGATGATGACGATGATGATGATGATGGTAGTGATGATAATGATGGTAGTGATGATGATGATGATGATGGTGATGATGATGGTAGTGATGATGATGAAGGTAGAGATAATGATGATTACGATGAAGCTACTTACGATAAAATTAAATTTATTTTGATATGGTTGCTAATAACATGACGATGAATTTAAACGCTAATTTCTTTTTCTGTCAACTTTTTTGGCCGATAAGCTGTGACATTTTGTCTTGTTTTTATTTGACCTCACTAGAAAAAAAAGCGAAAATAGACGGAATTGATCTCCCGATAGTTTAGTGTAAGTTATGTGTCGAAGCGGAAGACTAGATGATAAGTATGGAGTAAAATGTATTTATATTTATTTTATCATATGCTTACCACACGTATCATTCGAGTTAGAAACGAGAATAGACGAGAAAGCTAAGAGACGTAAGTTTCGCCGTCCAAAGTACAATGTTGCTAGGATCTACGGCATAGGACAGAACGAAATCTTTGGTATTTATGTTTGTAACAGCCAACGACGTAGCCATGCAGTTCGCATGTACAAACAACAACAACAACAACAACAACAACAATGGATTAAAGGAACGATTCTAAAATTAGCATAAATGATTCTAAAAATAGCATCAAAAAGGGGTTATAATGGGGAACGGGGATTCCTTATCTAAGATTATTTTCTATTGCACAGGCTTATTATATCGAGAAGTTTAAAAGCGAAAAGACTGTTGTGGACGTAATAACCTTGTAGTAGCTTTACGGCAAAACGTTCTCGTTTGTTACTAAAGTGATAAGTGTAGTATTTTGTCTATTCTTTCGTTTCTTATATTTTCCCTTCTCTTTATTCTACTCCTTCCTTCTTCTCTTTTCTTCGAATTTTTTTCTGCATTTCCACTGTCTCACCAAAATTCCTTTTTGTCAGGGTATCAATTCCACGTCACTGTGTGTGGTATCCTTGGGTGGAGAAGGAGGGGGAAAGTGTTTGTCTAAGATTCATAGACTTAGTCTCCACTCAACTTTTATTACCACAGGATTACCAGAACAACCCTGCGTCTCCTACGTTATCTTAACCAAGAAACATCCAAGGAAAATAAACACCAAGTAAAAGAACGACCTGCACCAATAAACAAAGCAATAATAGATAGGAATTATAACAAGTGATTAATATTTTTGTAGATATTTATTAAAGATTATCAATTACGATCTATTAATGATCTAGAATATTTATACTTTCGCTAATATAAATAATGTTCAGATAAATCATACGTGCTCAAAAATCTAGATACATGAATACCAAGTCGCAATGAACTCCGTACTACGCATGACACAAGAGAAAGACATTTCAATCTCGTACCCAGAGCCTGCGTTTCTTCTGGCCTACGGTGAAGGACGAGGGCATAATCAACTTTTTGAGACCAGGATTTCTTGGACTTTAGGTATAAGAGCGCATTCGTTCAAAGGCTTGGCAAAAATAAAAAAAAGTATGTTCCCGATTTCCAATTTTTATTAAAGCATGATTTTCATTGTTCATATTTCACTTCACTTGCGCATGCGCCAAAAATGGATTATGCCAGAGCCCTCGTTTTTTGTACCTTTTGTTTTTGCCGCAGGCCAGAAGAAACGCAAGCTCTGGGTACGAGATTGAACACGGCCATTATTTAGGTCGGGCATAGTTAATGAAGGGGAACTTGGTATTAACTATGGGTAGAGAAGAGCAGATTTAAAAAAAAAAAAAACTTAACGGCCTCAAATCGCGTTGAAAATTTGCCAAAAGACTGAACAAGTAAAAGCAACAACTGCAGCAAGTTTTGAGGCAAATTGTTGAGTGAAACATTTTATTGTCATAACTTTATCATTAACTCCCATACATTCCCTTATAAACCATACACAGGAACCTTGTTTGGGCTGCCTGTGCTATCTTATAGCTGATTGGTGGAAGCATACGATTGCTTAACAGAGTAGTTGAATAATCAGATATCAAGATAATTTTGGGGTTCTCAAATAAAGTTATTTACCTTCGCAGTTTTTGTTCGTAATAATCATCGTTACTTATACTGTCACAATTTATTATTTTCGTTTCAATTTTCAATGTATTGTTATATCGATCTTGTATTTGTATTCAGCCAATTATTTTTGGGGGATATGAAACAAACTTTGATTCTTTAAATTTTCTCATTTTGTTACTTTGTTGATTTTGTTTTATTTATTTGTTTGTTATTGATTATTTTTTGATTATTTCATTTCCTTTTTTGTTTTTGTTTATCTATTAAACTAATTTTGATTTTGATTTGTTTTGATTTGATAAAATTTGAATGACGTTGATATTTTTCATACTTTGACATACTTATTCAAATGCATATATAAGTTTCTCACAGTACCCACCAACGGGATCCAAGTGCTCTTCTAATGTATGTAGAAAATAAGCGTCACACAAAATGCCATGAAAATTCCGAGCCAAAGTTATAAATTATACACTCTTGGCTTGACAACATTTCAAGGAAGTAAGGTCACGCTCATTTCCAAGAATCGCCTGACAATAGACTGGCAAACAACATTATTCAAAAGACTCCCTTCAGCTCGTCTCAACTCCCGAAGACATGGAATCGTTTGTTGAAAATCTTAAGAAGGAACTCCAATGTTCCCTGTGTAATGATACTTTCACTGAACCAAAGATCTTGTCTTGTTTCCACACATTTTGTAAGCCTTGTGTCAAACGACACGCCGAGCAAGTCGACCAAATCAACATCTTCAAATGTCCTCGATGCAAATCACAGACTTCTCTACCAGAACTAAGCAGCGTCGAAGATCTACAGCCAAATCTAATGCATTCAAGAATCGTAAAGGGTCTGGCGTTGGTAGAAGGAGAAAAGGCTTGTTCTGTTTCTGAGAGTCATTCGTCAGCTTCTTGGTATTGCTTTGACAGTGATCATTCACTGTGTCAAGAATGCGAGACAAGCCATTCGTTCTTCATTAAAGATCACAAGGTCGTTCGCCTGGCGGATTTGAAGAAAGAAGATATTCAGTTCGTAATCACAAGAGAAAGTCCTTGTACAAGTCACCCTCATCACAGGCTAGAGTTTTTCTGCGAAGATTGTGATGCAATGATTTGCTTGACATGCTTGAAAGATCACAAGGATCATAAGACGATGTCATTAGATAAGTTTGCTTCGATCAAGAAAGCTGAATTGTCAAAGCATCTGCTGGTACTAGAGCAGTTGAGATTAGATGACAAGGAAAAGCAACAACAAGTAAAGATTGCTAACACAATCAAACAACAAGGAGAAAAGGCAAAAGAAGAAGTCAAAGACAAAACCAATAAAATCATCCAAATACTACAAGACAACGAACGAGAATTGCTGAGACAAATCGATGAGAAGCTGGACACAGCCACAACAAACTTGAATATAATTCATCATATTCCAGCCGTCAAGGAATACATCAAGAATGTGATGGAAAGAGGACTGACAAGTGAAATGATGAACATTCTAGAGACACAATGCTCTCAGAACTTCATCTTCAACCATATTCCACCATACTCTAGAATTGAATATGTTGCTAATGAAGAGCTGATGCGACAAGTGAATTCAGGGCTGGGAGAAATACAAACTTATTCTTCCGAAACAGACCATACGAAGAGCACTATTCATGTGAGATCTGAGACGGATGCTTTAAAGAAAGAAACTTTGACAATGATAATCAAAACATCTACAGGAAAACCCCATCGTGATCCAAGGGATGTTATAGACGTTCAAATCGAGCCTGAAGAAAATGTGAAAATAGAAAAGAAATATGTGAGAACTGATGGTAAAGTAGAAGTTGAATTCATGGCTAAAGTAGCTGGTCAGTTGACAGCAGAGGTTCAAGTGAATGGGAATCATGTATCTAACAGTCCACTAGGGGTGAATGTCAAGCCACAAGAGATGAGAACAACAGGACAGTTTAACATGAAAGGTGTAAATATAGATACTAGTTATGTTAATGGTATAGCAGTAAACAGAGACAATAGCAGGATTGCTTTTTCAAATGTTTCTTCTCACTATGTCCATGTATTCACCACTGATGGAGATCTCTTACTGACATATGGTAGTCAAGGTAGTGAACGGGGACAGTTGGATGGTACTCAAGGTTTAGCATTTCTGAATGATGCAGATTTAGTCATAGCAGACTCCGGTAATCATAGAATATGTATAGTGAACACTACAACAGGGACATTGGTCAAAACCTTTGGTAACCAAGGTAACGGTGATGGACAGTTTCATTATCCATGTGGAGTACACGTTGATGACGATGGTAACATCATTGTTTGTGATCTTGATAATCATCGTGTTCAAGTCTTTACAAGAGATGGTGACTATCAATATCAGTTTGGTTTAACAACACAGGACAAGTTTTATCCATATGATGTGATAACACATGATGGACTGTTTTACGTCAGTGATTATGATAATCACATTATTCATGTATTTGAGAAGAAAGGTAACGTACCGACTAGAATATCGACGATTAGTGGTCAAGGCAGTGCTGATGGTCAGCTGAATAGATCATGTGGACTGGCTATTGATAATGACCATCATCTACTGGTGTGTGATCAAGGTAATAATCGCGTACAAAAATTCACATTGGATGGTCGTTTTGTAGGAAAGACTTGTGATGTAATCGAGTACCCTATATATATAACTGTTTTGAAAGATGGTCATTTATTAGTTAGTACGTCGGGTTCTGGTGTCTGGGGTGTAAAGTAGAATTACCCATTATTTTCTGCAACATACTTTGATTGGTTTGACAAATTGATATCGCAGTGTTTGACGTGTCCAAAAATATGACCATTTGGAGATTAATATGCATTTTATATCTACTTTTATTTTATAGTTAGGATAGTTCGCGCGCGCTGATTATTCGAAAATTTTGGCTTTATTTAGTTAACGGGGCAGTGCTGATGCCATCCGCGCGCGCCCAGTGCTGATAGATCCTGCGACTGTCTTTCTTTTTGCATAAATAAATTCAATACCGAAATATAAATAGTAACTATATAATAAAACGAATAAAACAGCTTTTTCTGAGCTCCGATCAGTAATAAAGGGCTTATTAGGCGCCATAAGCACTCAAGAAGTGTAAGAAGCGCTCGAAAACTGCTCGTGCTTCTCCTTATACTTTTTTCGTGCTTACGTGACTTCCTGAACGGAGCACGGAAAAACTGAGCTGTTTTATTTGTTGAATAATTATTTTTTACTCTTGATTTCTTTTTTTTTTATTTGGTTTCTTTCGCGTTGTTTCCGTTTCATTTTTGTTTTATATTTACTCGTTCTTCCTTTTATTAATATCTTATTCATTTTTCTCTTTTTTGTAGTTTTCTGTTGGCCGTGATATAATCTTTCATAACAAGCGGCTCGTATTATTTAAGATCTCATTTTATTTGTTGTGTTAAAAAAACTATAAAAAAGAACTTTGTAGTAGTGAATAGCCGAGCTTCGTGCTATTTTTATCTCCACGTGTATATAATCTTTTTACGCATACTATTAACCTTAATTTGAATAAAGACTTTTATAGTTCAAACACTAAGTCCAGAGGTAATATTCGTAAGAAATTTAAAATTAAAACTTAATTAGGGTCTGTGGACAACAAACATTTTTGTACCTGGGCACGGTTGTACAAAGGGTGGATATCGCTATCCGACGGATAAATCGTTATCCAGTGGATAAATCGATACTGTTTTCCAATAAATCTATCTATTAATGGATAGGATTTATCCGTTGGATAGCGCTATCTGCTCTTTGTACAAGCGGGACTTAAGATTGGAAAAAATATATATATTACCATACGAAATGCATCTTGTTGAACTCATCAGTATATAGTTTACGGCTTGTTTTTGCAGTATTGTCTGATGATGATGGTGATGATGACGATGATGATGATGATGGTGATGATGACGATGATGATGGTGATGATGATGACGATGATGATGGTGATGATGATGATGATGATGATGATGATGATGACGATAATGATGATATAAATTCCACGTCACTATATGTAGTATCCTTGGGTGGAGAAGGATGGAAAAAATTTGTTTTTATTTGATTAAATTTGAATCACGTTGATATTTTTCATACTTTGACATTCTTATTCAAATGCATATGTAACTTTCTCACAGTACCCCCCAACGACGTGATCCAAGTGCTCTTCTAATGTATGCAGAAAATAGAGATAACACCCACGTCACACAACATTCTTTACATTCATGGCGTGACAATATTTCAAGGAAGTAAGGTCACGCTAATTTCCAAGAATCGCCTGACCAAAGACTGACAATCAACATTATTCAAACAACTCCCTCATCTCGTCTCAACTCCTAAACACATGGAATCGTTTGTTGAAGATCTTAAGAAAGAACTCCAATGTTCCCTGTGTAATGATACTTTCACTGAACCAAAGATCCTGTCTTGTTTCCACACATTTTGTAAGCCTTGCGTCAAACGACACGCTGTACAAGTCGACCAAATCAACATCTTCAAATGTCCTCGATGCAAATCACATACCTCTCTACCAGAACTAAGCAGAGCCGAAGATCTACAGCCAAGTCTAATACATTCAAGAATCTTGAAGGCTCTAGCGTTGGTAGAAGGAGAAAAGGCTTGTTCTGCTTCTGAGAGTCATTCGTCAGCTTCTTGGTATTGTTTTGATTGTGATCATTCACTGTGTCAAGAATGCGAGAGGAGCCATTCTTTCTTCATTAAAGATCACAAGGTCGTTGGTCTGGCTGATTTGAAGAAAGAAGACATTGAGTTTATAATATCAAGAGATAATCCTTGCACAAGTCACCCTCATCACAGGCTAGAGTTTTTCTGTGAAGATTGTGATGCAATGATTTGCTTGACATGCTTGAAAGATCACAGGGATCATAAGACAATGCCGTTAGATAAGTTTGCTTCGATCAAGAAAGCTGTATTGTTAAAACATCTGCAGGTACTAGAGCAGCTGAGATTAGATGACAAGGAAAAGCAACAACAAGAAAAGATTGCCAACACAATCAAACAACAAGGAGAAAAGGCAAAAAAAGAAGTCAAAGACAAAACCAAGAACATCATCCAAATACTACAAGACAACGAACGAGAATTGCTGAGACAAATCGATGAGAAGTTGAACACAGCCACAACAAACTTGAATATAATTCATCATATTCCAGCCGTCAAGGAATACATCAAGAATGTGATGGAAAGAGGACTGGCAAGTAAAATGATGAACATTCTAGAGACACAATGCTCTCAGAAATTCATCTTCAACCATATTCCACCATACTCTAGAATTGAATATGTTGCTAATGAGGAGATGATGCGACAAGTGAATTCAGGGCTGGGAGAAATACAAACTAGTTCCGAAACAGACCATACTAAGAGCACTATTGATGTGAAATCTGAGACAGAAGCTTTAAAGAAGGAAAAGCTGATAGTAACGACTAAAAGCTCTGTAGGAGAACTCAATCATGATCCAAGGGATGTTATAGACGTTCAAATCAAGCCTGAAGAAAATGTGAACATAGAAAAGAAATATGTGAGAGCTGATGGTAAAGTAGAAGTTGAATTCATGGCTAAAGTAGCTGGTCAGTTGACAGCAGAGGTTCAAGTGAATGGGAATCATGTATCTAACAGTCCACTAGTGGTGAATGTCAAGCCACAAGAGATGAGAACAACAGGAAAGTTTAACATGAAAGGTGTAAATATAGGATCTAGTAATTTAAGAGGTATAGCAGTAAACAGAGACAATAGCAGGATCGCTGTTTCAAATGTTTCTTCTCACTGTGTTCATGTATTCACCACTGATGGAGATCTCTTACTGGCGTATGGTAGTCGAGGTAGAGCACAGGGACAGTTGTCTAGACCTGAAGGTTTAGCATTTCTGAATAATACGGATTTAGTCATAGCAGACTGGGGTAATGATAGAATATGTATAGTGAACACTACGACAGGGACATTGGCAAAAACCTTTGGTAACCAAGGTAACGGGGATGGACAGTTTTATCATCCGTGGGGAGTACACGTTGATTACGTTGGTAACATCATTGTGTGTGATCGTGGTAATCATCGTGTTCAAGTCTTCACAAGAGATGGTGACTATCAATATCAGTTTGGTTTGGCAATACAGGACGAGTTTGATCCATATGATGTGATAACACATGATGGACTGTTTTACGTCAGTGATTATGATAATCACATTATTCATGTATTTGAGAAGAAAGGTAACGTACCGACTAGAATATCGACGATTAGTGGTCAAGGCAGTGCTGATGGTCAGCTGAATAGATCATGTGGACTGGCTATTGATAATGACCATCATCTACTGGTGTGTGATTTTGGTAATAACCGCGTACAAAAATTCACATTGGATGGTCGTTTTGTAGGAAAGACTTGTGACGTAATCAAGAAACCTAGATATATAACTGTTTTAAAAGATGGTCAGTTATTAGTTGGTACGAGTGGTTCTGGTGTCTGTTATGTAAAGTAAAATTGCCCATTAGTTTCTGTAACATACTTTGATTGTTTTGACAAATTGATATTGCAGTATTTGACATGTCCTAAAATATGACCATTTGGAGATTGATATGTATTTTATATCTATTTTTATTATATAGTTAGGATAGTTATAGATAGCGTAAGTAAATTCAATACCGAAATAAAATTAGTAACTATATAATAAAACGAATAAAACAGCTTTCTACGTGTTCTGTTCGGTAATAAAGCACCGTAAGCACTCAAGAAGCTTGAGAAGCACTCGTTAACGGCTGTTGCTACTCCTTACACTTCTTTCGTGCTTTCTTTTCTTTCACCTCCTGAACGGAGCACGGAAAAAGCTGTTTTATTTTTTACTTTTGATTTCTTTTGCTCTTGTTTGGTTTCTTACGCGTAGTTTATTTGAATTTTGTTCTATTTTTATTCGTTCTTCCTTTATTAATTTCTTATTCATTCTTTTCGTTTTTGTAGCTTTGTATTGGCCGTGATATAATCTTTCATAACAAAGCGGCTCGTATTATTTAAGATCTCATTTTATTTGTTGTGTTAAAAAAACTATGAAAAAGAACTTTGTAGTAGTGAATAGCCGAGCTTCGTGCTATTTTTATCTCCACTTGTATATAATACTTTTACGCATACTATTAACCTTAATGTGTATAAATACTTTTATAGGTAAAACACTAGGTCCAGAGGTAATATTCGTAAGAAATTTAAAATTAAAACTTAATTAGGGTCTGTGAACAACAAACATTTTTGTACCTGGACCCGGTTGTACAAAGGGTGGTTATCGCTATCCGACGGATAAATCCCTCCAGTGGATAAATCGATGCTGTTTTCCAATAAATCTATCTATCAATGGATAGGATATATTCGTTGGATAGCGCTATCCGCCCTTTGTACAAGCGGGCCTGACGATTGGTAAAAATATATATATTACCATACGAAATGCATCTTGTTGAACTCATCAGTATTTAGTTTACGGCTTGTTTTTGCAGTAATATCTTTGATGATGGTGATGATGACGATGATGATGGTGATGATGATGGTAGTGATGATAATGATGATGATAGTGATGATGGTGATTAACAGTGTGGTGGTGGTTGTGATGAAGGTGATGGAAATGATGTTGTCACTAATGCTGTTTATGCTTGATGTTAATGATGATGTCTTGTTTGTTGATGATACTAATAATGATTGTTTGTCAAAGATAATTATGATGAAATTGAAGCTATTGATGATGAAATTAGCTAGCGCTATTGTTGATATGGATGGTAATAATGTGATGTTGATGATAACAATTATGATGGTGGTAATCATGACTGATGAAGGCCGATGAAGAAAATGATTTAAATACTAATATCTTTTTTTTCTGTCTACTCTTTTGGCCGATAAGTTGTGAAATTTTGTGTTGTTCTTATTTTACCTCCCTAGAAAAAAAAAAAAAAAAAAAAGCGAAAATAGACAGAATTGATCTCCCGATAGTTTAGTGTATGTTATGTGTCGAAACGGAAGACTGGATGATAAGTATGGAGTAAAATGTATTTATATGATCTGTTTTATCATATGTTTCACCACACGTATCATTCGAGTAAAAAACGAGACTAGGAGATAAAGCTTAGAGACGTTAGTTTTCCCGTCCAAAGTATGATGTTACTAGGATGTACGGCATAGGTCAAGAGAAAATAAACAAAATCTCTGGTATTTATGTTTGTAACCATCATTGGCTCCGTTTGATGCTATTTTTAGAATCATATTTGCCATTTTTTGTTTTTGAGCACGCGTATACTGTTCGCGCTCTACTCTGTTTGGTCGCTTTTTTGGTTAAAAGTAAAACAACAAATAAACAAACAAACAAAAACAAAAACAAAAAAAAGAAAAAAAAACAACAAACAAACAAACGTAGCCACGCAGTTAGCGTGTGCAAACAACAACAACAACAACAACAATGGATTAAAGGAATCATTCTAAAATAGCATCAAAGAGTGCTTATTATGGAGAACGGGGATTCCTTCTCTAAGATAATTTTCTCTTGCATAGGCTTATATAGAAAATATTCTAAAAGCAAAAAGACGGATGTCGACGTTATAGCCAAACGTTACGGCAAAACGTTCTCGTTTGTTACTCTAGTAATAAATGTAGTATTTTGTCTATTCTTTTCTTTCTTGCTTTTTTCCTTCTTTGCTAAATTTTACCTTCTCTTTATTCTTCTCCTTCCTTCTTTCATTTTTTCTTTTCTGCATTTTCACTGTCTTACTAAAATTCTCTTTACTCGAAGTATACTTTCCACGTCACTGTGTGTGGTATCCTTGAGGGGAGAAGGAGAGGAAGTGTTTGTTGAAGATTATTTCCATAGACTTAGTCTCCACTCAACTTTTATTACCACAGGATTACCAGAACAACCCGGCGTCTCCTACGTTATCTTAACCAAGAAACATCCAAGAAAAATAACACCAAGTTTATGCACGACCTGCACCAATAAACAGAGCAATAATAGATAGGAATTATAATAAGTGATTAATACTTTTGTAGATATTTATTAAGGATTATCAATTAAGATCAATTAATGATCTAGAATATTTATACTTTTGCAAATATAGATAATTTTCAGATACTGAATCATACGTGCTCAAAAATCTAGATACACGAATACCAAGTGGCAATGAACTCCGTACTACGCATGACACCAGAGAAAGACGTTTCAATCTCGTACCCAGAGCCTGCGTTTCTTTTGGCCTACGGTGAAGGACGAGGGCATAATCCATTTTTTGAGACCAGGATTTCTTGGACTTCCGGTATAAGAGCGCAAAAGCTTGGCAAAAGCAAAAGCTTCAAAGGCTTGCCAAAAATTAAAAAATGTATGTTCCCGATTTCCAATTTTTACTAAAGCATGATTTTCATTGTTCATATTTCACTTCACTTGCGCATGCGCCAAAAATGGATTATGCCAGAGCCCTCGTTTTTTTTGCCGCAGGCCAGAAGAAACGTAGGCTCTGGGTACGAGATTGAACACGGCCATTATTTAGGTCGGGCATAGTTAATGAAGGGGAACTTGCTGTTAACTATGGGTAGAGAAGAGCAGATTAAAAAAAAACACTTAACGGCCTCAAATCGCGCTGATACTTCCCCAGAAGAATGAACAAAGTAAAAGCAACAACTGCAGCAAGTTTTGAGGCAAATTGTTGAGTGAAACATTTTATTGTCATGGCTTTATCATAACTCCCTTACAGTCCCTTATAAACAATACACAGCAACCTTGTTTGGGCTGCCTGTGCTATCTTATAGCTGATTGGTTGATTGCTTAACAGAGTAGTTGAATGATCAGATATAAAGATAATTTTGGGGTTCTCAAATAAAGTTATTTACCTTCGCAGTTTTTGTTCGTAATAATCATCTTGACTTATACTGTCATGTTTTATTATTTTCGTTTCAACTTTCTATTTATTGTTATATAAATCGTGTATTTGAATTCAACCAATGATTTTTTTCACAGGAAATAAAACAGACTTTGATTCTTTAAATTTTCTCATTTTGTTGCTTTTTTGCTTTTTTTGCTTTATTTGTTTGTTTGCATTTATTTATTTATTCTTTTATTTCATTTTGCTTTTATTATTGTTTATCTATTAAACCAATATTTATTTAGATTTGTTTTGATTTGATTAAATTTGAATCACGTTGATATTTTTCATGCTTTGACATTCTTATTCGAATGCATACATAACTTTCTCACAGTAACCCCCAATGACGAGATCCACGTGCTCTTCTAATCTATGCAGAAAATAGAGACAACACTCACGTCACACAAAATTCCATGAAATTTCCAAGGCCATGTATCAAATTATACATTCATCGCGTGACAACAATTCAAGAAGTAAGGTCACGAGCTCATTTCCAAGAATCGCCTGACCAAAGACTGACAAACAACATTATTCAGACAACTCCCTCGTCTCGTCTCAACTCCTGAAGACATGGAATCGTTTGTTGAAGATCTTAAGAAGGAACTCCAGTGTTCTCTGTGTAATGATACTTTCACTGAACCAAAGATCTTGTCTTGTTTCCACACATTTTGTAAACCTTGCGTCAAACGACACGCCAAGCAAGTCCACCAAATCAACATCTTCAAGTGTCCTCGATGCAAATCACAGACTTCTCTATCTGAACTAAGCAGCGTCGAAGATCTACAGCCAAGTCTAATACATTCAAGAATCTTGAAGGGTCTGGCGTTGGTAGAAGGAGAAAAGGCTTGTTCTGTTTCTGAGAATCATTCGTCAGCTTCTTGGTATTGTTTTGATTGTGATCGCTCGATGTGTGATGAATGCGAGAAGAGTCATTCATTGTTTATCAAAGATCACAAGATCGTTCGTCTGGCTGATTTGAAGAATGAAGATATTGAATTCATATCAAAAAAGGAAATTCCTTGTACAAGTCACCCTCATCACAGGCTAGAGTTTTTCTGCGAAGACTGCGATGCAATGATTTGCAGGACATGCTTGATAGATCATAAGGATCATAAGACAATGTCATTAGATAAGTTTGCTTCGATCAAGAAAGCTGAATTGTCAAAGCATCTGCAGGTATTAGAGCAGTTGAGATTAGATGACAAGAAAAAGCAACAACAATATAAGATTGCTAACACAATCAAACAACAAGGAGAAAAGGCAAAAAAAGAAGTCAAAGACAAAACCAAGAACATCATCCAAATACTACAAGACAACGAACGAGAATTGCTGAGACAAATCGATGAGAAGTTGGACACAGCCACAACAAACTTGAATATAATTCATCATATTCCAGCCGTCAAGGAATACATCAAGAATGTGATGGAAAGAGGACTGCCAAGTGAAATGATGAACATTCAAGAGACACAATGCTCTCAGAAATTCATCTTCAACCGTATTCCACCATACTCTAGAATTGAATATGTTGCTAATGAGGAGCTGATGCGACAAGTGAATTCAGGGCTGGGAGAAATGCAAACTTGTTTGAAAACAGACCATACGAAGAGCACTATTCAGGTGAAATCTGAGACAGAAGCTTTAAAGAAAGAAAAGCTGATAGTAACGACTAAAACCTCTGTAGGAGAACTCAATCATGATCCAAGGGATGTTATAGACGTTCAAATCAAGCCTGAAGAAAATGCGAAAATAGAAAAGAAATATGTGAGAACTGATGGTAAAGTAGAAGTTGAATTCATGGCTAAAGTACCTGGCCAGTTGACAGCAGAGGTTCAAGTGAATGGGAATCGTGTATCTAACAGTCCACTAGTGGTGAATGTCAAGCCACAAGAGATGAGAACAACAGGACAGTTTAATGTGAAAGGTGTAAATATAGGTTCTAGTTGTTCGAGAGGTATAGCTGTAAACAGAGACAATAGTAGGATCGCTGTTTCAAATGATTCTTCTCACTGTGTCTATGTATTCACCACTGATGGAGATCTCTTACTGAAGTATGGTAGTCAAGGTAGTGCACAGGGACAGTTGTATGGTCCTGAAGGTTTAGCATTTCTGAATGATACAGATTTAGTCATAGCAGACTTGGGTAATCATAGAATATGTATAGTGAACACTACAACAGGGACATTGGTCAAAACCTTTGGTAACCAAGGTAACGGTGATGGTCAGTTTCATTATCCATATGGAGTAAACGTTGATGACGATGGTAACATCATTGTGTGTGATCGTGATAATCATCGTGTTCAAGTCTTTACAAGAGACGGTGACTATCAATATCAGTTTGGTTTGACAACACAGGACATGTTTTATCCATATGATGTGATAACACATGATGGACTGTTTTATGTTAGTGATTATTATAATCACGTTATTCATGTATTTGAGAAGAAAGGTAACAAACCGACTAGAATATCGACGATTGGTGGTCAAGGCAGTGCTGATGGTCAGCTAAATGGAGCATGGGGCCTGGCTATTGATAATGACCATCATCTACTGGTGTGTGATTTTGGTAATAACCGCGTACAAAAATTCACATTGGATGGTCGTTTTGTAGGAAGGACTTGTGATGTAATCGAGTACCCTATATATATAACTGTTTTGAAGGATGGTCAGTTATTAGTTAGTACGAGGGGTTCTGGTGTCTGTTATGTAAAGTAAAATCGCTATCATTTTCTGTAACATACTTTGATTGGTTTGACAAATGGATATCGCATTGTTTGACATGTCCTTAAATATGACCATTTAAAGTTTAATATACATTTTATAAGTATTTTCATTGTATATCTAGGATAGTAGATCCGCGCGCGCAGTTCTTCCGTCTTTCTTATTGCGTAAATAAATTCAATACCGAAATAAAATTAGTAACTATAAAATGAATAAAACAACTTTTTCCGAGCTCTATTCAGTAATAAAGGAGTTAGGAAGTGCCATAAGCTCTCTAGAAGTGTGAGAAGCACTCGCAAACTGCTCGTGCTTCTCCTTACACTTCTTTCGTGTTTACGTCACTTCCTGCGTATTTATTACTGAACGGAGCACGGAAAAAGCTGTTTTATTTGTTGAATATCTATTTTTTACTTTTGATTTCTTTTGTTTTGATTTCGTTTCTTTCGCGTTCTTTAATTCGTTTTTGTTCTATTTATATTCGTTTTTCCTTTTATTGATATCTTGTTCATTTTTATCGTTATTGTAGTTTTGTATTGGCCGTGATATAATCTTTCATAACAAAGCGGCTCGTATTATTTAAGATCTCATTTTATTGGTTGTTTTAAAAAAACTATAAAAAAGAACTTTGTAGTAGTGAATAGCCGAGCTTCGTGCTATTTTTATCTCCACGTGTATATAATCTTTTACGCATACTATTAACCTTTATTTGAATAAAGACTTTTATAGTTCAAACACTAGGTCCAGAGGTAATATTCGTAAGAAATTTAAAATTAAAACTTAATTAGGGTCTGTGGACAACAAACAATTTTGCATGTGACGATTGGGAAAAAAAGATATTTCCATAAGAAATCCTTCTTGTTGAACTCGGTATTTAGGGACTGTGCAATAATTATCGGGAGGAGGGTTCTAAAATTTATAGGGGGTCAAAAGTTAAAGTGGTAGGGTGGTTAGAAGCTAATTGCTTAAATATGGAGAGGGAGGGTCATAAGTCAATTTGGGATTTTGTTCACTATAAAATTGAAAAGATGCATATGAATGTATTTAAAATAACATTCATTGTTATATTGTTTACTGTATAAAGAACATAACTTGTCACAGGTGCAACCTCAAAACCATATGTGCTGAAATAATGTATAAACTGAGTATCCTTTGTAACAAAAACAGTACAAAAAACAGTAACTAAAAACAGTGCAAGTCACAACTTTCTATACTGTACTGTGGTAAAGCTATGCCACATTGATTGACTGTATATAAGATAACTGACTATGTCGTGTCTGTTTTGTCTTTGGTTGACAATAACAAAGAACTCCTCATTAGCTTCTCTTGTTAGATCAATCAAAGTGGTGGCTATTTCTTTGTTATTTATATCTTGAGGGCTTTTCAGTGATGTGGCTGCACCACAAGAATAGCGAGTTTTCCCGACTTGCATATCTCTCTTATAGGAAACATGCAGATTTCGCGCCAAAAACTATGCCTTCAGCTTGACTGATTGACTGGACTGGACGGTAGTTTTTGTTGGTCGATACCAACAAACCTTACAAATTGCGGAGTGGAGGATTTTCGAGCAGTTTAGTCGGCTGCAGTGATTGACACGTGTTTTCTCGCTGTAAAGGGCTGTGTTTCTATTTTTCTTAATTGCCAGGTTTCAACCCTATTTGGGACTTAGAAGTAGAGAAAGAGCCTCCACGTTCCCGAGCTGGTCATGATTCGGTTCGCAGTGGTGGACGAAGATGTTGGCAAGGATGATTTCATTGGTCAATTTTCACTTCCCTTCACAAGCCTTCAAGGCAGGTCATTTACTAAAACTAACAGTATTCCTTGCACACTTTCTTCAAAATTATTATCAATGGGCATCTGAGTGTACATTGCGTGTAATGTTTTCCTATTTCAGACCACGTGCCATTCTCTTGACAATGATATTCTTTGTTTGAATTGTATCTATATTCATGTGTTTTCTCATGCGCTACCGTTAAACAAGAGAAATGATACTCTAGGGAATGACACATGTCTGAAATGGGAAAACATTATACCCAACTAGGTACAAGGTCTATTCTCTCTTGTAAATCTATTCTCACGATCAATTCCAAATTCAAATTAAAAAAATCATTTTCTTAATGTTTGAATTGAAATCTACCCAGGTTATCGACATGTGCATCTCCTCAACATGAAAGGCGAACCCATTCCCCACGCGACCATCTTTGTTCACGTGACCATAGAAGATAATCCAAAATCATCCAGGTCAGCGAAATCCCACAGCGAGCCCAAACAGGTCAGTGGTGTTAAACATATAATGGAGAATTTATTATCTATGCGGTACGATATTATGGCAACATTGATTACCGACTGATTTACTCAGGGTTTGCCTTTCCATTTCAGCGTCAGAATAAATTAAAACGATTATTATAAAATATAATAGTAATTAATTGTTAATAAATAATAGTAATAATATCTATAAAAAGCTAAAATAAAGGTAAATAAAGAAGATGGATAAATACAAATGGTAAATACGATAATGATAAAACTAATAACTGTAATCATAATCCTAACCTATAGAGACGATGACAATGACAATGATAAAATAATGATGATGATAATATAATAAAGTCAATGATAATGAAGATAAAAAGTGACAATGAAAATGGCAATAATATAACTATAAAGATAATAATGATGATAAAATAATTCGTTAACCGCTTCCGAGTCACTCGGGGCGGAGGCTCCACTGTTTTCAGTCCAAGGTCCCACGGATTTATAATTAGTTTGTTTTGCTGTAAAACGGAGCATAAAAAATGAAATCTATAGATTGTCTCCAAACTCGGCAGACAGAATTATGACAATTTTTTAAAGCGAACAGGAG
Source organism: Actinia tenebrosa (assembly GCF_029948245.1). Lineage (NCBI taxonomy): Eukaryota > Metazoa > Cnidaria > Anthozoa > Actiniaria > Actiniidae > Actinia > Actinia tenebrosa. The sequence continues at coordinate 3,947,890 of NW_028292575.1, read as the reverse complement.
GACAATACTGTGAAAACCCATGTTTTAAAAATACAAGATTTAACGCAGATTTCTACGAAAAAGTATTGCACTTAAATGTGAATGTTATTTTAAGATTTCAACGTATTTTACTAAATACTTGAATAATCTGTGACAATGATAATAACCAAAGTCGACAATGAGATCAAGAATAAACAAAGAATAAAAACAGATAACATGTCACGCTTGTAACAAAATACTAAATTGTATAAAATACAAAAAAAAATTAAACTTGTTAAAATGATTTTTTTAAATTTCAACAAAACAATATATAGTGATGATAGTGATGATAACGAGGTCGATAATGGTGACGATGTTGATGATGACAATGGTGATTGTGACGTTGGTGGTGATAACGTTAATAATTATGATAAAGATTACGAAGGTTATGATGACGATGATGAAGGTGATGATGACTTGACTATGGTGATCGATGACGATAGTGGTGTTGATGATGATGATGGTGTCGATAATGGATGATGGCGATGGTGATGATGGTGATGATGGTGATGATGGTGATGATGGTGATGATGGTGATGATGACGGTAGTGATGATGATGATGGTGAAGATGATGATGATTACGATGATGATGATGGTAGTGATGATGATGATTATACTGGTGATGATGACGATTACGATTGTGATGATGGTAGTGATGATGATGAAGGTAGAGATGATGATAATTACGATGGTGATGATGATGACGATTATAATGGTAGTGATGATGATGATGATGATGGTGATGATGATGGTAGTGATGATGATGATTATATTGGTGATAATGATGATTACGATTGTGATGATGGTAGTGATGATGATAATTACAATGGTGATGATGATGACGATTATAATGGTAGTGATGATGATGATGATGATGGTGGTGATGATGGTAGTGATGATGATGATTATATTGGTGATAATGATGATTACGATTGTGATGATGGTAGTGATGATGATAATTACAATGGTGATGATGATGATGACGATGATGATGATGATGGTAGTGATGATAATGATGGTAGTGATGATGATGATGATGATGGTGATGATGATGGTAGTGATGATGATGAAGGTAGAGATAATGATGATTACGATGAAGCTACTTACGATAAAATTAAATTTATTTTGATATGGTTGCTAATAACATGACGATGAATTTAAACGCTAATTTCTTTTTCTGTCAACTTTTTTGGCCGATAAGCTGTGACATTTTGTCTTGTTTTTATTTTACCTCACTAGAAAAAAAAGCGAAAATAGACGGAATTGATCTCCCGATAGTTTAGTGTAAGTTATGTGTCGAAGCGGAAGACTAGATGATAAGTATGGAGTAAAATGTATTTATATTTATTTTATCTTATGCTTACCACACGTATCATTCGAGTTAGAAACGAGAATAGACGAGAAAGCTAAGAGACGTAAGTTTCGCCGTCCAAAGTACAATGTTGCTAGGATCTACGGCATAGGACAGAACGAAATCTTTGGTATTTATGTTTGTAACAGCCAACGACGTAGCCATGCAGTTCGCATGTACAAACAACAACAACAACAACAACAACAACAATGGATTAAAGGAACGATTCTAAAATTAGCATAAATGATTCTAAGAATAGCATCAAAAAGGGGTTATAATGGGGAACGGGGATTCCTTCTCTAAGATTATTTTCTATTGCACAGCCTTATTATATCGAGAAGTTTAAAAGCGAAAAGACTGTTGTGGACGTAATAACCTTGTAGTAGCTTTACGGCAAAACGTTCTCGTTTGTTACTAAAGTGATAAGTGTAGTATTTTGTCTATTCTTTCGTTTCTTATATTTTCCCTTCTCTTTATTCTACTCCTTCCTTTTTCTCTTTTCTTCGAATTTTTTTCTGCATTTCCACTGTCTCACCAAAATTCCTTTTTGTCAGGGTATCAATTCCACGTCACTGTGTGTGGTATCCTTGGGTGGAGAAGGAGGGGGAAAGTGTTTGTCTAAGATTCATAGACTTAGTCTCCACTCAACTTTTATTACCACAGGATTACCAGAACAACCCTGCGTCTCCTACGTTATCTTAACCAAGAAACATCCAAGGAAAATAAACACCAAGTAAAAGAACGACCTGCACCAATAAACAAAGCAATAATAGATAGGAATTATAACAAGTGATTAATATTTTTGTAGATATTATTAAAGATTATCAATTACGATCTATTAATGATCTAGAATATTTATACTTTCGCTAATATAAATAATGTTCAGATAAATCATACGTGCTCAAAAATCTAGATACATGAATACCAAGTCGCAATGAACTCCGTACTACGCATGACACAAGAGAAAGACATTTCAATCTCGTACCCAGAGCCTGCGTTTCTTCTGGCCTACGGTGAAGGACGAGGGCATAATCAACTTTTTGAGACCAGGATTTCTTGGACTTTAGGTATAAGAGCGCATTCGTTCAAAGGCTTGGCAAAAATAAAAAAAAGTATGTTCCCGATTTCCAATTTTTATTAAAGCATGATTTTCATTGTTCATATTTCACTTCACTTGCGCATGCGCCAAAAATGGATTATGCCAGAGCCCTCGTTTTTTGTACCTTTTGTTTTTGCCGCAGGCCAGAAGAAACGCAAGCTCTGGGTACGAGATTGAACACGGCCATTATTTAGGTCGGGCATAGTTAATGAAGGGGAACTTGGTATTAACTATGGGTAGAGAAGAGCAGATTTAAAAAAAAAAAAAACTTAACGGCCTCAAATCGCGTTGAAAATTTGCCAAAAGACTGAACAAGTAAAAGCAACAACTGCAGCAAGTTTTGAGGCAAATTGTTGAGTGAAACATTTTATTGTCATAACTTTATCATTAACTCCCATACATTCCCTTATAAACCATACACAGGAACCTTGTTTGGGCTGCCTGTGCTATCTTATAGCTGATTGGTGGAAGCATACGATTGCTTAACAGAGTAGTTGAATAATCAGATATCAAGATAATTTTGGGGTTCTCAAATAAAGTTATTTACCTTCGCAGTTTTTGTTCGTAATAATCATCGTTACTTATACTGTCACAATTTATTATTTTCGTTTCAATTTTCAATGTATTGTTATATCGATCTTGTATTTGTATTCAGCCAATTATTTTTGGGGGATATGAAACAAACTTTGATTCTTTAAATTTTCTCATTTTGTTACTTTGTTGATTTTGTTTTATTTATTTGTTTGTTTTTGATTATTTTTTGATTATTTCATTTCCTTTTTTGTTTTTGTTTATCTATTAAACTAATTTTGATTTTGATTTGTTTTGATTTGATAAAATTTGAATGACGTTGATATTTTTCATACTTTGACATACTTATTCAAATGCATATATAAGTTTCTCACAGTACCCACCAACGGGATCCAAGTGCTCTTCTAATGTATGTAGAAAATAAGCGTCATCACACAAAATGCCATGAAAATTCCGAGCCAAAGTTATAAATTATACACTCTTGGCGTGACAACATTTCAAGGAAGTAAGGTCACGCTCATTTCCAAGAATCGCCTGACAATAGACTGGCAAACAACATTATTCAAAAGACTCCCTTCAGCTCGTCTCAACTCCCGAAGACATGGAATCGTTTGTTGAAAATCTTAAGAAGGAACTCCAATGTTCCCTGTGTAATGATACTTTCACTGAACCAAAGATCTTGTCTTGTTTCCACACATTTTGTAAGCCTTGTGTCAAACGACACGCCGAGCAAGTCGACCAAATCAACATCTTCAAATGTCCTCGATGCAAATCACAGACTTCTCTACCAGAACTAAGCAGCGTCGAAGATCTACAGACAAATCTAATGCATTCAAGAATCGTAAAGGGTCTGGCGTTGGTAGAAGGAGAAAAGGTTTGTTCTTTTTCTGAGAGTCATTCGTCAGCTTCTTGGTATTGCTTTGACAGTGATCATTCACTGTGTCAAGAATGCGAGACAAGCCATTCGTTCTTCATTAAAGATCACAAGGTCGTTCGCCTGGCGGATTTGAAGAAAGAAGATATTCAGTTCGTAATCACAAGAGAAAGTCCTTGTACAAGTCACCCTCATCACAGGCTAGAGTTTTTCTGCGAAGATTGTGATGCAATGATTTGCTTGACATGCTTGAAACATCACAAGGATCATAAGACGATGTCATTGGATAAGTTTGCTTCGATCAAGAAAGCTGAATTGTCAAAGCATCTGCTGGTACTAGAGCAGTTGAGATTAGATGACAAGGAAAAGCAACAACAAGTAAAGATTGCTAACACAATCAAACAACAAGGAGAAAAGGCAAAAGAAGAAGTCAAAGACAAAACCAAGAAAATCATCCAAATACTACAAGACAACGAACGAGAATTGCTGAGACAAATCGATGAGAAGCTGGACATAGCCACAACAAACTTGAATATAATTCATCATATTCCAGCCGTCAAGGAATACATCAAGAATGTGATGGAAAGAGGACTGACAAGTGAAATGATGAACATTCTAGAGACACAATGCTCTCAGAACTTCATCTTCAACCATATTCCACCATACTCTAGAATTGAATATGTTGCTAATGAAGAGCTGATGCGACAAGTGAATTCAGGGCTGGGAGAAATACAAACTTATTCTTCCGAAACAGACCATACGAAGAGCACTATTCATGTGAGATCTGAGACGGATGCTTTAAAGAAAGAAACTTTGACAATGATAATCAAAACATCTACAGGAAAACCCCATCGTGATCCAAGGGATGTTATAGACGTTCAAATCGAGCCTGAAGAAAATGTGAAAATAGAAAAGAAATATGTGAGAACTGATGGTAAAGTAGAAGTTGAATTCATGGCTAAAGTAGCTGGTCAGTTGACAGCAGAGGTTCAAGTGAATGGGAATCATGTATCTAACAGTCCACTAGTGGTGAATGTCAAGCCACAAGAGATGAGAACAACAGGACAGTTTAACATGAAAGATGTAAATATAGATACTAGTTATGTTAATGGTATAGCAGTAAACAGAGACAATAGCAGGATCGCTGTTTCAAATGATTCTTCTCACTGTGTCCATGTATTCACCACTGATGGAGATCTCTTACTGAAGTATGGTAGTCAAGGTAGTGCACAGGGACAGTTTTATGGTCCTGAAGGTTTAGCATTTCTGAATGATACAGATTTAGTCATAGCAGACTTGGGTAATCATAGAATATGTATAGTGAACACTACAACAGGGACATTGGTCAAAACCTTTGGTAACCAAGGTAACGGCAATGGTCAGTTTCATTATCCATATGGAGTAAACGTTGATGACGATGGTAACATCATTGTGTGTGATCGTGATAATCATCGTGTTCAAGTCTTTACAAGAGACGGTGACTATCAATATCAGTTTGGTTTGACAACACAGGACATGTTTTATCCATTTGATGTGATAACACATGATGGACTGTTTTATGTCAGTGATTATTATAATCACGTTATTCATGTATTTGAGAAGAAAGGTAACAAACCGACTAGAATATCGACGATTAGTGGTCAAGGCAGTGCTGATGGTCAGCTGAATAGATCATGTGGACTGGCTATTGATAATGACCATCATCTACTGGTGTGTGATTTTGGTAATAACCGCGTACAAAAATTCACATTGGATGGTTTCTTTGTAGGAAGGACTTGTGATGTAATCGAGTACCCTATATATATAACTGTTTTGAAGGATGGTCAGTTATTAGTTAGTACGAGGGGTTCTGGTGTCTGTTATGTAAAGTAGAATTACCCATTATTTTCTGTAACATACTTTGATTGGTTTGACAAATGGATATCGCAGTGTTTGACATGTCCTTAAATATGACCATTTAAAGTTTAATATACATTTTATAAGTATTTTAATTGTATATCTAGGATAGTAGATCCGCGCGCGCAGTTCTTCCGTCTTTCTTATTGCGTAAATAAATTCAATACCGAAATAAAATTAGTAACTATAAAATGAATAAAACAACTTTTTCCGAGCTCTATTCAGTAATAAAGGAGTTAGGAAGTGCCATAAGCTCTCTAGAAGTGTGAGAAGCACTCGCAAACTGCTCGTGCTTCTCCTTACACTTCTTTCGTGTTTACGTCACTTCCTGCGTATTTATTACTGAACGGAGCACGGAAAAAGCTGTTTTATTTGTTGAATATCTATTTTTTACTTTTGATTTCTTTTGTTTTGATTTCGTTTCTTTCGCGTTCTTTAATTCGTTTTTGTTCTATTTATATTCGTTTTTCCTTTTATTGATATCTTGTTCATTTTTATCGTTATTGTAGTTTTGTATTGGCCGTGATATAATCTTTCATAACAAAGCGGCTCGTATTATTTAAGATCTCATTTTATTGGTTGTTTTAAAAAAACTATAAAAAAGAACTTTGTAGTAGTGAATAGCCGAGCTTCGTGCTATTTTTATCTCCACGTGTATATAATCTTTTACGCATACTATTAACCTTTATTTGAATAAAGACTTTTATAGTTCAAACACTAGGTCCAGAGGTAATATTCGTAAGAAATTTAAAATTAAAACTTAATTAGGGTCTGTGGACAACAAACAATTTTGCATGTGACGATTGGGAAAAAAAGATATTTCCATAAGAAATCCTTCTTGTTGAACTCGGTATTTAGGGACTGTGCAATAATTATCGGGAGGAGGGTTCTAAAATTTATAGGGGGGTCAAAAGTTAAAGTGGTAGGGTGGTTAGAAGCTAATTGCTTAAATATGGAGAGGGAGGGTCATAAGTCAATTTGGGATTTTGTTCACTATAAAATTGAAAAGATGCATATGAATGTATTTAAAAATAAACATTCATTGTTATATTGTTTACTGTATAAAGAACATAACTTGTCACAGGTGCAACCTCAAAACCATATGTGCTGAAATAATGTATAAACTGAGTATCCTTTGTAACAAAAACAGTACAAAAAACAGTAACTAAAAACAGTGCAAGTCACAACTTTCTATACTGTACTGTGGTAAAGCTATGCCACATTGATTGACTGTATATAAGATAACTGACTATGTCGTGTCTGTTTTGTCTTTGGTTGACAATAACAAAGAACTCCTCATTAGCTTCTCTTGTTAGATCAATCAAAGTGGTGGCTATTTCTTTGTTATTTATATCTTGAGGGCTTTTCAGTGATGTGGCTGCACCACAAGAATAGCGAGTTTTCCCGACTTGCATATCTCTCTTATAGGAAACATGCAGATTTCGCGCCAAAAACTATGCCTTCAGCTTGACTGATTGACTGGACTGGACGGTAGTTTTTGTTGGTCGATACCAACAAACCTTACAAATTGCAGAGCGGAGGATTTTCGAGCAGTTTAGTCGGCTGCAGTGATTGACACGTGTTTTCTCGCTGTAAAGGGCTGTGTTTCTATTTTTTTAATTGCAAGGTTTCAACCCTATTTGGGACTTAGAAGTAGAGAAAGAGCTCCACGTTCCCGAGCTGGTCATGATTCGGTTCGCAGTGTTGGACGAAGATGTTGGCAAGGATGATTTCATTGGTCAATTTTCACTTCCCTTCACAAGCCTTCAAACAGGTCATTTACTAAAACTAACAGTATTCCTTGCACACTTTCTTCAAAATTATTATCAATGGGCATCTGAGTGTACATTGCGTGTAATGTTTTCCTATTTCAGACCACGGGTCATTCTCTTGAGAATAATATTCTTTTTTGAATTGTATCTATATTCATGTGTTTTCTCATGCGCTACCGTTAAACAGAGAAATGATACTCTAGGGAATGACACGCGTCTGAAATGGGAAAACATTATGCCCAACTAGGTACAGAGGTCTATTCTCTCTTGTAAATCTATTCTCATGAGCAAATACAAAATCAAATAACAAAAACTTTTTCTTAATATTTGAATTGAAATCTACCCAGGTTATCGACATGTGCATCTCCTCAACATGAAAGGCGAACCCATTCCCCACGCGACCATCTTTGTTCACGTGACCATAGAAGATAATCCAAAATCATCCAAGTCAGCGAAATCCCACAGCGAGCCCAAACAGGTCAGTGGTGTTAAACATATAATGTAGGATTTATTATCTATGCGGTACGATATTATGGCAACATTGATTACCGACTGATTTACTCAGGGTTTGCCTTTCCATTTCAGCGTCAGAATAAATCAAAACAATTATTATAAAATATAATAGTAATTAATTGTTAATAAATAATAGTAATAATATCTATAAAAAGCTAAAATAAAGGTGAATAAAGAAGATGGATAAATACAAATGGTAAATACGATAATGATAAAACTAATAACTGTAATCATAATCCTAACCAATAGAGACGATGACAATGATAAAATAATGATGATGATAATATAATAAAGTCAATGATAATAAAGATAAAAAGTGACAATGAAAATGGCAATAATATAACTATAAAGATAATAATGATGATAAAATAATTCGGTAACTGCTTCCGAGTCACTCCGGGGCGGAGGCTCCACTGTTTTCAGTCCAAGGTCCCACTTATTTATAATTAGTTTGTTTTGCTGTAAAACGGAGCATAAAAAATGAAATCTATAGATTGTCTCCAAACTCGGCAGACAGAATTATGACAATTTTTTAAAGCGAACAGGAGGACAATACTGTGAAAACCCATGTTTTAAAAATACAAGATTTAACGCAGATTTTTACGAAAAAGTATTGCACTTAAATGTGAATGTTATTTTAAGATTTCAACGTATTTTACTAAATACTTGAATAATCTGTGACAATGATAATAACCAAAGTCGACAATGAGATCAAGAATAAACAAAGAATAAAAACAGATAACATGTCACGCTTGTAACAAAATACTAAATTGTATAAAATACAAAAAAAATTAAACTTGTTAAAATGATTTTTTTAAAATTTCAACAAAACAATATATAGTGATGATAGTGATGATAACGAGGTCGATAATGGTGACGATGTTGATGATGACAATGGTGATTGTGACGTTGGTGGTGATAACGTTAATAATTATGATAAAGATTACGAAGGTTATGATGACGATGATGAAGGTGATGATGACTTGACTATGGTGATCGATGACGATAGTGGTGTTGATGATGATGATGGTGTCGATAATGGATGATGGCGATGGTGATGATGGTGATGATGGTGATGATGACGGTAGTGATGATGATGATGGTAAAGATGATGATGATTACGATGATGATGATGGTAGTGATGATGATGATTATACTGGTGATGATGACGATTACGATTGTGATGATGGTAGTGATGATGATGAAGGTAGAGATGATGATAATTACGATGGTGATGATGATGACGATTATAATAGTAGTGATGATGATGATGATGATGGTGATGATGATGGTAGTGATGATGATGATTATATTGGTGATAATGATGATTACGATTGTGATGGTGGTAGTGATGATGATAATTACAATGGTGATGATGATGATGACGATGATGATGATGATGGTAGTTATGATAATGATGGTAGTGATGATGATGATGATGATGGTGATGATGATGGTAGTGATGATGATGAAGGTAGAGATAATGATGATTACGATGAAGCTATTGACGATAAAATTAACTTTATTTTGATATGGTTGCTAATAACATGACGATGAATTTAAACGCTAATTTCTTTTTCTGTCAACTTTTTTGGCCGATAAGCTGTGACATTTTGTCTTGTTTTTATTTGACCTCACTAGAAAAAAAAGCGAAAATAGACGGAATTGATCTCCCGATAGTTTAGTGTAAGTTATGTGTCGAAGCGGAAGACTAGATGATAAGTATGGAGTAAAATGTATTTATATTTATTTTATCATATGCTTACCACACGTATCATTCGAGTTAGAAACGAGAATAGACGAGAAAGCTAAGAGACGTAAGTTTCGCCGTCCAAAGTACAATGTTGCTAGGATCTACGGCATAGGACAGAACGAAATCTTTGGTATTTATGTTTGTAACCATCTTTGGCACCGCTTAATGCTATTTTTAGGCCATAATTTTTTTTTTAAGCTTATACTGCGCGCGCTATACTCTGTTTGGTTACTTATCCCCCCCCCCCCCCCCCCCTCCAAAAAACAACAACAACAACAACAAAAAAAAAAAACAGCCAACGACGTAGCCATGCAGTTCGCATGTACAAACAACAACAACAACAACAACAATGGATTAAAGGAACGATTCTAAAATTAGCATAAATGATTCTAAAAATAGCATCAAAAAGGGGTTATAATCGGGAACGGGGATTCCTTCTCTAAGATTATTTTCTATTGCACAGCCTTATTATATCGAGAAGTTTAAAAGCGAAAAGACTGTTGTGGACGTAATAACCTTGTAGTAGCTTTACGGCAAAACGTTCTCGTTTGTTACTAAAGTGATAAGTGTAGTATTTTGTCTATTCTTTCCTTTCTTATATTTTTCCTTCTTTGCTAAATTTTCCCTTCCTTCTCTTTATTCTACTCCTTCCTTTTTCTCTTTTCTTCGAATTTTTTTCTGCATTTTCACTGTCTCACCAAAATTCCTTTTTGTCAGGGTATCAATTCCACGTCACTGTGTGTGGTATCCTTGGGTGGAGAAGGAGGGGGAAAGTGTTTGTCTAAGATTCATAGACTTAGTCTCCACTCAACTTTTATTACCACAGGATTACCAGAACAACCCTGCGTCTCCTACGTTATCTTAACCAAGAAACATCCAAGGAAAATAAACACCAAGTAAAAGAACGACCTGCACCAATAAACAAAGCAATAATAGATAGGAATTATAACAAGTGATTAATATTTTTGTAGATATTTATTAAAGATTATCAATTAAGATCAATGAATGATCTAGAATATTTATACTTTTGCTAATATAAATAATGTTCAGATAAATCATATGTGCTCAAAAATCTAGATACATGAATACCAAGTCGCAATGAACTCCGTACTACGCATGACACAAGAGAAAGACATTTCAATCTCGTACCCAGAGCCTGCGTTTCTTCTGGCCTACGGTGAAGGACGAGGGCATAATCAATTTTTTGAGACCAGGATTTCTTGGACTTTAGGTATAAGAGCGCATTCGTTCAAAAGCTTGGCAAAAATTAAAAAAAGTATGTTCCCGATTTCCAATTTTTATTAAAGCATGATTTTCATTGTTCATATTTCACTTCACTTGCGCATGCGCCAAAAATGGATTATGCCAGAGCCCTCGTTTTTTTTTTTTTTTTTTTTGCCGCAGGCGAGAAGAAACGCAGGCTCTAGGTACGATATTGAACACGACCATTATTTAGGTAGAGCATAGTTAATGAAGGGGAACCTGCTATTAACTATGGGTAGAGAAGAGCAGATTTTAAAAAAAACACTTAACGGCCTCAAATCGCGCTGAAACGTCGCCAGAAGACTGAACAAAGTAAAAGCAACAACTACAGCAAGTTTTGAGGCAAATTGTTGAGTGAAACATTTTATTGTCATGACTTTCTCATAACTCCCATACATTCCCTTATAAACCATACACAGCAACCTTGTTTGGGCTGCCTGTGCTATCTTATAGCTGATTGGTGGAAGCATACGATTGCGCAACAGAGTAGTTGAATAATCAGATATCAAGATAAGTTTGGGGTTCTCAAATAAAGTTATTTACCTTCGTAGCTTTTGTTCGAAATAATCATCGTTACTTATACTATCATAATTTATTATTTTAGTTCCAATTTTCTATTTATTGTTATATTGATCGTGTATTTGAATTCAACCAATGATTTTTTTTCACAGGAAATAAAACAGACTTTGATTCTTTAAATTTTCTCATTTTGATTTTTTTATTTATTTGTTTGTTTGCATCTATTTTTTTTTTCTTTCTTTTATTTCATTTTGTTTTTATTATTTTTTACCTATTAAACCATTTTTTTTTTTAGATTTGTTTTGATTTGATTAAATTTGAATCACGTTGACATTTTTCATACTTTGACATTCTCATTCAAATGCATACATAACTTTCTCACAGTAACCCCCCAACGACGGGATCCAAGTGTTCTTCTAATGATGTATGTAGAAAATATACGTCACACAAAATTCCATGAAAATTCCTTACTATCGATCACGTGACATGTTGGAGACTGGTTCACTTCACAATTTAGAGGCGTACAACTTCTTTTTCGTAAGTGGCTGGGTTAATGGGCTTAGTGGAAAGCGACTTAAGGACAAAAATCATCTTGTATTTGCAAGGTTAAGTACAAACACAATTTTTGTGCTTTGTTTTTACGTTGCTAAGCAAAAACGTGCTGAGTATTAAAGCAGCTCGAGCTTGCTTTCTTTAGTATTCTGATAGGATATAACCTGTTATGATTCATTATTATAATTAAGATGATTGTCTTTGATTTAGGTAAATCACTCACGAAGATCGACTTGTACTCCATTAAAGACTTGGGTAATAGTGAAAAGAAAATGGTGAGGTAGTTACAGCACATTGCAACTGCATGGCCGGGTATGAAGCAAAATAATAATAATAATAATAAAAGAAAATTGTTCGTTCCATTCTTTTTGACTTGTGTGTTTCGTTCAATTTGACAGCAACGAGACATTAGAGGGCCATTTTGCTCGACGCTTTTTCAATAATTCACTTTCTTTTTTGCCTCGACGAGTTGATTTTTGAGGTACTCTGAAGAACCTTTTGTCTTTGTCCCTTTGCTTTCGATTAGAACACCCATAAACAGAGCAGGAATCCGGCATTTTCGTAGTAATACTCACAAACAAAGTACACTCGCTTTACAAATGGAATTTATAATTGCCCCCCAGCCAAAGGTTTGACAGGCCGGATGTACCGGAAGTGACGTCTATTGATAGTAAAGAATTCAAAATTATACATTCATCGCGTGACATCATTTCAAGGAAGTAAGGTCACGCTCATTTCCAAGAATCGACTGACAATAGACTGACAAACAACATTATTCAGACAACTCCCTCATCTCGTCTCAACTTTCGAAGACATGGAATCGTTTGTCGATGATATTAAGAAAGAACTCCAATGTCCGCTATGTAATGATACTTTCACTGAACCAAAGATCTTGTCTTGTTTCCACACATTTTGTAAGCCCTGCGTCAAACGACACGCCGAGCAAGTCGACCAAATCAACATCTTCAAGTGTCCTCGATGCAAATCACAGACTTCTCTTCCAGAACTAAGCAGCGTCGAAGATCTACAGCCAAGTCTATTGCATTCTCGAATGTTGAAGGGTCTGGCGTTGGTAGAAGGAGAAAAGGCTTGTTCGGTTTCTGAGAGTCATTCGTCAGCTTCTTGGTATTGTTTTGATTGTGATCGCTCGATGTGTGATGAATGCGAGAAGAGTCATTCATTGTTCATTAAAGATCACAAGGTCGTTCGTTTGGCTGATTTGAAGAAAGAAGATATTGAGTTCATAGTAACAAGAGAAAATCCTTGTACAAGTCACCCTCATCACAGGCTAGAGTTTTTCTGCGAAGATTGTGATGCAATGATTTGCTTGACATGCTTGAAAGATCACAGGGATCATAACACAATGCCGTTAGATAAGTTTGCTTCGATCAAGAAAGCTGTATTGTTAAAACATCTGCAGGTACTAGAGCAGCTGAGATTAGATGACAAGGAAAAGCAACAACAAGAAAAGATTGCCAACACAATCAAACAACAAGGAGAAAAGGCAAAAAAAGAAGTCAAAGACAAAACCAAGAACATCATCCAAATACTACAAGACAACGAACGAGAATTGCTGAGACAAATCGATGAGAAGTTGAACACAGCCACAACAAACTTGAATATAATTCATCATATTCCAGCCGTCAAGGAATACATCAACTATGTGATGGAAAGAGGACTGGCAAGTGAAATGATGAACAATCAAGAGACACAATGCTCTCAGAAATTCATCTTCAACCACATTCCAATCTGGAGAATTGAATTTATTCCTAATCAAGGGCTGACGAAACAAGTGAATTCAGGGCTGGGAAAAATACGCACTTTAGAAACAGACCACAGGATGAGCACTATTCAGGTGAAATCTGAGACAGAAGCGTTAAAGAAAGAGATGCTAGTGTTGATAACTAAATCCTTTACAGGAGAACTCAATCATGATCCAAGGGATGTTATAGACATTCAAATCAAGCCTGAAGAAAATGTGAAAATAGAAAAGAAATATGTGAGAACTGATGGTAAAGTAGAAGTTGAATTCATGGCTAAAGTAGCTGGTCAGTTGACAGCAGAGGTTCAAGTGAATGGGAATCATGTATCTAACAGTCCACTAGTGGTGAATGTCAAGCCACAAGAGATGAGAACAACAGGACAGTTTAACATGAAAGGTGTAAATATAGGATCTAGTAATTTAAGAGGTATAGCAGTAAACAGAGACAATAGCAGAATCGCTATTTCAAATGATTCTTCTCACTGTGTCTATGTATTCACCACTGATGGAGATCTCTTATTGACGTATGATAGTCAAGGTAGAGCACAGGGACAGTTGTCTGATCCTGAAGGTTTAGCATTTCTGAATGATACAGATTTAGTCATAGCAGACTGGGGTAATCATAGAATATGTATAGTGAACACTACAACAGGGACATTGGTCAAAACCTTTGGTAACCAAGGTAACGGCGATGGACAGTTTGATAATTCATATGGAGTACACGTTGATGACGATGGTAACATTATTGTGTGTGATTGTGGTAATCATCGTGTTCAAGTCTTCACAAGAGATGGTGACTATCAATATCAGTTTGGTTTGGCAATACAGGACGAGTTTGATCCATATGATGTGATAACACATGATGGACAGTTTTACGTCAGTGATTATAGTAATGACGTTATTCAGGTATTTGAGGAGAAATGTAACGTACCGACTAGAATATCGACGATTGGTGGTGAAGGCAGTGCTGATGGTCAGCTAGATGGACCATATGGCCTGGCTATTGATAATGACCATCATCTACTGGTGTGTGATTATGGTAATAACCGCGTACAAAAATTCACATTTGATGGTCGTTTTGTAGGAAAGACTTGTAAAGTAATCGAGGACCCTATATATATAACTGTTTTAAAGGATGGTCATTTATTAGTTAGTACGGAAGGTTCTGGTGTCTGGTGTGTAAAGTAGAATTACCCATTATTTTCTTATTTTACAGTAAGTTATTTGATCGGTATGTCATATTGCATGATATCCTAGTGTTTGACTTGTGCTAAAATATGACCATTTCAAGTTTAAACATTTAATATCTATTTTTTTTTTTTTTTTTTACATTTCTTTGCTTGATTTTTTGCTTGAAATTTCAGCTTACACTTGCTTGACAAGTGAAACTTCACGAACTGTTAAAAGCTTAACCTAGATATAGAACCCTAGATATAGAACTGTTTTAAAGGATGGTCAGTTATTAGTTAGTACGGAAGGTTCTGGTGTCTGGTGTGTAAAGTAGAATTACCCATTATTTTCTGGAACATACTTTGATTTGTTTGACAAATTGATATCGCAGTGTTTGACATGTCCTAAAATATGATCATTTGGAGATTAATATGCATTTTATATCTATTTTTATTATATAGTTAGGATAGTTCGGGCACGGTGATTAGCCGAAAACTGTGCTTTATTTAGTGAACGGGGCGCGCCAAGTGCTGCTAGATCCTGCGACCGTCTTTCTTTTTGCGTAAGTAAATTCAAAACCCAAATAAAATTAGTAATTATATAATAAAACGAATAAAAAAGGTTTTTCTGTACTCCGATCAGCGCCATAAGCACTCAAGAAGTGTGAGAAGCACTCGCAAACTGCTCGTGCTTCTCCTTATACTTCTTTCGTGCTTACTCTACGAATCACGAAAAAAGCTGTTTTATTTGTTAACTAATTATTTTTTACTTTCCATTTCTTTTGTTTTTATTTGGTTTCTTTTGCGTTGTTTCTTTTATTTTTGTTTTACTTTTACTACTTCTTCCTTTTATTACTTCTTATTCATTTATTAATCGTTTTTTTAGTTGCTTATTGTATTGGCCGTGATATAATTTTTCATAATAAAGGGACTCTCATTATTTCCGATTTCACTCTATTTGTTGTTTTGAAAAATATATATAAAAAAGAACTTTGTAGTAGTGAATAGCCGAGCTTCGTGCTATTTTTATCTCCACGAGTATATAATACTTTTACGCATACTATTAACCTTAATTTGAATAAAGACTTTTATAGTTCAAACACTAGGTCCAGAGGTAATATTCGTAAGAAATTTAAAATTAAAACTTAATTAGGGTCTGTGGACAACAAACAGTTTTGTGCCTGGGCCCAGTTGTACAAAGGGTGGATATCGCTATCCGACGGATAAATCCTTATCCTGTGGATAAATCGATACTGTTTTCCAATAAATCTATCTATCAATGGATAGGATATATTCGTTGGATAGCGCTATACGGCCTTCGTACAAGCGGGCCTGACGATTGGGAAAAATATATATATTACCATACGAAATGCATCTTGTTGAACTCATCAGTATTTAGTTTACGGCTTGTTTTTGCAGTAATATCTGTTGATGATGGTGATGATGACGATGATGATGGTGATGATGACGATGATGATGGTGATGATGATGGTATTGATGATGATGGTAGTGATGATGATGATGATAGTGATGATGATGGCTAACAATGTGGTGGTGGTGGTTATAAAGATGATAAAAATGATGCTGTTACTAACGCTGTTTATGCTTGATGTTAATGATGATGTCTTGCTTGTTTATGATACTAATGATGATTGTTTGTCAAAGGTAATTATGATGAAATTGAAGCTATTGATGATGAAATTAGCTAGCGCTATTGTTGATATAGATAGTAATAATGTGATGTTGATGATTAAAATTATGATGATGGTAATCATGACTGATGAGGGCATTCTCATTTTTTCTTCTGCTTCCTTCGTTCCTTTACCTCTTTCTGCGCATTTTCACAGGATCACCAAAATTTCTTTTTGTTGGAATATAAATTCCACGTCACTGTGTGTGGTATCCTTGGGGGAGAAGGAGGGAAAAGTGTTTGTTGAAGATTATTTCCAAAGAATTAGTCTCCACTCAACTTTTATTACCACAGGATTACCAGAACAACCCTGCGTCTCCTACGTTATCTTAACCAAGAAACATCCAAGAAAAATAACACCAAGTTATGCACGACCTGCACCAATAAACAGAGCAATAATAGATAGGAATTATAATAAGTGATTAATGTTTTTGTAGATATTTATTAAAGATTATCAATTAAGATCAATGAATGATCTAGAAAATTTATACTTTCGCTAATATAAATAATTTTCAGATAAATCAAACGTGATCAAAAATCTAGATACACGAATACCAAGTCGATATGAACTCCGTACTACGCAAGACACTAGAGAAACGCGTTTTAATCTCGTACCCAGAGCCTGCGTTTCTTCTGACCTGCGGTGAAGAACGAGGGCTCTGGCATCATCCATTTTTTGACACCAGAATTTCTTGGACTTCCGGTATAAGAGCGTTTGTCTTCAAGGACTTGCCAAACATAAAAAAAAGTATGTTCCCGATTTCTAATTTTTATTTTGATCGTAAATAAACACAATCTCTGTCTTAAAAGATGATTTTCATTGTTTATATTTCACTTCACTTGCGCATGCGCCAGAAATAAATCATGCCAGAGCTTTCCTTTTTCGCCGCAGGCCAGAAGAAACGCAGGCTCTGGGTACGAGATTGAAGATGTTTGCACTTGCTTCAAGTCTACATGAAAAGAAGAGTCTAACTTTTTCTATTATTCATGCTTTGTCAAGTTCATGGTTCCGGCTTTGCTTAGTTACTTTTTCCATGTCCCACAAGCTCAACAAATTACCAAGAATATCTCAGAATTTAAAACTCCTTTTACTGTCAAATGAAATGAAATAAAATAGCCTCGTAATCCTTGTAGTACTCTTAGCTGATTGGTGGAAGCATACGATTGCGGAACCGAGTACTTGAATAATAATTTAAAGATAATTTTGGGGTTCTCAAATAAAGTTTTTTACAATAACTTACAAATTTCTCGCGCGCTGATTGGTTATTTTTTAACATCAATAAGAGGACAGACTGATAAAGCTGACGTCAACGAGCGCGCGCTCTTTCCGTTGGTTGTTTTGATCGCTAAAATGAGAGGTTTTTATCGTTTTTGTTATTGTAAAAAACAAATTGACATCAGATTTTTTATGTGTCTGTCCTCTTATTGACGATAAATTTCGCCATCACATTGTCAAAGTAGTATGCGGATCCACACTACTTTGAGAATGTGATGACGCAATTTATTGTCAATAAGAGGACAGACACATAAAAATCTGATGTCAATTTGTTAAAGTTACCTTTTTAGCTTTTCCTCGTAATAATCATCGTTACTTATACTGTCATGATTTATTATTTCAATTGTCTATTTGTTGTTATATTGATCGTGTATTTGAATTCAACCAATTATTTTTTGTTCTCTACTATTTCTCTACTAGTTATCATCAAATTAATTTTTTGGGGGGGAAATAAAACAGACTTTGGTTCTTTAAATTTTCTCATTTTGTTGCTTTGTTGATTTTGTTTTATTTATTTGTTTGATTTTGATTTTTGATTTTTGATTTTATTTCCTTTTTTGTGTTTGTTTACCTATTAAACCAATTTTTATTTAGAATTGTTTTGATTTGATTAAATTTGAATCACGTTGACATTATTCATACTTTGACATTTTTATTCAAATGCATACATAACTTTCTCACAGTACCCCCCAACGGGATCCAAGTGCTCTTCTATGCATGCTGAAAATACACGTCGCACAAAATTCCATGAAATTTCCGAGGCTATGCATTAAATTATACATTCATGGCGTGACAACTTTAAAATGAAGTAAGGTCACGCTCATTTCCAAGAATCTCCTGACAATAGACTGATAAACAACATTCTTCAGACAACTCCCTCAACTCGTCTCGTCTCAACTTCTGAAGACATGGAATCGTTTGTTGAAGATCTTAAGAAGGAACTCCAATGTTCCCTGTGTAATGATACTTTCACTGAACCAAAGATCTTGTCTTGTTTCCACACATTTTGTAAGCCTTGCGTCAAACGACACGCCGAGCAAGTTGACCAAATCAACATCTTCAAATGTCCTCGATGCAAATCACAAACTTCTCTACCAGAACTAAGCAGCGTCGAAGATCTACAGCCAAGTCTAATGCATTCAAGAATCTTGAAGGGTCTGGCGTTGGTAGAAAGAGAAAAGGCTTATTCTGTTTCTGAGAGTCATTCGTCAGCTTCTTGGTACTGTTTTGACTGTGATCGCTCGATGTGTGATGAATGCGAGAAGAGTCATTCCTTCTTCATTAAAGATCACAAGATCGTTCGCCTGGCTGATTTGAAGAAAGAAGATATTCAGTTCCTAATAACAAGAGAAAATCCTTGCACAAGTCACCCTCAGCACAGGCTAGAATTCTTCTGCGAAGATTGTGATGCAATGATTTGCTTGACATGCTTGAGATATCACAGGATTCATAACACAATGTCATTAGATAAGTTTGCTTCGATCAAGAAAGCTGAATTGTCAAAGCATCTGCAGGTACTAGAGCAGTTGAGATTAGATGACAAGGAAAAGCAACAACAAGAAAAGATTGCTAACACAATCAAACAACAAGGAGAAAAGGCAAAAAAAGAAGTCAAACGTAAAACCAAGAAGATCATCCAAATACTACAAGACAACGAACGAGAATTGCTGAGACAAATCGATGAGAAGTTGAACACAGCCACAACAAACTTGAATTTATAAAATAAGTCAAATAGTACGTACGCTGTGATTGGTTGATAGCCGTATTTGCATGAGGGTATGTAAACACAGTTGTGACGTCATACATTTCGTGTTTTCCCGGTACAAGTTCAAAAATTTACAGTTTTTTTCGAGGAAAAAAACGCCCCCAAAAATGTATTTTGAAGACGAAGTTCCAAATTTTGACATGTGTCAGGGCCACAGGTATAACCCTATGGTGTCATGCAGGTGTTTCTGATTGTAATATCGATCATGACAATCTCTTGTTGGTCACCGTAACGAGAATTCCCTCAGGAGCTACAACACACGTCCTTCGTCAGGACAGCCTCGGTTGTTCAGCGAAGTGCTTTCTTATGATTTAAATGCACTGTCCGATAAGGAATACAAGTATTTCAAGGAAACAGTCAGCAGCTTCAAACTCTTTCCAGCGATAGCTCTTCAACTCCACAAAATATTTTCTCGAGGCAAGACGAAACAATCGACTTCACTGCCGTGTTTTCTGGCTGTCAAATTGAGCAAAACCACGTTTCTTTCAACTGAGAATTCCAGTCACAGTGACACTCAGTTATCTACTTTTGATCACTTTCGTAAAGAATATCAATTCTGAAATCTTTTATTAATATTTCTATTCAATCTTTGGACATTTATTTGTATTTGTTTTAAAGTTTTAGAATGATAAATATTTAAAATAGCTATAGCGATTCTTTCTCGCTTCACATTTGCCTCCTTGGCGTTTATTACACGAAATTTGATTGGCTAACGATCGAAGTTCGTGATGTATGGAGAATTTGTATTTTGATATGAGAATCAAATTCAAATAAAGATTTATTTTCTTGCAAGTGGTAGTGTTTTCCCTTAGTATTTATTTTATAAAAGCAATAGAAAACATTTTTCTCTGTGTTTACATAGCCTGATAGCAACACTCGGGGGGTTGGGAGAATTCTCGACAGTTATGCAAACCCTCGACTACGTCTCGGGTTTGCATAACTGTCTCGAATTCTCCCAACCTCCCCTCGTGTTGCTATCAGGCTATGTAAACACGGAAAAAGTTTTCTATTGCTTAAATAATTCATCATATTCCAGCCGTCAAGGAATACATCAAGAATGTCATGGAAAGAGGACTGGCAAGTGAAATGATGACCATTCAAGAGACACAATGCTCTCATAAATTCATCTTCAACCGTATTCCACCATACTCTAGAATTGAATATGTTGCTAATGAAGAGCTGATGCGACAAGTGAATTCAGGGCTGGGAGAAATACAAACTTGTTTGAAAACAGACCACACGAAGAGCACTATTCAGGTGAAATCTGAGACAGAAGCTTTAAAGAAAGAAAAGCTGATAGTAACGACTAAAACCTCTGTAGGAGAACTCAATCATGATCCAAGGGATGTTATAGACGTTCAAATCAAGCCTGAAGAAAATGTGAAAATAGAAAAGAAATATGTGAGAACTGATGGTAAAGTAGAAGTTGAATTCATGGCTAAAGTAGCTGGTCAGTTGACAGCAGAGGTTCAAGTGAATGGGAATCATGTATCTAACAGTCCACTAGAGGTGAATGTCAAGCCACAAGAGATGAGAACAACAGGACAGTTTAACATGAAAGGTGTAAATATAGGATCTAGTAATTTAAGAGGTATAGCAGTAAACAGAGACAATAGCAGAATCGCTATTTCAAATGATTCTTCTCACTGTGTCTATGTATTCACCACTGATGGAGATCTCTTATTCACGTATGGTAGTCAAGGTAGTGAACAGGGACAGTTGACTGGTCCTGAAGGTTTAGCATTTCTGAATGATACAGATTTAGTCATAGCAGACTATGGTAATCATAGAATATGTATAGTGAACACTACAACAGGGACATTGGTCAAAACCTTTGGTAACCAAGGTAACGGCGATGGACAGTTTGATAATCCATGGGGAGTACACGTTGATGACGATGGTAACATCATTGTGTGTGATTGTGGTAATCATCGTGTTCAAGTCTTCACAAGAGACGGTGACTATCAATATCAGTTTGGTTTGACAACACAGGACGAGTTTGATCCAATTGATGTGATAACACATGATGGACTGTTTTACGTCAGTGATTATGATAATCACGTTATTCATGTATTTGAGAAGAAAGGTAACGTACCGACTAGAATATCAACGATTGGTCGTGAAGGCAGTGCTGATGGTCAGCTGAATGTACCATATGGCCTGGCTATTGATAATGACCATCATCTACTGGTGTGTGATAGTGGTAATTACCGCGTACAAAAATTCACATTGGATGGTCGTTTTATAGGAAAGACTTGTGATGTAATTAAGATCCCTACATATGTAACTGTTTTAAAGGATGGTCAGTTATTAGTTAGTACGAGGGGTTCTGGTGTCTGTTATGTAAAGTGAAATCGCTATCATTTTCTGTAACATACTTTGATTGGTTTGACAAGTGGATATCACATTGTTTGACATATCCTTAAATATGACCATTTAAAGTTTAATATACATTTTATATCTATTTTCATTGTATATCTAGGATAGTACGTGCACGCTGATTGGTGGAAAACTTTACTTTATTTAGTGAACGGAGCACAGAGCTGACGCCATGCGCGCGCGCAGTGCTTCCGTCTTTCTTTTTGCGTAAATAAATTCAATACCGAAATAAAATTAGCCCCAAATTCCGAGCTCCATTCAGTAATGAAGGGGTTAGGAAGCGCCATAAGCACTCTAGGAGTGTGAGAAGCACTCGCAAACTGCCCGTGCTTCTCCTTACACTTCTTTCGTGTTTACGTCACTTCCTGCGTATTTATTACTGAGCGGAGAACGGAAAAAGCTGTTTTATTTGTTGAATATCTATTTTTTACTTTTGATTTCTTTTGTTTTGATTTCGTTTCTTTCGCGTTCCTTATTTCATTTTTGTTCTATTTTTATTCTTTCTTCTTTTTATTGATATCTTGTTCATTTTTATCGTTATTGTAGTTTTGTATTGGCCGTGATATCGTATTTTTTCAGATCTCATTTTGTTTGTTGTTTTGAAAATATATATAAAAAAGAACTTTGTAGTAGTGAATAGCCAAGCTTCGTGCTATTTTTATCTCTACGTGTATATATTCTTTTTACGCATACTATTAACCTTAATTTGAATAAAGACTTTTATAGTTCAAACACTAGGTCCAGAGGTAATATTCGTAAGAAATTTAAAATTAAAACTTAATTAGGGACTATGAACAACAAACAATTTTGCATGTGACGACTGGGAAAAAAAGATATTTCCATAAGAAATCCTTCTTGTTGAACTCGGTATTTAGGGACTGTGCAATGATTATCGGGAGGGGGGTTCTAAAATTTATAGGGAATCAAAAGTTAAAGTGGTAGAGTGGTTAGAAGCTAATTGCTTAAATATGGAGGGGGAGGGTCACAAGTCAATTTGGGATTTTGTTCACTATAAAATTGAAAAGATGCATATTAATGCATTTAAAATAGACATTCATTGTTATATTGTTTACTGTATAAAGAACATAACTTGTCACAGGTGCAACCTCAAAACCATATGTGCTGAAATAATGTATAAACTGAGTATCCTTTGTAATAAAAACAGTACAAAAAACAGTAACTAAAAACAGTGCAAGTCACAACTTTCTATACTGTACTGTGGTAAAGCTATGCCACATTGATTGACTGTATATAAGACAACTGACTATGTCGTGTCTGTTTTGTTTTTGGTTGACAATAACAAAGAACTCCTCATTAGCTTTTCTTGTTAGATCAATCAAAGTGGTGGCTATTTCTTTGTTATTTATATCTCGAGGACTTTTCAGTGATGTGGCTGCACCCCAAGAATAGCGATTTTTCCCGACTTGCATGTTTCTCTTGTAGGAAACATGCAGATTTCGCGCCAAAAACTATGCCTTCAGCTTGACTGATTGACTGGACTGGACGGTAGTTTTTGTTGGTCGATACCAACAAACCTTACAAATTGCAGAGCGGAGGATTTTCGAACAGTTTAGTCGGCTACAGTTATTGACACGTGTTTTCTCGCTGTAAAGGGGTGTGCTTCTATTTCATTTTTTATTGCCAGGTTTCAACCCTATTTGGGACTTAGAAGTAGAGAAAGAGCTCCACGTTCCCGAGCTGGTCATGATTCGGTTCGCAGTGTTGGACGAAGATGCTGGCAAGGATGATTTCATTGGTCAATTTTCACTTCCCTTCAAAAGCCTTCAAACAGGTCATTTACTAAAACTAACATTATTCCTTGCACACTTTCTTCAAAATTATTATCAATGGGCATCTGAGTGTACATTGCGTGTAACGTTTTCCTATTTCAGACCACGTGTCATTCTCTTGACAATGATATTCTTTGTTTGAATTGTATCTATATTCATGTGTTTTCTCATGCGCAACCGTTAAACAAAGAAATGATACTCTAGGGAATGACACGTGTCTGAAATGGGAAAACATTATGGCCAACTAGGTACAGAGGTCTATTCTCTCTTGTCAATCTATTCTCATGAGCAAATAGAAATTCAAATTAAAAAAATATATTTTTCTTAATATTTGAATTGAAATCTACCCAGGTTATCGACATGTGCATCTCCTCAACATGAAAGGCGAACCCATTCCCCACGCGACCATCTTTGTTCACGTGACCATAGAAGATAATCCAAAATCATCCAGGTCAGCGAAATCCCACAGCGAGCCCAAACAGGTCAGTGGTGTTAAACATATAATGTAGAATTTATTATCTATGCGGTACGATATTATGGCAACATTGATTACCGACTGATTTACTCAGGGTTTGCCTTTCCATTTCAGCGTCAGAATAAATTAAAACAATTATTATAAAATATAATAGTAATTAATTGTTAATAAATAATAGTAATAATATCTATAAAAAGCTAAAATAAAGGTAAATAAAGAAGATGGATAAATACAAATGGTAAATACGATAATGATAAAACTAATAACTGTAATCATAATCCTAACCAATAGAGACGATGACAATGACAATGATAAAATAATGATGATGATAATATAATAAAGTCAATGATAATGAAGATAAAAAGTGACAATGAAAATGGCAATAATATAACTATAAAGATAATAATGATGATAAAATAATTCGGTAACTGCTTCCGAATCACTCCGGGGCGGAGGCTCCACTGTTTTCAGTCCAAGGTCCCACGGATTTATAATTAGTTTGTTTTGCTGTAAAACGGAGCATAAAAAATGAAATCTATAGACTGTCTCCAAACTCGGCAGACAGAATTATGACAATTTTTTAAAGCGAACAGGAGGACAATACTGTGAAAACCCATGTTTTAAAAATACAAGATTTAACGCAGATTTCTACGAAAAAGTATTGCACTTAAATGTGAATGTTATTTTAAGATTTCAACTTATTTTACTAAATACTTGAATAATCTGTGACAATGATAATAACCAAAGTCGACAATGAGATCAAGAATAAACAAAGAATAAAAACAGATAACATGTCACGCTTGTAACAAAATACTAAATTGTATAAAATACAAAAAAAATTAAACTTGTTAAAATGATTTTTTTTAAATTTCAACAAAACAATATATAGTGATGATAGTGATGATAACGAGGTCGATAATGGTGACGATGTTGATGATGACAATGGTGATTGTGACGTTGGTGGTGATAACGTTAATAATTATGATAAAGATTACGAAGGTTATGATGACGATGATGAAGGTGATGATGACTTGACTATGGTGATCGATGACGATAGTGGTGTTGATGATGATGATGGTGTTGATAATGGATGATGACGATGGTGATGATGGCAATGAAGATGATGATGGTAGTGACGAAGCTGATTATAATGGTGATGATGATGATTACGATGATGATGGTGGTAGTGATGATGATGATTATAATGGTGATGATGACGATTACGATTGTGATGATGGTAGTGATGATGATGAAGGTAGAGATGATGATAATTACGATGGTGATGATGATGACGATTATAATGGTAGTGGTGATGATGACGATGGTGACGATGGCGATGAAGATGATGATAATGGTAGTGATGATGATGAAGGTAGAGATGATGAGAATTACAATGCTGATGATGATGATGATGATGGCGATGAAGATGATGATGATGATGATGATGGTAGTGATGATGATGAAGGTAGAGATGATGATAATTACGATGGTGATGATGATGATGACGATTATAAAGGTAGTGATGATGATGGTGATGATGATGGTAGTGATGATGATGATGGTGAAGATAATGATGATTACGATGATAATGATGGTAGTGATTATGAAGATGATTATGATGTTTACGATGGTAATGGTGGTGGTGATAAAGATGATGAAAAGGATGTCGTTACTAATGATGTTTATGATCGATACTAATGATGATTCGGTTTTTCAAAGATAATTATGATGAAATTGAAGCTATTGACGATAAAATTAACTTTATTTTGATATGGTTACTAATAACATGACGATGAATTTTAAACGCTAATTTCTTTTTCTGTCAACTTTTTTGGCCGAGAAGCAGTGACATTTTGTCTTGTTTTTATTTTGCCTCACTAGAAAAAAGAGCGAAAATAGACGGAATTGATCTCCCGATAGTTTAGTGTAAGTTATGTGTCGAAGCGGAAGACTAGATGATAAGTATGGCGTAAAATGTATTTATATTTATTTTATCTTATGCTTACCACACGTATCATTCGAGTTAGAAACGAGATCAGAATAGACGAGAAAGCTAAGAGACGTAAGTTTCGCCGTCCAAAGTACAATGTTGCTAGGATCTACGGCATAGGACAGAACGAAATCTTTGGTATTTATGTTTGTAACCATCATTGGCACCGCTTAATGCTATTTTTAGGCCATAATTTTTTTTTTAAAGCACGCTTATACTGCGCGCGCTATACTCTGTTTGGTTACTTATCCCCCCCCCAAAAAAAAAAGAAAAAAAAAACCAGCCAACGACGTACCCATGCAGTTCGCATATACAAACAACAACAACAACAACAACAACAACAATGGATTAAAGGAAGCGATTCTAAAATTAGCATAAATGATTCTAAAAATAGCATCAAAAAGGGTTTATAATCGGGAACGGGGATTCCTTATCTAAGATTATTTTCTCTTGCACGGGCTTACTATATCGAGAAGTTTAAAAGCGAAAAGACTGTTGTGGACGTAATAACCTTGTAGTAGCTTTACGGCAAAACGTTCTCGTTTGTTACTAAAGTGATAAGTGTAGTATTTTGTCTATTCTTTCGTTTCTTATATTTTCCCTTCTCTTTATTCTACTCCTTCCTTCTTCTCTTTTCTTCGAATTTTTTTCTGCATTTTCACTGTCTCGCCAAAATTCCTTTTTGTCAGGGTATCAATTCCACGTCACTGTGTGTGGTATCCTTGGGTGGAGAAAGAGAGGGAAAGTGTTTGTCTAAGATTGATAGACTTAGTCTCCACTCAACTTTTATTACCACAGGATTACCAGAACAACCCTGCGTCTCCTACGTTATCTTAACCAAGAAACATCGAAGGAAAATAAACACCAAGTAAAAGAACGACCTGCACCAATAAACAGAGCAATAATAGATAGGAATTATAACAAGTGATTAATATTTTTGTAGATATTTATTAAAGATTATCAATTAAGATCAATTAATGATCTAGAATATTTATACTTTTGCTAATATAAATAATGTTCAGATAAATCATACGTGCTCTAGATACATGAATACCAAGTGGCAATGAACTCCGTACTACGCATGACACCAGAGAAAGACGTTTCAATCTCGTACCCAGAGCCTGCGTTTCTTCTGGCCTACGGTGAAGGACGAGGGCTCTTGGCATAATCCATTTTTTGAGACCAGGATTTCTTGGACTTCCAGTATAAGAGCGCATTCGTTCAAAGGCTTGCCAAAAAAAAAAAAATATATGTTCCCGATTTCCAATTTTTATTAACGCATGATTTTCATTGTTCAATATTTCACTTCACTTGCGCATGCGCCAAAAATGGATTATGCCAGAGGGCCTCGTTTTTTTTTTCCCGCAGGCCAGAATAAACGCAGGCTCTGGGTACGAGATTGAACATGGCCATTATTTAGGTAGAGCATAGTTAATGAAGGGGAACCTTGCTATTAACTATGGGTAGAGAAGAGCAGATTTTTAAAAAAACACTTAACGGCCTCAAATCGCGCTGAAACTTCGCCAGAAGACTTAACAAAGTAAAAGCAACAACTGTAGCAAGTTTTGAGGCAAATTGTTGAGTGAAACATTTTATTGTCATGACTTTCTCATAACTCCCATGCATTCCCTTATAAACCATACACAGCAACCTTGTTTGGGCTGCCTGTGCTATCTTATAGCTGATTGGTGGAAGCATACGATTGCTTAACAGAGTAGTTGAATAATCAGATATCAAGATAATTTTGGGGTTCTCAAATAAAGTTATTTACCTTCGTAGCTTTTGTTCGAAATAATCATCGTTACTTATACTATCATAATTTATTATTTTAGTTCCAATTTTCTATTTATTGTTATATTGATCGTGTATTTGAATTCAACCAATGATTTTTTTTCACAGGAAATAAAACAGACTTTGATTTTTTAAATTTTCTCATTTTGTTGCTTTGTTGATTTATTTATTTATTTGTTTGTTTGCATCTATTTTTTTTTCTTTCTTTTATTTCATTTTGTTTTTATTATTTTTTACCTATTAAACCATTTTTTTTTTAGATTTGTTTTGATTTGATTAAATTCGAATCACGTTGACATTTTTCATACTTTGACATTCTCATTCAAATGCATACATAACTTTCTCACAGTACCCCCCAACGACGGGATCCAAGTGTTCTTCTAATGATGTATGTAGAAAATATACGTCACACAAAATTCCATGAAAATTCCTTACTATCGATCACGTGACATGTTGGAGACTGGTTCACTTCACAATTTAGAGGCGTACAACTTCTTTTTCGTAAGTGGCTGGGTTAATGGGCTTAGTGGAAAGCGACTTAAGGACAAAAATCATCTTGTATTTGCAAGGTTAAGTACAAACACAATTTTTGTGCTTTGTTTTTACGTTGTTAAGCAAAAACGTGTGAGTATTAAAGCAGCTCGAGCTTGCTTTCTTTAGTATTCTGATAGGATATAACCTGTTATGATTTATTATTATAATTAAGATGATTGTCTTTGATTTAGGTAAATCACTCACAAAGATCGACTTGTACTCCATTAAAGACTTGGGTAATAGTGAAAAGAAAATGGTGAGGTAGTTACAGCACATTGCAACTGCATGGCCGGGTATGAAGCAAAATAATAATAATAATAATAAAAGAAAATTGTTCGTTCCATTCTTTTTGACTTGTGTGTTTCGTTCAATTTGACAGCAACGAGACATTAACGAGCCATTTTGCTCGACGCTTTTTCAATAATTCATTTTCTCTTTTGCCTCGACGAGTTGATTTTTGAGGTACTCTGAAGAACCTTTTGTCTTTGTCCCTTTGCTTTCGATTAGAACACCCATAAACAGAGCAGGAATCCGGCATTTTCGTAGTTATACTCACAAACAAAGTACACTCGCTTTACAAATGGGATTTATAATTGCCCCCCAGGCCAAAGGTTTGACAGGCCGGATGTACCGGAAGTGACGTCTATTGATAGTAAAGAATTCAAAATTATACATTCATCGCGTGACATCATTTCAAGGAAATAAGGTCACGCTCATTTCCAATAATCGACTGACAATAGACTGACAAACAACATTATTCAGACAACTCCCTCATCTTGTCTCAAGTTTCGAAGACATGGAATCGTTTGTCGATGATATTAAGAAAGAACTCCAATGTCCGCTATGTAATGATACTTTCACTGAACCAAAGATCTTGTCTGGTTTCCACACATTTTGTAAGCCCTGCGTCAAACGACACGCCGAGCAAGTCGACCAAATCAACATCTTCAAGTGTCCTCGATGCAAATCACAGACTTCTCTTCCAGAACTAAGCAGCGTCGAAGATCTACAGCCAAGTCTATTGCATTCTCGAATGTTGAAGGGTCTGGCGTTGGTAGAAGGAGAAAAGGCTTGTTCGGTTTCTGAGAGTCATTCGTCAGCTTCTTGGTATTGTTTTGATTGTGATCGCTCGATGTGTGATGAATGCGAGAAGAGTCATTCATTGTTCATTAAAGATCACAAGGTCGTTCGTTTGGCTGATTTGAAGAAAGAAGATATTGAGTTCATAGTAACAAGAGAAAATCCTTGTACAAGTCACCCTCATCACAGGCTAGAGTTTTTCTGCGAAGATTGTGATGCAATGATTTGCTTGACATGCTTGAAAGATCACAGGGATCATAAGACAATGCCGTTAGATAAGTTTGCTTCGATCAAGAAAGCTGTATTGTTAAAACATCTGCAGGTACTAGAGCAGCTGAGATTAGATGACAAGGAAAAGCAACAACAAGAAAAGATTGCCAACACAATCAAACAACAAGGAGAAAAGGCAAAAAAAGAAGTCAA
The DNA here is from genome assembly GCF_029948245.1 of Actinia tenebrosa. Lineage (NCBI taxonomy): Eukaryota > Metazoa > Cnidaria > Anthozoa > Actiniaria > Actiniidae > Actinia > Actinia tenebrosa. The sequence continues at coordinate 3,917,624 of NW_028292575.1, read as the reverse complement.
AGACAAAACCAAGAACATCATCCAAATACTACAAGACAACGAACGAGAATTGCTGAGACAAATCGATGAGAAGTTGAACACAGCCACAACAAACTTGAATATAATTCAACATATTCCAGCCGTCAAGGAATACATCAAGAATGTGATGGAAAGAGGACTGGCAAGTGAAATGATGAACAATCAAGAAACACAATGCTCTCAGAAATTCATCTTCAACCACATTCCAATCTGGAGAATTGAATTTATTCCTAATCAAGGGCTGACGAAACAAGTGAATTCAGGGCTGGGAAAAATACGCACTTTAGAAACAGACCACAGGATGAGCACTATTCAGGTGAAATCTGAGACAGAAGCGTTAAAGAAAGAGATGCTAGTGTTGATAACTAAATCCTTTACAGGAGAACTCAATCATGATCCAAGGGATGTTATAGACATTCAAATCAAGCCTGAAGAAAATGTGAAAATAGAAAAGAAATATGTGAGAACTGATGGTAAAGTAGAAGTTGAATTCATGGCTAAAGTAGCTGGTCAGTTGACAGCAGAGGTTCAAGTGAATGGGAATCATGTATCTAACAGTCCACTAGTGGTGAATGTCAAGCCACAAGAGATGAGAACAACAGGACAGTTTAACATGAAAGGTGTAAATATTAGATCAAGAGGTTTGAGAGCGATAGCGAAGAATAAAGACAACAGCAGGATCGCTGTTTCAAATGATTCTTCTGACTGTGTCCATGTATTCACCACTGATGGAGATCTCTTATTGACGTATGATAGTCAAGGTAGTGAACAGGGACAGTTGTCTGATCCTGAAGGTTTAGCATTTCTGAATGATACAGATTTAGTCATAGCAGACTGGGGTAATGATAGAATATGTATAGTGAACACTACAACAGGGACATTGGTAAAAACCTTTGGTAACCAAGGTAACGGGGATGGACAGTTTGATAATCCATGTGGAGTACACGTTGATGACGATGGTAACATCATTGTGTGTGATCGTGGTAATCATCGTGTTCAAGTCTTCACAAGAGACGGTGACTATCAATATCAGTTTGGTTTGACAACACAGGACGAGTTTGATCCAATTGATGTGATAACACATGATGGACTGTTTTACGTCAGTGATAATAATAATCACGTTATTCATGTATTTGAGAAGAAAGGTAACGTACCGACTAGAATATCGACGATTGATGGTCAAGGCAGTGCTGATGGTCAGCTAGATGGACCATGGGGCCTGGCTATTGATAATGACCATCATCTACTGGTGTGTGATTATGGTAATAACCGCGTACAAAAATTCACATTGGATGGTCGTTTTGTAGGAAAGACTTGTGACTGTAATCGAGAACCCTAGCATATATAACTTGTTTTAAAGGATGGTCAGTTATTAGTTACGCATGCTTCAGGTGTCTGGTGTGTAAAGTAGAATTTGGCTAGTTATTTTACAGTAAGTTATTTGATCGGTATGTCATATTGCATGATATCCTAGTGTTTGACTTGTGCTAAAATATGACCATTTCAAGTTTAAACATTTAATATCTATTTTTATTCTTTTTTACATTTCTTTGCTTGATTTTTTGCTTGAAATTTCAGCTTACACTTGCTTGACAAGTGAAACTTCACGAACTGTTAAAAGCTTAACCTAGATATAGAACCCTAGATATATAACTGTTTTAAAGGATGGTCAGTTATTAGTTAGTACGGAAGGTTCTGGTGTCTGGTGTGTAAAGTAGAATTACCCATTATTTTCTGGAACATACTTTGATTTGTTTGACAAATTGATATCGCAGTGTTTGACATGTCCTAAAATATGATCATTTGGAGATTAATATGCATTTTATATCTATTTTTATTATATAGTTAGGATAGTTCGGGCACGGTGATTAGCCGAAAACTGTGCTTTATTTAGTGAACGGGGCGCGCCAAGTGCTGCTAGATCCTGCGACCGTCGTTCTTTTTGCGTAAGTAAATTCAAAACCCAAATAAAATTAGTAATTATATAATAAAACGAATAAAAAAGGTTTTTCTGTACTCCGATCAGCGCCATAAGCACTCAAGAAGTGTGAGAAGCACTCGCAAACTGCTCGTGCTTCTCCTTATACTTCTTTCGTGCTTACTCTACGAATCACGAAAAAAGCTGTTTTATTTGTTAACTAATTATTTTTTACTTTCCATTTCTTTTGTTTTTATTTGGTTTCTTTTGCGTCGTTTCTTTTATTTTTGTTTTATTTTTACTACTTCTTCCTTTTATTACTTCTTATTCATTTATTAATCGTTTTTTTAGTTGCTTATTGTATTGGCCGTGATATAATTTGTCATAATAAAGAGACTCTCATTATTTCCGATTTCACTCTATTTGTTGTTTTGAAAAATATATATACAAAAGTACTTTGTAGTAGTGAATAGCCGAACTTCGTGCTATTTTTATCTCCACGTGTATAATTTTTTATCGCATACTATTAACCTTAATTTGAATAAAGACTTTTATAGTTCAAACACTAGGTCCAGAGGTAATATTCGTAAGAAATTTAAAATTAAAACTTAATTAGTGTCTGTGGACAACAAACATTTTTGTACCTGGGCCCGGTTGTACAAAGGGGGGATATCGCTATCCGACGGATAAATCCTTCTCCAGTGGATAAATCGATACTGTTTTCCAATAAATCTATCTATCAATGGATTGGATATATTCGTTGGATAGCGCTATCCGCCCTTCGTACAAGGGGGCCTTACGATTGGATAAAATATATATATTACCATACGAAATGCATCTTGTTGAACTCATCAGTATTTAGTTTTTTGCAGTAATGTCTGGTGGTGATGATGATGGTAGTGATGGTGATGATGATGATAGTGATGATGATGATTAACAATGTGGTGGTGGTTGTGATGAAGGTGATAAAAATGATGCTGTTACTAATGGTGTTTATGCTTCATGTTAATGATGATGTCTTGTTTGTTTATGATACTGATGATGATTGTTTGTCAAAGATAATTATGATGAAATTGAAGCTATTGATAATGAAATTAGCTAGCGCTATTGTTGATATGGATGGTAATAATATGATGTTGATGATGGTAATCATGACTGATGAGGGCCGATGAAGAAAATAATTTAAATATTAATATCTTTTTTTTCTGTCATTTTTTTTGGCCGATAAGTTGTGACATTTTGTGTTGTTCTTATTTTACCTCGCTAGAAAAAAAAAAAAAAAAAGCGAAAATAGACAGAATTGATCTCCCGATAGTTTAGTGTATGTTATGTGTCGAAACGGAAGACTGGATGATAAGTATGGAGTAAAATGTATTTATATTTATTTTGTCATATGTTTACCACACGTATCATTGGAAAAAGAAACGAGAATAGACGAGAAAGCTAAGAGACGTAAGTTATGCCGTCCAAAGTATAATGTTACAGGGATCTACGGCATAGGACAAGAGAAAATGAACAAAAGTTTTGGTATTCATGTTTGTAACCATCATTGGCACCGTTTAATGCTATTTTTAGAATCATATATTATTTGCCTTTTTTTTTTTCTTTTTAGAAACAAAAACAGTAAACAACGTAGCCACGAAGTTCGCGTGTGCAAACTATAACAACAACAATGGATCAAAGGAATGATTCAAAAAATATAGAGAGTCAAAGAGTGCTTATTATGGAGAACGGGATTCCTTCTCTCAATTAATTTTCTCTTGCATATGCTTATTATATAGAAAAATTCTAAAAGCAAAAAGACTGGTGTTGACGTTATAGCCTTGTAGCAGCTTTACGGCAAAACGTTCTCGTTTGTTACTCTAGTAATAAATGTAGTATTTTGTCTATTCATTTCCTTTCTTTATTTTTTCCTTCTTTGCTAAATTTTACCTTCCTTCTCATTTTTTCTTCTCCTTTACTCTTTCCTTGACCTCTTCTGCGCATTTTCACAGGATCACCAAAATTTCTTTTTGTTAGAATATAAATTCTACGCCACAGTGTGAGGTATCCTTGGGGGGCAGAAGGAGGGGAAGCGTTTGTTAAAGATTATTTCCATAGACTTAGTCTCCACTCAACTTTTATTACCACAGGATTACCAGAACAATCCCTGCGTCTCCTACGTTATCTTTACCAAGAAACATCCAAGAAAAATAACACCAAGTTAATGCACGACTTGCACCGATCAACAGAGCAATAATAGATAGGAATTATAATAAGTGTTTAATATTTTTGTCGATATTTATTTAAGATTATCATTTAAGATCAATTGATGATCTAGAATATTTATACTTTTGCTAATATAAACAATTTTCAGATAAACCATACGTGCTCAAAAATCTAGATGCATGAATACCAAGTCACAATGAACTCCGTACTACGCATGACACCAGAGGAAGACATTTCAATCTCGTACCCAGAGCCTGCGTTTCTTCTGGCCTGCGGTGAAGAACTAGTGCTCTGGCATAATTCATTTTTTGAAGACCAGGATTTCTTGGACTTCCCGTATAAGAGCGCGCATGCGTTCAAAGACTTGCCAAAAATAAAAAAAGGATGTTCCCGATTTCTAATTTTTATTTTGAAGGGAAGTACACACCATCTCTGCCTTAAAGGATGGTTTTCATTGTTTATATTTCGATTCACTTGCGCATGCGCCAAAAATGGATTATGCCATAGCCCTCGTTTTTTGCCGCAGGTAAAAAAAAAAAAACGCAGGCTCTGGGTGCGAGATTGAAGACGTTTGCTCCAAGTCTACATGAAAAGGAGTCTACAATTTTCTTTCATTCTTGCTTGACAAATTCGTGGTTCCGGCTCCACTTAGTTACTTTTGCAAAACTCCTTTTACTGTCCTGTGAAATAAAATAAAATTGCCCCGTAATCCTCCTAGTACTCTTTGAAGCAGATACTTTGAAGTTGTTTGTGGGACAATATTTGAATTTCATTGGGAAAACTGCTGCAATGGTGATTAGTTCAATTTTGTCCTAGTTGGACCTGTGAATGGACTACACATGCATATAACTAAATAAGTTATTGAAAAGTCTTCCATATTGTCTTATGTAATATACTGTATCTTGGGCTTGCAAAAGTAATCGTAAGAGTATATTTGGAGAAAATGAAGATCATTTTTAATACTGAAGCGATCTTTATATCTTAGCCAGAGCCCCCTAATTCCTTTTCTGCGCATGCTCGACAAAATGAAATGCACGTATGGGGAAACTAGTGTGGCTAAACGAACAAGAACTCATTTCACACCGGTTTAATCCTTTGAGAATTACTATTTAGTATTTATTACAACTGAGAATATACATAAATATGAATATAGTTTTCAAATAAAGGATCTTATTCTGAAGGGAATGAAATAGGAAAACACTTCACCCAAGTCACTTGAATAGTCTAAAGTTGTTGATCTCAAAAATTCAGGTTTTGCAAAGGGTAATAGCTCGCATAATTCATAACACTTAATGTAAACTGGTCGAATGAATGTAACTATCTTATAGCTGATTAGTGGAAGCATACCATTGCGCAACAGAGTAGTTGCATGATAATTTAAATATGATTTTGGGGTTCTCATACTAAGTTATTTACCTTCGCAGTTTTTGTTCGTAATAATCATCGTTACTTATACTGTCATGATTTATAATTTTCGTTTCAATTTTCTATTTATTGTTAAAATGATCGTGTATTTGAATGCAAACAATGACTTTTTGTGTGGAATATAAGACAGACTTTGATTCTTTAAATTTTCTCATTTTGTTGCTTTTTTGATTTTGTTTTATTTATTTGTTTGTTTTCGTTTATTTATTTGTTTATCTTATCTCATTTTGTTGTTTTTTTATTTACCTTGTAAACCAATATTTATTTAAAATTGTTTTGATTTCATTAAATTTGAATCACGTTGATATTTTTCATACTTTGACATTCTTATTCAAATGCATATATAACATTGTCACAGTACCCACCAACGGGATCCAAGTGTTCTTCTAATGTATGTAGAAAATAAACGTCACAAAAAATTCCATGACAATTCCGAGACAAAGTATTAAATTATACATTTATGGCGTGACAACATTTCAAAGAAGTAACGTCACGCTCATTTCCAAGAATCGCCTGTCGACAATAGACTGACAAACAACATTATTCAAAAAACTCCCTCAGCTCGTCTCGTCTCAACTCCTGAAGACATGGAATCGTTTGTTGAAGATCTTAGGAAGGAACTCCAATGTTCCCTGTGTAATGATACTTTCACTGAACCAAAGATCTTACCTTGTTTCCACACATTTTGTAAACCTTGCGTCAAACGACACGCCGAGCAAGTCGACCAAATCAACATCTTCAAGTGTCCTCGATGCAAATCACAGACTTCTCTACCAGAACTAAGCAGCGTCGAAGATCTACAGCCAAGTCTACTACATTCAAGAATCGTGAATGGTCTGGCGTTGATAGAAGGAGAAAAGGCTTGTTCTGTTTCTGAGAGTCATTCGTCAGCTTCTTGGTATTGTTTTGATTGTGATCATTCACTGTGTCAAGAATGCGAGAAGAGCCATTCGTTCTTCATTAAAGATCACAAGGTCGTTCGCCTGGCGGATTCGAAGAAAGAAGATATTCAGTTCGTAATCACAAGAGAATATCCTTGTTCAAGTCACCCTCATTACAGACTAGAGTTCTTCTGCGAAGATTGCGATGCAATGATTTGCGTGACATGCTTGAGACACGATCACAAGGATCATAACACAATGTCATTAGATAAGTTTGCTTCGATCAAGAAAGCAGTATTGTCAAAGCATCTGCAGGTACTAGAGCAGTTGAGATTAGATGACAAGGAAAAGCAACAACAAGAAAAGATTGCTATCACAATCAAACAACAAGGAGAAAAGGCAAAAAAAAGAAGTCAAAGACAAAACCAAGAACATCATCCAAATACTACAAGACAACGAACGAGAATTGCTGAGACAAATCGATGAGAAGTTGGACACAGCCACAACAAACTTGAATATAATTCAACATATTCCAGCCGTCAAGGAATACATCAAGAATGTGATGGAAAGAGGACTGGCAAGTGAAATGATGAACATTCAAGAGACACAATGCTCCCACAGATTCATCTTCAACCATATTCCACCATACTCTAGAATACAATATGTTGCTAATGAAGAGCTGATGCGACAAGTGAATTCAGGGCTGGGAGAAATACAAACTTGTTTGAAAACAGACCACACGAAGAGCACTATTCAGGTGAAATCTGAGACAGAAGCTTTAAAGAAAGAAAAGCTGATAGTAACGACTAAAACCTCTGTAGGAGAACTCAATCATGATCCAAGGGATGTTATAGACGTTCAAATCAAGCCTGAAGAAAATGTGAAAATAGAAAAGAAATATGTGAGAACTGATGGTAAAGTAGAAGTTGAATTCATGGCTAAAGTAGCTGGTCAGTTGACAGCAGAGGTTCAAGTGAATGGGAATCATGTATCTAACAGTCCACTAGTGGTGAATGTCAAGCCACAAGAGATGAGAACAACAGGACAGTTTAATGTGAAAGGTGTAAATATTAGATCAAGAGGTTTGAGAGCTATAGCGAAGAATAAAGACAACAGCAGGATCGCTGTTTCAAATGATTCTTCTGACTGTGTCCATGTATTCACCACTGATGGAGATCTCTTATTGACGTATGGTAGTCAAGGTAGTGAACAGGGACAGTTGTATGGTCCTGAAGGTTTAGCATTTCTGAATGATACAGATTTAGTCATAGCAGACTATGGTAATCATAGAATATGTATAGTGAACACTACAACAGGGACATTTGTCAAAACCTTTGGTAACCAAGGTAACGGCGATGGAGAGTTTGATAATCCATGGGGAGTACACGTTGATGACGATGGTAACATCATTGTGTGTGATGGTGGTAATCATCGTGTTCAAGTCTTCACAAGAGACGGTGACTATCAATATCAGTTTGGTTTGACAACACAGGACGAGTTTGATCCAATTGATGTGATAACACATGATGGACTGTTTTACGTCAGTGATTATGATAATCACGTTATTCATGTATTTGAGAAGAAAGGTAACGTACCGACTAGAATATCGACGATTGGTGGTCAAGGCAGTGCTGATGGTCAGCTAAATGGAGCATGGGGCCTGGCTATTGATAATGACCATCATCTACTGGTGTGTGGTAATAACCGCGTACAAAAATTCACATTGGATGGTCGTTTTGTAGGAAGGACTTGTGATGTAATCGAGTACCCTATATGTATAACTGTTTTGAAGGATGGTCAGTTATTAGTTAGTACGTCGGGTTCTGGTGTCTGTTATATAAAGTAGAATTGCCCATTATTTTCTGTAACATACTTTGATTGGTTTGACAAATTGATATTGCAGTGTTTGACATGTCCTAAAATATAACCATTTGGAGATTAATATGCATTTTATATCTACCTTTATTTTATAGTTAGGATAGTTCGCGCGCGCTGATTATCCGAAAATTTTGGCTTTATTTAGTCAACGGGGCAGTGCTGATGCCCTCTGCGCGCGCCCAGTGCTGCTAGATCCAGCGGCTGTTTTTCTTTTTGCATAAATAAATTCAATACCGAAATATAATTAGTAACTATATAATAAAACGAATAAAACAGCTTTTTCTGAGCTCCGATCAGTAATAAAGGGCTTATTAGGCGCCATAAGCACTCAAGAAGTGTGAGAAGCACTCGCAAAGTGCTCGTGCTTCTCCTTACACTTTTTTCGTGCTTACGTGACTTCCTGAACGGAGCATGGAAAAAGCTGTTTTATTAGTTACATAATTATTTTTTACTTTTGATTTCTTTCGCTTTTGTTTGGTTTCTTTCGCGTAGTTTATTTGAATTTTGTTCTATTTTAACTCGTTCTTCCTTTTATTAATATCTTATTCATTTTTATCGTTTTTTTGTAGTTTTGTATTGGCCGTTATATAATCTTTCATGACAAAGCGGATCGTATTATTTAAGATCTCATTTTATTTGTTGTTTTAAAAAAACTATAGAAAAGAACTTTGTAGTAGTGAATAGCCGAGCTTCGTGCTATTTTTATCTCTACGTGTATATAATACTTTTACGCATACTATTAACCTTAATTTGAATGAAAACTTTCATAGTTAAAACACTAGGTACAAAGGTAATATTCGTAAGAAATCTAAAATGAAAACTTAATTAGTGTCTCTGAACAACAAACATTTTTGTATCTGGGCCCGGTTGTACAATAAGGGTGGATATTGCTATCCGACGGATAAATCCTTATCCAGTGGATAAATCAATGCTGTTTTCCAATAAATCCATCTATCAATGAATAGGATTTATCCGTTGGATAGCGCTATCCGCCCTTGGTACAAGGGGGCCTGACGATTGGAAAAAATATATATATTACCATACGAAATGCATCTTGTTGAACTCGTCAGTATTTAGTTTACGGCTTGTTTTTGCAGTAATATCTTTGATGATGGTGATGATGACGATGATGATGGTGATGATGACGATGTGGGTGATGATGATGGTGATGATGATGATTAACAATGTGGGGGTGGTGCCGATAAAGATGATGAAAATGATATCGTTACTAATGGTGTTTATGCTTGATGTTAATGATGATGTCTTGTTTGTTTGTGATACTAATGATGATTGTTTGTCAAAAGATATAACTAGCTAAAAACTAGTGTGAGCTGCGTCGGTGTTTCTAATGAAACAGTAATGATGAAAAGGTAAATTATACACCGTGAAAAGATGAAAAAACTTACTGACGTTTCGGACGCTAGTCCTTCGTCGGAGTAAAAGAGAAAGAAGTGGTAGAAAGGAGTGTATATATGATAGAATAAGACAAAAGAAACCAATGAGAGCAAGGTAGGCAAGGAAACAAAAACAAACAATCAAAAGACAAAAGAAAAGGTTAGTTGAAAATAAAGCGTTCATTAATTCCGTTGGGACTAAGAGTGCCCAATAGGTGAATAAGCCGCATTTCTTTGGTCTTGCGACAATCATTGTTGCCGTTAAGCAAAGAAAGACAGAAAACAATGAAGTCAGAAAGAGAATGGTTGGCTAGATTAAAATGGCGGGAAACTGGTTTGGTGGGATCGTTATTGCGAATATCATAAAGATGATTGCAAATGCGATCACCAAGACGGCGGCCAGTCTCGCCCACATACAAAAGATTACAGCGGGTACATTCAATACAATATACAACATTAGAAGTGGTACAAACAAAATGGTCAGTGATTTTAACAGTTGATTTAGGACCGACAACAGAAGTGTGAGAGACTATGTGAGGACAAGTATAACAACGTTTACGAGAACAGCGAAAAGTACCAGGTTCTTTGTTAGAGGGAAGAACTCCCTTGACCAAGAAAGAACGGAAATTACGATCACGTTTATAGGAAAAGAGAGGGCGGTTGTTGAAAATAGCAGAAGTGCGAGTATCAGGAGTCAAGCAGAGAAAAGTTGCGGTTAACAATGGGTTTAATGGAAATGTTAATAGGATGATACGTAAGAGTGAAAGGAATGCGGTCATTAGAGGGACGAGTGTGAGGAGTGAGAGCGGTGGTACGATCAATAGTAGAAACTTTACGAATGGCGCGATCAATAACATGAGCAGGATAATTACGCTTAAGGAAGAAGGAACGCATCTCAGAACATTTAACAGAAAAATCAAGATCATCACTACACAAACGACGAAGACGAAGAAATTGCGAGAACGGAATAGCGTTAAGAGTGTGCTTAGGATGAGAAGACGAGTAGAGTAAATAAGAATGAGAGTCAGTAGGTTTGTAATGGACACTAGTGCTAAGACGGTCGTCATTAACACTAAGCAAGATGTCAAGGAAAGTGACTGATGTTTCACTAACCTCCCACGTAAAGTCTAAGGCAGGGTGAAAAGAGTTAACAAAAGAGATGAAAGAATCTAAGTCATTACGCGAACAAGAAGTAGCACCAATACAATCATCAATATACCGTCCAAAAAACTCAGGTTTAGGTCCAGTATATTGTTGAAAAACAAGGTTTTCGATATAACCAACAAACAAATTGGCATAACTAGGGCCCATCTTAGTACCCATAGCAACACCGTTTATCTGCCGATAATACCGATCACCGAAAGAAAAACAATTAAGAGTAAGAACAAGTTCAGCTAAGCGTAACAAAGTGGGAGTGCTGGGCTCGAGGACAGGACGAAGATCGAAAAAATGCTGAAGAGCACGAAGGCCCTCATCATTAGGAATAACAGTATACAAAGATTTGACATCCATAGTAAACAAAAGCTTAGAAGAGTTATCAGGAAAGCGAAAATCATTAAAAATACTAAGAGCGTGATTAGTATCCTTAATAAAAATTAGTTAAAGACCACTGTTACAACTCTTTCATTTCTGATGGCTCTTTACCCTCCACTGCTAAAAACCCTTTTTGGTGATTACTCCCTCGAATTCTCACGTCTATTTTCTTTTCTCTTCCTAAGATTTCACAAAGCTAACAACCCTGGCCGTCCTATTGTTTCTGCTGCTTGGTAGTTGTCCCTACCCGAACTCATCTCTAGCTATCTAGATTCTCTTCATGCTGCCTATTGTTCAGTCCTTTACCCTACTTATATTAAGGATTACTAATCACGCTCTTAGTATTTTTAATGAGTTTTCGCTTTCCTGATAACTCGTCTAAGCTTTGTTTACTATGGATGTCAAATCTTTGTATACTGTTATTCCTAATGATGAGGGCCTTCGTGCTCTTCAGCATTTTTTCGATCTTCGTCCTGTCTCGAGCCCAGCACTCCCACCTTTGTTACGCTTAGCTGAACTTGTTCTTACTCTTAATTGTTTTTCTTTCGGTGATCGGTATTATCGGCAGATAAACGGTGTTGCTATGGGTACTAAGATGGGCCCTAGTTATGCCAATTTGTTTGTTGGTTATATCGAAAACCTTGTTTTTCAACAATATACTGGACCTAAACCTGAGTTTTTTGGACGGTATATTGATGATTGTATTGGTGCTACTTCTTGTTCGCGTAATGACTTAGATTCTTTCATCTCTTTTGTTAACTCTTTTCACCCTGCCTTAGACTTTACGTGGGAGGTTAGTGAAACATCAGTCACTTTCCTTGACATCTTGCTTAGTGTTAATGACGACCGTCTTAGCACTAGTGTCCATTACAAACCTACTGACTCTCATTCTTATTTACTCTACTCGTCTTCTCATCCTAAGCACACTCTTAACGCTATTCCGTTCTCGCAATTTCTTCGTCTTCGTCGTTTGTGTAGTGATGATCTTGATTTTTCTGTTAAATGTTCTGAGATGCGTTCCTTCTTCCTTAAGCGTAATTATCCTGCTCATGTTATTGATCGCGTCATTCGTAAAGTTTCTACTATTGATCGTACCACCGCTCTCACTCCTCACACTCGTCCCTCTAATGACCGCATTCCTTTCACTCTTACGTATCATCCTATTAACATTTCCATTAAACCCATTGTTAACCGCAACTTTTCTCTGCTTGACTCTGATACTCGCACTTCTGCTATTTTCAACAACCGCCCTCTCTTTTCCTATAAACGTGATCGTAATTTCCGTTCTTTCTTGGTCAAGGGAGTTCTTCCCTCTAACAAAGAACCTGGTACTTTTCGCTGTTCTCGTAAACGTTGTTATACTTGTCCTCACATAGTCTCTCACACTTCTGTTGTCGGTCCTAAATCAACTGTTAAAATCACTGACCATTTTGTTTGTACCACTTCTAATGTTGTATATTGTATTGAATGTACCCGCTGTAATCTTTTGTATGTGGGCAAGACTGGCCGCCGTCTTGGTGATCGCATTTGCAATCATCTTTATGATATTCGCAATAACGATCCCACCAAACCAGTTTCCCGCCATTTTAATCTAGCCAACCATTCTCTTTCTGACTTCATTGTTTTCTGTCTTTCTTTGCTTAACGGCAACAATGATTGTCGCAAGACCAAAGAAATGCGGCTTATTCACCTATTGGGCACTCTTAGTCCCAACGGAATTAATGAACGCTTTATTTTCAACTAACCTTTTCTTTTGTCTTTTGATTGTTTGTTTTTGTTTCCTTGCCTACCTTGCTCTCATTGGTTTCTTTTGTCTTATTCTATCATATATACACTCCTTTCTACCACTTCTTTCTCTTTTACTCCGACGAAGGACTAGCGTCCGAAACCGCAGTAAGTTTTTTCATCTTTTCACGGTGTATAATTTACCTTTTCATCATTATTGTTTGTCAAAGATAATTATAATGAAATTTAAGCTATTAAGAGCGACTGTCAAGAAATATCGAGCACGGGGCGTCCACAGTCAAAAAATAAAAGTTCATTTTTGGTCTGTAGACACTGTTTGATGAGTTTATGAACGTACTGGGGTCGGTTTTTCGATCTACGTAAAAAATCCGGATTTTTTTGAAAAAAACGATTTCACCACCTGTCGGTCTAAAAATTGCTCAAGAAACGGCTGCGAATTACGCTTTCAAAAACATTCTCGCTCCAAGTGAAAACCCAAGTTACAATCAAATTTGCAACTGAATTCAAGAAAAGGGGTGTTGAACAATTGTTCCAGGTGATTTTAGACGTTTTAAACTAAACTTTAGATAGAAAAAATTGCATTCTTCCAGCACAGTTATTCACAGTCTCGATTTTACCTCACATTTATAAAAGCGATTTTTTGCATGTGGCCATTCTCCAATTTTTACAAAACTCAAGCTGTACAATGTTCAAATGATAGAATAACACGAACTACAAAAATTAGTTTGGGTTTTTCCACAGGCCTTATGAAAACTTTATGCGAAGTTGGAAAAATTTGCCATGCAAATATGCAAATTAGCAGTTTGTTTACATCTCCACACCACAGATCACGGCCGCGAAAAAAGTCATCTAAAATAGTTTTAACAGCTTATTAATCCACACATTAGCCTATCTAAGGACTATGTAAGCATGATTGGCCTTTGTTATTATTTTAAACGATTATTTGTTGAAGTTAAGCCTACACTTCCGGTGTTGAAGACACTCAGCTTGCTTGCCTCGGTGGCATTCCATCGGTGCGTAGTAAACTTAGCAATCATAAATGACTGTTAACATGCTCTATAAACGTTACTATTCCTCACTAGTGGTATCCAGCTTATCACATAGTATTTTCACATACTGAGTATGCTTGAAAGTTTGCATTACTTTGTAAATAAGCAGGGATCAAACCTGTCAAAGCGGATTATGTGAGCTGATGGCGTGACAAACGACAGTTTGCGCGGAGCCGGACGTGACGTCGTTTGGTACAGTACGTTTTTTATTGCCTGAACATCTTGTGATTTTGCATAAACTAAAGAGAATCACTCGTTATCAAGATTTGTTTTTTTTTAGCTGTCATATGTTTTCTTGCCTGATCGAAGTCATGTTTAAAATTGGTTACATGTATAATGAGTGCAGTTGTAGACTGATATGCAATTCCCCCTCCCCTACCCCACTAGCTTCATGGCTGTACAATAGATCGAATGTATGATAGACTCGCCTGGTTTCGTGGAAGCGTAAATCTGATATAAGACTATGAGAAAAAAGAAAATACATTTTAAAGTATATATATTTGTATATATATATAACATTTTATGTCGATAGTGCGATTTGATAGAACTGTGATCTGAACATGACGCGTGTGTGGCCGAAATGTCCAGGAATTTGATATAGTTTCAATCAAATTCCAAAAATTTGTTGTACATTACCAGGTAGACAAAAATAAAAGCAGCATTTAACAAAGTGTTTATAGTCAGTATAGGAATTTGTTAATTATGGTGAGCATCAGTTATGGAGGCTCGTGAATCATGTTCTTTTCAAGCTATCATTGGTGCATGGTCATTGTGGGTTTGACCCAAAAGAAAGAAGTAGATCTGTCACTAACGTTCCTTTGACAAGATGTAAACGGGATATCGCCGAGGACAAACGATGTTTTAGTATAGTTGAAGTTGAAACCGAGGTCGAATTAATTCTCGCAAGTGTATGTATTTTTGAGCCCTCTAGAAACATAGACAGCCTTACAATCTGTCGGAATCACCGTGCGTTTGGGCGTCAGCTGGAAACGGAAATTAGCGAAATGTTCTGTACCCGTAACTCTTTCTCAGCACAAAGCCGATGTCAAAAGGAATCCAAAAGCAGAGTGGGGTTTGAGCAAAAGTGGATCGAAAACTGTGTTAAAAGAGACTGGTGTTTTTCTTACTGTTGGTTCAGAAAGGTTGGTGGATTGCTAGCATTACATTGACTAATATAAATACGGTCTATACGACGCCATGACTACTTGCGCAGTGCTCAGTTAGGAAATTGTGCAAGCTTGACGCTACTACATCATTGATTAGGGACTGGTCATAAAATATAGGGGGGGGGGGGTGGGGGTGGGCAAAATCAGAATAGAATCAGTGTTTTTTATCGTGGCCCACATAAAATGATGCTGAAAATCCTGATGACCCAAAACCAGTTTAGAAGCAAAATTGCAGGCCCACCCATTGTAGTTGTCAAATTTTATCAACAGCCCACCCCTTTTAAGGAGTTCAAAATTATGTGACCCATCCCCTGATTTTGCCCCCCAACCCCCCATACTTTATGACCAGTCCCTTACACATATAGAAATAGTCTTGGGGAGGCCAACGAAGAGAGTGAAGTTATCTTACGAATGGAAGAATTGACTTTGTTAAGTCGAACAACACGAGGGACGCAAGCTACTTGATTGCAAATCGATGTGGGATGTGGTTCGATGATTCCAGATAACTTATTATATAAATTAGTTCTTTGATGTCTGAATTCCATGAGACATTAGGATGCGTTCATAATGTATGGCAGAGAGTGGTGGTGAGGGGGGGGAGGGGCAGATGAAATTTAGTGGGGATCGGAAAAAGTTTTACCAATAAAAAGGGGGGGTGGGTGGGTTGAAAACCTTTTTTCAGAGAGAAATGGGGGGAGATGCAAAATTTTTAGAAGAAGCTACGAGAGTTTGCCGGGGGGGGGGGGGGTATATTATTTTTTGGGGGACTTTTGGGTGGTCTTAAGAATTGTTTTGTCATTTAAAGATTTCATCTGCCCCCGCCCTTTCTGCCATACAATATGAACGCAGCCTTATTCAAATCGGGGTCTTTTTGTCGTAAAGAACAATATCATTGAAAGCTCATAGAGAGTCTTGATAACGAGTGATTCTCTTTAGTTTATGCAAAATCACAAGATGTTCAGGCAATAAAAAACGTACTGTACCAAACGACGTCACGTCCGGCTCCGCGCAAACTGTCGTTTGTCACGCCATCAGCTCACATAATCCGCTTTGACAGGTTTGATCCCTGCTTATTTACAAAGTAATGCAAACTTTCAAGCATACTCAGTATGTGAAAATACTATGTGATAAGCTGGATACCACTAGTGAGGAATAGTAACGTTTATAGAGCATGTTAACAGTCATTTATGATTACTAAGTTTACTACGCACCGATGGAATGCCACCGAGGCAAGCAGGCTGAGTGTCTTCAACACCGGAAGTGTAGGCTTAACTTCAACAAATAATCGTTTAAAATAATAACAAAGGCCAATCATGCTTACATAGTCCTTAGATAGGCTAATGTGTGGATTAATAAGCTGTTAAAACTATTTTAGATGACTTTTTTCGCGGCCGTGATCTGTGGTGTGGAGATGTAAACAAACTGCTAATTTGCATATTTGCATGGCAAATTTTTCCAACTTCGCATAAAGTTTTCATAAGGCCTGTGGAAAAACCCAAACTAATTTTTGTAGTTCGTGTTATTCTATCATTTGAACATTGTACAGCTTGAGTTTTGTAAAAATTGGAGAATGGCCACATGCAAAAAATCGCTTTTATAAATGTGAGGTAAAATCGAGACTGTGAATAACTGTGCTGGAAGAATGCAATTTTTTCTATCTAAAGTTTAGTTTAAAACGTCTAAAATCACCTGGAACAATTGTTCAACACCCCTTTTCTTGAATTCAGTTGCAAATTTGATTGTAACTTGGGTTTTCACTTGGAGCGAGAATGTTTTTGAAAGCGTAATTCGCAGCCGTTTCTTGAGCAATTTTTAGACCGACAGGTGGTGAAATCGTTTTTTTCAAAAAAATCCGGATTTTTTACGTAGATCGAAAAACCGACCCCAGTACGTTCATGAACTCATCTAATAGTGTCTACAGACCAAAAATGAAGGACTTTTATTTTTTTGATTGTGGCCACAAATTTTCGATTTTGCTCGATATTTCTGGACAGTCGCTCTTAATAATAAAATTAGCCATTGTTGATATGGATGGTAATAATATGATGTTGATGATAACAATTTTGATGATGGTAATCATGAGTGATGCGGGCCGATGAAGAAAATAATTTAAACGCTAATTTCTTTTTCTGTCAACTTTTTTGTCCGATAAGCTGTGACATTTTGTCTTGTTCTTATTTTATTTCACTAAGAAAACGAAAAAAAAAAAAAACGAAAATAGACATAATTGACCTACCGATAGTTTAGTGTAAGTTATGTGTCGAAGCGGAAGACTGGATGATAAGTATGGAGTAAAATGTATTTATATGATTCATTTTATCATATGTTTACCACACGTATCATTCAAGTAAGAAACGAAAATAGACGAGAAAGCTAAGAGACGTACGTTTCACCGTCCAAAGTACATTGTTACTAGGATGTACGGCATAGGACTAGAGAAAATGAACAAAATGTTTTGTATTCAAGTTTGTAGCTAGTCATTGGCACCGTTTCATGCTATTTTTAGAATCTTTTTTGCCATCTTTTTGTTATTTATGCACGCGTATACTACGCGCGTTGTATTGTGTTTGGTCTCCTTTTTGAGAAACAAACAGCAAACAACGTAGCCACGCAGTTCGAGTGTGCAAACAACAAAGACGACAACAATGGATCAAAGGGATGATTCTAAAAATAGCATCAAAGATTCTAAAAATAGCATCAAAGAGTGCTTATTATGGAGAACGGGGATTCCTTCTCTCAGATCATTTTCTCTTGCATAGGCTTATTATTATACATAGAAAAGGCTAAAAGCAAAAAGATTGATGTCGACGTCATAGCCTTGTAGTAGCTTTATGGCAAAACCTTCTCGTTTGTTACTCAAGTAAATAGTGTACTATTTTGTCTATTCTTTCCTTTCTTCATTTTTTCCTTCTTTGCTAAATTTTACCTTCCTTCTCATTTTTTCTTCTCCTTCCTTCCTTCCTTTACCTCTTTCTGTGCATTTCCACTGGATCACCAAAATTTCTTTTTGTTGGAATATAAATTCCACGTCACTATGTGTGGTATCCTTGGGTGGAGAAGGAGGGGAAGTGTTTGTTGAAGATTACTTACATTGACTTAGTCTCCACTCAACTCTTATAACCACAGGATTACCAGAACAACCCTGCGTCACCTACGTTATCTTAACCAAGAAACATCCAAGAAAAACAACGCCAAGTTAATGCACGACCTGCACCAATAAACAGAGCATTAATAGAAGGAATTATAACAAGTGATTAATATTTTTGTAGATATTTATTAAAGATTATCAATTAAGACCAATTAATGATCTAGAATATTCATACTTTCGCTAATATAAATGATTTTCAGATAAATCTTTCGTGTTCAAAAATCTAAATACACGAATACCAAATCGCAATGAACCTCGTACTACGCATGACACCAGAGGAAGACATTTCGATCTCGTACCCAGAGCCTGCGTTTCTTCTGGCCTGCGTAGAAGAACGAGGGCTCTGGCATAATCAGTTTTTGAGACCAGGATTTCTTGGACTTCCGGTAAAACAGCACATGCGTTCAAAGACTTGCCAAAAATAAAAAGGTTCCCGATTTCTATTTTGTTTAATGGGAAGTAAACACAATCTCTGTCTTAAAGGATTATTCAGTTTTATTATTTATATTTGACTTCAATTGCGCATGCGCCACAAATGGATTATGGGTAATTATGGGTATTATGGGTAGTTTTCAATTTAAAAAACCTATTAATAAAAGTTAAATACAATGTTTTGGATGAAATATAATCATAGCGTACATTGTGAGGATTAATACTAGATATTTGGCTAATCTTTGGTTGAAAATCGTTATCATTAAAAAATCTGGAAATCTGGAAATTAGTTTATATGTGAATATGTAGATATACTTGACTTTTGCAGAATTTTTGCAAAACGCTGTGTGTATATATATATATATATATATATATATGTATATATATACATATATATATATATATATATATTCAAAAAACTCATTAATAATTCATGAAGGAAACAATAGAAATCATAACCGTGAAGGAGATTTTATATCTGATATACAATCGTCTTCAATTACATAAACTTTAACTTGGATTTCCTCTATCAAACTTGGTTCATTTCGTAAAGAATTCGGTACAATATGAGAACTTACATAATGAGTTTTTTAAGCCGTTCAATAAACTCGCAGATCGAGTTTTATCGGGTCTAAAACCACTCGGCTGCGCCTCGTGTTTTATACCCGATAAAACACTCCTGCTCGTTTATTAAACAGCACATATACACTGCGGTTTGCATAAACTTTGATCATTTATATATATGTACAATTACATCAAAAGTATGTCAGAAATTATGGGATGTCATCCCTGATTTTTTTTCCAGACAGCCCTAGTGATGGACAACTCTAAAACAATATCAAGGATCATATCCCATAATTTTTGATATACTTGTATATATGCACAAGTGGTCAATGTTTATGCAAACCGCAATATATATATATATATAATACGATTCCAGCTCCTTTTCTGAAACGAACAAGGCATGCAATTGCCGACAAAAGAACGCCTGCCCCCTCGACAGAAACTGCCTGCAATCATCAGTAATCTACCAAGCCTCAGTAACACGCAACAAAGACAACAACAAGACGAAAACCTACATCGGACTCACGAAAAACGACTTCAAAGCAAGATACAGAAACCACACCGCATCACTTCGCCACGCTAGACATAGGAACTCTACGGAGCTTAGTAAATACATCTGGACTCTTAAGGACAACAACATCGAACGTTAACACTTTATTTCCTGGCGCATTCTCTCTTCACACTCGTCGTACAACAGTTCCAACAAAAGATGCAACCTATGCCTTAAAGAAATTTTTTTAATCATTTGCCAACCGGAACTTTCTACCCTTAACAAACGTAATGAGCTTGCGTCGTCTTGCCGCCATACGCCCTTTTACGCAGTAATTGAACGTTAGATATCGCACCGCATAAGTTAGATTGGTTTGATTAGTTCATTATTATTATCATTATTATTATTATTATTATTATTATTATTACTATTATTATTATTATTATTATTATTATTATGTAAATTAATTGGTATATAAGCGTTGGTAAAGCATATTCTTATTAAATCCCCTGATGAGTGGGCAACCACGAAACAGTCTTGTAGGAATGAAATTGTAGTTCATTTGTCTTTTTCTTTTCTTACTATATATATCACGCTCTACACCCATGTATTGAGCACTGTTTCACAGAAATCAATTAGAGATTTCCGATTTAGCGGATTAGCGATAGTAGTATTCCACGCTCATTAATCCACACGGAATATAGGCCTGAGTATCAGGCCTTCCGAGGGGGAGGGGGAGAGAAGGGAAAGAAGCCGACTCTCTCTTTCCCCTTTCCCGGAGAGCCTGATACTCTGCTACCCAGAATATAGGTTAACTCAGTAAATGTTTTGTTTTCTATTGCTTAACGAGCACTATTTTTTTACCTAATATTCTGAACTGGTACTGTTTTATATGACCTTTTTGAGCTAAGATATGGTTTGTTGATATGAGTACACAATAAACGAATAAGCAAATTATTTTTGCTGACGAACATGTATTATATCAACTAAAGTTGTTAAGGCCGATTTACACGTAACAACGTTTGCTTACGAGTGTCGCATGCAATCTGCTTACGCCACCCTCACAAACACGGCTACCACTGAGGATTTTAAGACATGATTTAAAACCCTACAGCAATCGCATACGACAGTGGTAGCCATGTTGTAAGGATGGCGTAAGCAGATTGCATGTGACACTCGTAAGCAAACGTTGTATCGTGTAAATCGGCCTTCATACTACAGTGTTCTCAAATCTACAATGAAAAATCCAAGTTACACTTGTAAGCAAACTCTTTGGAAAGAAAGAGGTTGACGAAACGTTATCAAAGTTTCTCGAATATTCCACAAATTGTATCGTTAGGGGGAAATCAGTCTATGTAAAGAAACGAGTTGATATTCCCTTTCCTACAGTCCTCTAAGAATTATTCTCCTTCGATTTGCAAGAAATCCACAAGTTGCTACTACGATGGGTTGGAATGGTCTCATGTGACGAAAGATGTCTGCGGAAGCCGAATATACTTTAAGAGAACCAATAGCGTGCTCCACTCGGATACGAAGTGATCTCAGGGCCCTGTTAGCATCTCGCTGTCTTCTGTTGTGGACAATACGTCTTGGTGTAATGAGAGGAGGGCGGTTAGCATATCCCCCATCAGCAAGCAGCCTTGCTCGTTGTGGAAGATTCCTTATTCTCCTGTGTCCTATAGCAGGAAGTCGTCTGAATGTTTCTGCATCGTTCATACGCCCCTGGAAACAGAAAAATGTATGCATTTATCTTTCAGTAGTAAACAAATGTGTCAGGGTAAATCATATCGTTATGACCATCATGTTCATTCATTCATTCATTCATTCATTCATTCATCCATTCATTCATTGACTGACTGACCGACTGACCGACTGACCGACTGACCGACTGACCGACTGACCGACTGACCGACTGACCGACTGACCGACTGACCGACTGACCGACTGACCGACTGACCGACTGACCGACTGACCGACTGACCGACTGACCGACTGACCGACTGACCGACTGACCGACTGACCGACTGACCGACTGACCGACTGACCGACTGACCGACTGACCGACTGACCGACTGACCGACTGACCGACTGACCGACTGACCGACTGACCGACTGACCGACTGACCGACTGACCGACTGACCGACTGACCGACTGACCCTGACCGACTGACCGACTGACCTGACTGACTGACTGATTGATTGATCACTCTCTTAAATTTAGACAAGTCTACAAACTTACCCAGCTACAAGTAGTACTTTCAATCCGTCTGCATCGATTACTATTTGCGTACTTATAAAGTGGTATTTCTTGTCGCTTCTATAAAACTCTGCTTGTCTTGGGCCAGATGGTCTTTGAATTCTGTGTGTCGTGTGGCGTCTATCATACCTACAGTGTTTGAAAAATGTGTCCAGAAAGTTACTCCAAACCCTTAGAGAGTGCCATGTGATAAAATTTTGATAGCGGACAAACAGAATTGGAACGATATGATAGATTTCTTCAGCAACGGTACTTATGCTTATTCTAAAGATGAATGCGAGGACGTACAGTTTCGGGTATTGCCTTAGCCACATAACCACCATGAGGACTCTGTTTGTGACGTCAAGTTTGCAAGCTCTTCGTTTATTAGTTGCTGGTACTCGAGGTGTATGTCTTGGAAGAGTAACGTCTACGGCTATTCTTCTTATAATAGCATCAAAGGATTCAGGTGTTTCCCCGGTCATATACCAAAAAACGCGTGGGTACCTCCGTACTAAACGATCATTATCGATGCCATTGTTTTGGCGGTGAAGAAGCTGATTGCCAAGAAGTCGGGCTAAGAGGTTAAATCTCCCTGTTGGTACTATAGAGACCAGCATAAGAAGTGCTATGAGCAGATTCCCTATAACATGGGTAGGAAATAGAGGAACTAGGCGTGGTGAATTTGGAGCACAAGTTTTACAACTGTAACCACAGACAACAGCGTCATCACAACAAAGGTTGGGAAAGGAGGAACATCCATTAGTTATTTTGAACTTAATAATAAATACCTATAAACTTTTACAAAGGCGAAGATATGCAAATAATTTTCTACAACTTGTCAAAGAGTGCGTGCACTAAGAATGTATGCATTATTATTAACATAATTAGGAAACAAAGCACAAACACAATTAGGAAGCACAAGAAGGTTGATAACATTCACACTTTGCGCACGTGGGCACGTTTGCTAGCAAGGCACTCTTTTCATCATTCGTACAGGAACATTGAACACGACTGGAAAACCTGAAAAAACAAAGAAAAGCAAGAAGAAATAATACAGAACTGGAGGATATTCTCATTCTTCAGGCTGTAAATACATGTGAGAGAGAGTGGAAAAGCGTGTTGAGGTACATGAGACGACACGCAGAAGTGATGGGAAATTGGTCGAGGATAAGTCCGCTTGCAAGGCTTTACTAGAGCGCCTAAGAAAACGAGCTTCTAAACTGCTCAACAACGCTCTACTTACAAGGTAAAATCAATTATTAAACTGGTGCAAAGTGCTTTCCGTAAGTTAAAAGGATAATAATATAAAATTGTTCTTATAGGAATGACGATACCACGTCAACAGACAAAACGCATCGGGAAACACCATCAACTTCAAAAATAATTGATGATGAATTCGAGTCTTCTCAATCTAGCAGCGAGGAAAGTGCTAAACAAGAAATTGCAGAAATTAATACTAGGAAAACGAAGTATGTGGTTGACGTGGATGACAAAAACCTACAGCTTGACGACTCGACAGAAATTCTCAAGACGATCAACAATAGAAGGGAACTTGAGAAAGACGGAAAATAGGCAATCAGATAATAATTTAATATTTTGTAATAATTTGTGCTCAAATTCTTAGATATTGCTTGTAAAACGTGGTTTTTATGTGTTCTTTTTATCTTAGGAAAAGAACTTCAGTGAAGCCGGAGAACAAGTCTAGCAAAAGACAAAAAGTGACGAGAGAGGATAAACTTGACCGCTTGCTGGACGCAATCCCTGATGTTCTCGAGTCAGCTCAAACTGCTGCTCGAGAGCATAAGAAAGCTTTGGCAAGCTGGAGGGCTATTCATGGCTTGGTGTCTTCTGATGAAGACTAGAATATTTATTTGTCTTTTGTGGCAGTTACGTTTTGTACGTATATGTACATGCTAACATGACATCTGTCTGATGAAAAATAGAATATTGAGTGGTTATCCTTCTGTAGTTGTAGCGTAGCAAATCCATGGGGGGTTTGTAGGAATGCTACCATTTCCGACCAATGAGGAGCTTTGTTTATATTTACGTCATTAAAAATAGCTTCCCATCCGGTCTGTGTTGTCACGCTGGCTTTATATCCACTCCGCACAAGTTTAAAAATTTCCACGATTGCAACTAAATAAATTATAAGGGCAGAAGACATCACCGGGCCTATAGGCCCAAATTTAGCTGCGGGAGCAAGACTGCCCGCGAAGAATAGAGCGGAAGCTTTAGATGGAAAGACTGCTCGAACTTACGAGTTGCGGCTTATTGCTCTTGAACAGTTTGCTGCCTGCAACGGAGACGATGCTGTTCTTTTTGGGGCAAACAAAAGACCCTTTTTGGCCGCAACAATTCAAACATTCATGCGTAAGTATGATATTATATTATAACAAAAGATAAGTGGGGTCAATCGCGGGTAATGTTAATGTTAAGGTCTCTGGTCCTTTTGTTCCATAACACGTGTACCGGATTCTATCGTTGAAAAGATTTTTGGTGCATATTTATTGTGTTCGTAGGGTATCATTGTAATATTACCAATTGCTGTTGGCTCGTTAACTGTAAATTATACCCTTTTATGTAGAAAATGTTTATACTTGACTTAATGCGGGACTGCAGAGTGTGAGCGCGGCTCCCGCCGTATGCTAATGAAAAGGTTTCGTACCCAGTCTATCTCCCGCAGAAATTATGCATATCAGTCGTCGCCAACACCGCGGTCAAACGTCTGCGCATGCGTGAAGGACTAGCATCAAAATGGCGGATAATCTTACATGTTTTTCTGGATGAGTAAACTGTTTTCTTCGATCTTTTCGGATTGCAGCCCTGTTGCATACGTTGTTTTGTGATTTTCTTCCCTTTTATGTCGTGGAAGATAAGTGAATTACACAAAATGTCCGCAGCAGAGGATATTCCTATTGATTTTTTTGAAGGAAACCAGAAAATCCGAAGGAAAATGATCTTATATAAGATTGCCGAAGGTGAGTTGATGCTTTATTTTATAGGATTGATCGATCGTACTACAGTGCAGATATGTACCGCTGGGACATGATATACTATCTTAAGCCTTTATGTGCTAAGAAGCGTCAGTCAATGAAAATACTTGTCAAAAATTTTTAAATTGAAGTCAAATACATATGATTGTTTACTTGACTTTTTAAAGGCTGCAGAGCCAGCACTGAATCCATAGAAAGTATTCTTAATTAAGCACTCCACGAAGCAATAAATTTACAATTTCAAACAAGAACTTTACTAAAACTGTAAAGATATCAAAACTTTATCAAACCTTTTCCATGGCAATGAGTGTAGGTATAACCTTAGAAATTCAGATGACTTCTCAATACCAAGATTTAACACTATAACACATGGGAAGCACAGTATAAGGTATATATAGGTCCTTTCATTTGGTCAAAGCTTAATAAATCGCTCAAAATGGCTGAATCAATTAATATATTAGAAATCAAGAAAGGAAGTTGGACTTGGCCGTGACTATCTCTGCTCAGGAGTGTAAAGACTGCTTTTTGTGTCTACATTAATTCATGTCTCTACTTGTTCTATTGAATAATTTAATTTTTATGGGTAATGCAGTGTGCTGCAGTTTTCCATACCAGCGAACTCAAATGTCCTGATAGTAGTTTCAGTGTCTGGATAGACGTGGGGCGTCTGACTTGGCCAGGGTGCAAACCTGTGGTACACAGCTATTATTTTATTATCTACACATATAATTCATGTATAACATACCAGTTGCACTAGGGATATTGGAAGGGAGAGGGTAGAGTGGGGGGGAGGGGGGTGGAATAGATGGTGTTGGGGTGGGAATGTAAATAGGAAATAACTAACAATTAACTATGGATTTTAAGGGTTTTTATTAGGGTTAGATAGGTGTCTCCAATGAGTTTCTTAATTGTAAGCTAGAAAGAAAGACACATTAATAAAGTTGTTATTATTATTATTATTATTATTATTATTATTATTATGTAATATCAATGTTGATGGATTTTGTATGGATATAATTATTTCTTAAAAAAACGTTTATGTACACATGTAATATATTGTTTATATATTGCTTATAAATTGTTTTGCATTTATCAAAAATCCATCTAAATCTTTGCAGGGTGGTCTTACCAACCAATGCTCCATAAATTAGTTGCCATGAAGATGACTATCCATGAGAAGAATGTTATTTGCCTGGCCAATTAAACACACAGACATTTAGCCATTGATGATAATGATGGCTGCTATATTGGGTTCTTGACAAGTCTTTGCAAAAAGAATGCCAGTGAAGACTGTGGGACAGCTGGATTTGTATTAATAAAATCCACATCAAAAGAATCATCAACAGTAATTCCTTGAAATGAATGATTAGACTGATGTATATCACTGCCTCAGATACAGAAAAGTGAATTGGGCGCCCACCAGTAACTTGATCATGTATGTTGTTGCCCTTTCCGATACAGGATGTGATTACCATTTGCCACAATATTGACATTGTTTGGTCAGGGATTGGTAAAACCATTCTGTTTGCTATATAACACTTTGAAAGAATGATATTGATGAAAGTGCATGCTGTTAAGCCATTCCTTCCATTAAGTGTGGACTGTGATATCTGCTTTTCAAATAACCAGAACTTTCCATATTGAGTTGAAACAGATAATACATGGGCATGATGAGTTCCTTGGCCAGATAGAGAGCCAGAAGAATTTGCACTTGCATTTGAGCTTCTTGAAGGTTGAGGGACAGAAAATGTATTTAAAATTGTTTCAACATGGTTCTTCCAATCTGTGGATTCATAATAGTCAGGGCCATGACTGTTTATATCTGGAACTTTATCTGGACTGTTTCATTTTCCTCATTATTACTTATATTATTGATACTGTTAGATGTACTTGTAGGCAAAAGAAGAGATGTGTTAAAAGAATTTGTCAGTTTATCCAATTTGTTCATGAGTGGCTGAGAGCAGTGAGGACAATGTTTCTTTAAAGTTTGCTCAGTCCCTATGATACATGTGCAAACACATTTTCTAGATATACCATTTATGACTATATTAGGTGTAGACATAGGCAAATAGCTGGAATAGTAGGTTGGATTTCTAAAAGAGAGGAGACCATGTGGGTGGCAAGAGACAGTTTGAGGCTCGTGTCTGGTAATCTAATGGTATAGATATTGTGAAAATCATCAAGTAAGAGCATCATAAAGGAATGTTTCTGTAAACAGACAAATAGAAAAAAATTAGGACTGATAAAATTAATATAAGATTGATTTATCTAAAAAAAAAAAAGAAAAAAAAAACCTTAGTAGCATTTTGAATCTTGCTATGGAGGAGAGTGGGGTAGTCCTTCCGTAGTTGACTATTGTGGCGATCTACAGTTCTTGGAGCTATACTGTATCCCAGCACAGGCCCGTTGTTCCATGGTTATTCAAAAAAATTCCCATGTCTTTTTGCAATAGTCCCCTTCACAGTTCCCTGTGCCATCTTGAAAGGTAGCCGTGCCTTTGCATCGAAGCAAGACGAACGGTGAGCTTGTAATGATAGAGACATGTGAATAATTGGTCTTTTGCTTATAATACTTTCTTATGCAAAGCACATGCTTGCTTAATTAACTCCTGTCATTTTTTATATTATTTTATAGCTGTCAAGCAAACTATAAAGCAGCTAATAAAAAGGTCAGCTCGACCCAAAACCAAGGACACAAAGCAAGGGAGGGTACCATATGAACCAAAAAAGGCACCTCCTTTTACTCTGCAGCAGATGAGCAGAATACGCAATTACTGCGTGAAGACAGTTGAGGTACCCAGTTGTGAAGATTCTAAAAGTGTTTATAGCATGCATGCACTTTCATACATTATAATATTATAGATGCTTTTCACAGCAGCTATGTTTGATGGCAGGAACAATGCACTTTTTTCTAAACATGCCTGCTATTATGATGTCACATGAAAAACCTCTATTACTAATTTAAACTTAAAAATTTAATACTATGAATTTTTGTCCTTATTTAATATCAGTAATTTAATAATTATCAACAATTGTCACACACTTAAATCTCCAGGGTTTGCGTGGCTTATGGCTGTGGACAGTCACACTTCTTTCTTTTGCCCTCTTCTAGAGAGGAGAGGAACCTCTCCACTTGAAGATGAAGCATATAAAATTGCCTCACAACTTCTCAGGTACATAATAATGATTTTCAAAAATTTAGAACACAGGAATTGGCACCAAAATGGTACATGGGAAGTACTGGAATATTGTATCGCTATCAGTGAAAAGAGAATTCATTCTGTTCATGATTTTTCTTCTGTAAATGTTTGTTCAATGCAAAAAGATATGATATAAGAAATTACCCTAAAAGGTATGAAGTCATGTTACCTAATTAAAAGGTTCACAGATCACCCTATAACTTGGACAGAGGAAGTCCCCCTTCCCCTCCAGATCTAGTTGTTTAATAATCATGAATTACTGCACTGACATAATACCTGAAGGCTTCTTATCCAAAGTCAATACCTTTTGTCTCAGCTTGTCATGCTCTATCTTTTAAAGCTGAGGGGTTTTGATTTCATTGTATATGTTGTTTTTGTATTATGATTTCACTATTCTACAATTTATTTAAATATTTTATTGCAACTTTAATTTGCAGCTGACTCTGGTAAATGACCCCACTGATTAGAGGTAAAAATTCCATGGTCTAAAGCAGATAAAAGCAAATGGTAAGTACAATCAACACCAAGTAAACATTTTCCCCAATATAAATACACCTTACACAACTATATCAGGAATGCCAACTCTTGCATGTAATTTTAGGATTATGGACCTTGTTTGGTCTCCAGGGTCTTCCAAATCCCATGTATTGAGGCTTTGCACCATCAGTTTCCCGGGGGAGAAAGACTCTATTGTTAAGCTCCTTGTCATGGCTGCCATCACGTGATTAACTGGAATATTGACTAAATAGTTACCATTGTTCTAAAGCTTGTTTTGTTTCACTGTTTCAGTGAATTAAATTAATTCAATGTCAATATTACCACAAAGGTGACCTGCAGTGACCAATTTTCCAGTTTTGAAAAAAAAAAAAAATTGGGGGGGGGGGGGGGGCCGCGTTGGGAATGGGGCTATGGGGTTTTCACATACATGTTTTATAATTTTTCAATGTTTAACGTTGCAGGAGTCACCCTTACGTTGTGGTCTAACCCAATAAACTCAGAGCTGTGTCCAGTTACTGCCCTTTTGGTGTGGCTACTCGTTGAAGGTAAATTAATTAGCCTATAATAAAGAATTCATGAATGCATATATATGTTATCTGTTAGCTGTTCATGAATAGCTCAAATCCAAACTATTTGCCAGACAAAACGTTTTTGACCATATATTTTGTTTATACCCCATTTTTATGAGAAAATTAATTTTGTTCTGGGAGTTCTTTTCATGTTTTCCAGTTTCAATACCTCTTTAGTCAACTGAGCTGTGTGCTGCATTGACAGCATCAGTATACCCTAAATAGTTGTAGTGCATTCAGTTTTGCATATTTGTTAAATAAATGTTTTGTCGCGTTTCCGAACACATGTGGTGTTGGGCACCAGAGTTCGCCAGGTTAACCACTCAGAGTCGATGTACAATAGCTTGGTAGATTTCTTTATTGATAATTAACTAACCAAATTAATTGTTATGACTCACTTGCAGTAAAAACTAAAGAGCGACTAATAAGCAATTATTGGATGGGGTTGAGCATGATATTGTAAATTTTCAAGGCAGCCAAGGTCTTGATATTTACAGTATTATTGTCTTGTATCTGACTACAAATTATTAAAATAATTTTCTTGTCATTAAGTGGAAAGTCAGACTCATTTCTTGGTAGCTACGATAAACATGCAGTAAAGCTCGGGGCCTAGGGATTGAGTGGTCTTTCAGGATAAAGAGGATAGGTGTTACGTTTAAGGGTTCAACGGTAATCGTGGTGTTATCCAACTTATTTTATTATAACTAAAACGTTTTACATACGTTGCTCCCCGCCATGTGGTCACACAGTGCAATCACGTGACCACCACAGGTAGCCCAAACTACATAACAATAGGGATGCTCGTTGACGAGAAATCGGGAAAAAATATATATAAATACAAAGACGATTCAGAAGTTTGATTTAGTTTACGGCACCTATTTAACGGTTTGACTGAATTCACAACGCATCTATCAGCTACGCGATGTACCTATTCCGTTGGTATATGCCTATTCCGCCTATAATCCGCTAAATCGGAAATCTCTATTCTATACTTTATATATTTTCTTGGCCAGATTCACTTTTATCTTGAAAATTTTAGCGAAACACAAAGGAACTAACCTAGACGTTTGATAAGTAATCTACAGTATTCGTGTCCGTGTTGTATCCAATATCGGATACAATAATGCCACTCATGCTGTTTATATTACATACAGCCGTTTGCAATAAAACTATGGCCGTTTCAAATATAAATACAAGTATATCAAAAGTAAGGGTATGTGAGGTCGGAAATTAATTTTTCCGAAATTAATTCCAAGGGCTTTCGCCCGGAATAACCTCGTTCCCAAGCACTACAACTTACCTATATTATCTTTCTTCAAAAGTATATCAGACACGTTGGGATATCTTTATTGATATTTTTTTCTGAAAGCCCTAGTGATTCACAACTCGAATGAAATATAAGGGAGGTTTTTCCATAATTTTTGACATGCTTTTGATAAACTTGTATATTTTTAAGCGGCCATAACTTTGTAACTTTCTCACAGTAACCCCCATCAGGATCCAAGTGCTCTTCTAAATGAAGTGCAGTTTTCGTATGACTGTGAAAAGCTCAAGGCACGAACACGTTCTTGACACGGTTAGGAATACGCCAGACCAATCACATTGCTCGAGAATTCACTCTCCATCCAATCAAATACCCAGAACACGGCATAAACACGGCGCGGACACAGTCACGCCAAGATCACGGCACTTTTAGACCAATCACATTGCGCGAGGAAAAAAATCAGCCAATTAAAATTCTAGAAAACATCACGGTCACGACACGGCACTGAACTTTTCACAGTCATACGAAAACTGCACTATTTAGAAAATAGTGATAACACAAAATTCCATGAAATTTCCTAGGCTATGTATAAAATTATACGTTCATGGTGTGACAACATTTCAAAGAAGTAAGGTCACACTTATTTCCAGAAACTTTCCTGAAGAAATGGAATCGTTCGTTGAAGACCTTAAGAAAGAACTCCAATGTTCCCTGTGTAATGATAATTTGACTGAACCAAAGATCTTGTCTTGTTTCCACACATTTTGTAAGACTTGCGTCAAACGACACGCCGAGCAAGTTGACCAAATCAACATCTTCAAGTGTCCTCGATGCAAATCACAGACTTCTCTACAAGAACTAAGCAGCTTCGTTTATTTACAGCCCAGCCTTCTGCATTTTCGAATGTTGAAGGGTCTGGCGTTGATAGAAGGTGAAAAGGGTTGTTCTCTTTCTGAGAGTCATTCGTCAGCTTCTTGGTATTGTTTTGACTGTGATCACTCGATGTGTGACGAATGCGAGAAGAGTCATTCATTGTTCATTAAAGATCACAAGGTCGTTCGTCTGCCTGATTTGAGGAAAGAAGATATTGAGTTCGTAATAACAAGAGAAAATCCGTGTACAAGCCACCCTCGTCACAGGCTAGAGCTCTTCTGCGAAGATTGCGATGCAATGATTTGCAGGACATGCTTGATAGATCACAAGGACCATAAGACAATGTTATTAGATAAGTTTGCTTCGATCAAGAAAGCTGAATTGTCAAAGCATCTGCAGGTATTAGAGCAGTTGAGATTAGATGACAAGGAAAAGCAAGAACAAGAAAAGATTGCTATCACAATCAAACAACAAGGAGAAAAGGCTAAAAAAGAAGTCAAAGACAAAACCAAGAAAATCATCCAAATACTACAAGACAACGAACGAGAACTGCTGAGACAAATCGATGAGAAATTGGACACAGCCACAACAAACTTGAATATAATTCATCATATTCCAGCCGTTAAGGAATACATCAAGAATGTGATGGAAAGAGGACTGGCAAGTGAAATGATGAAAATTCAAGAGACACAATGTTCTCAGAAATTTGTCTTCAACCCCATTCCACCATACTCTAGAATACAATATGTTGCTAATGAAGAGCTGATGCGACAAGTGAATTCATGGCTGGGAGAAATACAAACTTGTTCCGAAACAGATCATACGAAGAGCACTATTCAGGTGAAATCTGAGACAGAAGCTTTAAAGAAAGAAAACCTGATAGTAACGACTAAAAGCTCTACAGGAGAACTTTATCATGATCCAAAGGATGTTATAGACGTCCAAATCAAGCCTAAAGAAAATGTGAAAATAGAAAAGAAAGATGTGACAATTGATGGTAAAGTAGAAGTTGAATTCATGGCTAAAGTAGCTGGTCAGTTGACAGCAGAGGTTCAAGTGAATGGGAATCATGTATCTAACAGTCCACTAGTGGTGAATGTCAAGCCACAAGAGATGAGGACAACAGGACAGTTTAATGTGAAAGGTGTAAATAGAGATTCTAGTTATTTGAGAGGTATAGCGGTAAACAGAGAGAATAGCAGGATCGCTGTTTCAAATGATTTATCTGAATGTGTCCATGTATTCACCACTGCTGGAGATCTCTTACTGACGTATGGTAGTCGAGATAGAGCACAGGGACAGTGGCCTGAAGGTTTAGCATTTCTGAATGATATAGATTTAGTCATAGCTGATTATGGTAATCACAGAATATGTATAGTGAACACTACAACAGGGACATTGGTAAAAACCTTTGGTAACCAAGGTAACGGGGATGGAGAGTTTCAATGTCCATGGGGTGTACACGTTGATGACGATGGTAACATCATTGTGTGTAATGGTGGTAATCATCGCGTTCAAGTCTTCACAAGAGACGGTGACTATCAATATCAGTTTGGTTTGACAACACAGGACGAGTTTGATCCATGTGATGTGATAACACATGATGGAATGTTTTACGTCACTGATAATGATAATCATGTTATTCATGTATTTGAGAAGAAAGGTAACGTACCGACTAGAATATCGACGATTGGTGGTAAAGGCAGTGCTGATGGTCAGCTGGATAGACCATAGGGCCTTGCTATTGAGAATGACCATCATCTACTCGTGTGTGATTATAATAATAACCGCGTACAAAAATTCACATTTGATGGTCGTTTTGTAGGAAGGACTTGTGACGTAATCGAGGACCCTACATATATAACTGTTTTAAGGGATGGTCAGTTATTAGTTAGTACGGAAGGTTCTGGTGTCTGGTGTGTAATGTAGAATTTGGCTAGTTATTTTACAGTAAGTTATTTGATCGGTATGTCATATTGCATGATATCCTAGTGTTTGACTTGTGCTAAAATATGACCATTTCAAGTTTAAACATTTAATATCTATTTTTATTCTTTTTTACATTTTTTTGCTTGATTTTTTGCTTGAAATTTCAGCTTACACTTGCTTGACAAGTGAAACTTCACGAACTGTTAAAAGCTTAACAGTTCGAAATGGGAAAACACTACACCTTAGCAACAAGCTGTATCAAGCTTGCAGAAATTCACTTCTGCCAAAAATACCATAATTTCTAGAATGTATAGGCTTAGCCTCGGATCCAGGAGCCGGTTGTTTGTTATTCTATGAATGTTTGCTTTTGTTTTCTGTATCAAAAGTGAGGCAAAGCCGCACATTCTAGATATAGTATTTTGAAGAGTACATACATACATACATACACTTTATTGCACTCCCAAAAGGGCTTTTCAGGCCAATTTACAATAAGAAAATACTAAAGAAATACATGTACAATCAAAGAAACTAATAAGAAAAAATATATAATTATTATCCTATAAATAAATCTTATGTATAACTATGTATAATTATTGTTATACTATAGATAAAGTCTTATAGGTCGTGTCTTTTGAGAAAACGATCTAAAAGTAGTTCTTTGAGGGAGGCTTTAAAAGCTTTTGTGGACTTTGAGCCTATTTTGATTAAGGTTGACCGGCTGTTCCAAATTTTAGTACCTTTGTAAGAGAAACTCTGTTGGCCAGTGGCTGTTCTACACTTAGGGATTTGTAGGTCACCTTTCTTTCGAGTGTCCTTTGAGTGAACATCAGAACGCTTTTAGTGACAAACATAGACGAGAGGTAATCAGGAGCCAAGGAGTTCATGCATTTAAACAATAGCAATGCATCTCGTAAGTACATTGTGTCCACAATAGGTAATAACTTTTAAGTAATAACATTGAAGCAACTTAAAAGTTGCTTCAATGTTGGGGTTATGTGCTCGTATTTCCTTTTCCCAGACAGAATACGCGCAGCGAAGTTCTGTACAAGTTGGAGTTTAGAGATGTTACTCTTACTAGTGCTTGACCATACACTGACCATACAGCTTGCTGAAAGCGAGAGAATTTATGACGATGGACAGACTAGACGCATCTAACAGATGGCGGATCCTGCTGATCATGGACAATTTACCCATAAGCGACGATACCAAGGAGTCAATGTGGTCACTAAATGAGAGATGGTTGTCCAATATAACTCCAAGGTCTTTAACTGAGTTAACCACTAATAATTCTTTACCAAGGAACGATATTAGTGGGATGGTGCATCGAGAAAACATTTGTCGAAAGCCAAAAACACAAAACTGCGTTTTGTCTGGATTTATCAGGAGGGAATTATCACTACAACAGGCAGCAACTCTCAGTAGATCATTCTTTAAGTCCCCAAGGCCTTTGGAAGGTTCCCCTTGTGATGTATAATTTGGAATCATCAACAGAGGACTCAACGTCACAGGACTCACACACAGATGGTAAATCATTGATATAAATATTAAATAACAATGGACCCAGTATTGAGCCTTGAGGTACCCCATGTTTTAACACCAGAGGACTGAATAGAGAGGTGTTGATACGTACACGTTGAACTCTGTCGGACAAATAGCTTCTGAACCACTTCAGTACTATGGGAGAGACACCAAGATTGTCAAGTTTCACAAGTAATCTTCCATGGTCAATGCTATCAAACGCTTTTCTAAAGTCAAATAGAAGTGCTGCGGTGATCTTCCTTTCATCAATCGCTCTATACAATTGACTTGTAAAGTAGATTCCAAGCGTTTCAGTGGAGTGAAGCTTCTTGTTCCCGCTCTGATGGGGTGAGAGCAACGCATTGAAACTCAGGTAGCTAAGTTAATTGGTCATGCACAATTCTCTCAACAGCTTTCGAAACTGCAGGAAGTAGGGATATCGGTCTATTGTTGCTGGCTACTTCATGATCCCCATCTTTGAGGTGTGGAATAACTTCAGCTGTTTTCCAGGTTATAGGGAAGATTCCACTACGAAGTGATTCATTGATCAAATCAGTGAGAACCTGGATGATGTGAGGTAGACCAATTTTGATCACCCTTATACTGACCTTTTCATGACCAGGGGATTTGTTTGAAGCCATTTGCATGATGGTGTCTCTGACTTTAGTGACAGTAACGCGCTGCTGAAAGTTAAATGAAGGAGAGATTGCCAAAGACGTGCAGCTGCAGCTAAATTCAGGATTCAAAGACAAAGAATCATTGGACTGTAATCTGAAATCATTGGCCAGTTACTGAGCCTTTTGGGCAGCTTTCTCTCCAACAGAAGAGAAAAACGTGCTGAAGTAATTTGCAACCTCCACACAGTCACGTGAATATGGCAAACAGGAGGTGCCAGAGGGGTTGAGACATCGTCGGACAGTTTTCCATATAGACGTCCTGTTTTCTTTGTTGCTCGCTATTTCATCTCTAACATAGTTGGTTTCTACTTTTCTAATCCTCGCTTTAACATCTTGACGAATGTTGCGATAAACTTCCCAATCTCCAGAGTTACAGGAGTTGCGGGCTATTCGATGTAGACTGTCACGATGTTTCATGAGTACCTTTAACTCCGCAGTGATGAATGGAGTTGAAGTATGTCTTACTTTGAGGGTTCTTATAGGGGCATGCTGGACCAAGACCTGAAGAAAAAGGTGGCTAAAGCAATCTACCGTGTCTTCAAGCTTATCAAACAGGCTGGTAACACCCCAAGGAACTATTGCAAGGTCACTAGCAAAGAATTCCGCATTGAAATTCTTGTAGGACCTTGTAGTGATCGAGGTTGGCTTGGCTCTGGCTACCTTAAGGTTGAGTTTTGCATATACTGGAAAGTGATCGCTAATGGTTATATCAAGGACATCACAGAGCTTCACAACACTTGCATTGGAGGTGTAAATGGGATCAATCAGTGTGCTGGAAGACTCATTAACCCGGGTGGGCTTGGAGACTAATTGTGTCAAATTTTAAAAGGCAGTAAAGTTCTTGATAGCAGTGGTCTCCGGGATATCACAAAATAAGTTGCAGTTCAAGTCACCTGTTATGAAAATATCTTTTCCAAGTGTTAGAGCTTGGCAGTACGCGGGGACAAGTTTATCTTCTAGACAAGATATGGGACAGCCAGGGGTTCTGTACACTATGCAAAGGATAATTGATTTAAGTTTCTTGTGCTGTAGCTGGATCCAATACTGCTGAAACCCGTCAATGGTAAATTATGTAAGATCTTATAAACGGTTGACCTTCAGGAGGTTGCGAACATAGGCACAAACTCCACCACCTGCTTTGCCAACTCGATCAGATCTTATAAGCCGGAACCATTGATGTTTATTTCCGTGTTCTTAACGGTGGTATTAAGCCATGTTTCAGAGATGGTAAATACATCGAAGTCATTGTTGTCCATGGGTTCTTTGACCTGGAGGAAATTTTCGCGATTCTTCAGCGAGCGCACATTCAAGTGTGAGGTAGTAACATCATGCGTCAAGGTCTTAGGATGATCGATTCTAAGCCTCCGGTTCACAGTAGGGAGGGTATAGCAAGGAGTACGGGACCTACGTTGACTACGGTTTTTACACTCTATTCGTTATTCTTGTAGGTATTCGATGGTTGGTAGGTCCAGGTTAGTAGAAATATCTCCACCCCTTAACAGCACTTGTCTTGAGGAGCATGAATTAGGGTAATACACACATCGTCCCTTGGTTCTTTTGGGCTTCCTGTGTGCATATTGTGTAGTGAATATATAGAACACCGTTAGGCTAGTGAGATTAAACAAAGCCACGCGCAAGCCATTTCAAACATTTCGTGCGCGTTAGTATTGTTATACTGAAGAAGATCTGTGATCGAAACGTCTATGTGTAAAACTTTATTAAAACATATTAACCTAACTGAAAAGTATAAAATAATAAAGTAGCTGATGTCAAAAAATTATCTCACCCTTAAAGATTTGGCATAAGGTAATCAATTTGCATATTCATTAATATTAATGCCAATACTGCAAGAGGTATTGTGTTATTATGTCATAGCTCATAAATAGCTGTACGGTTGCGCAATAGGATGGGATAAAATAGTATTTTCATAAAAGATTCTTGGGTTATCAATGTAATATTAACATTGCTATTTTTGTTCATAATTATTATTGTTTTACGTTCATGATTTTTTTAAAATTTTCTATTCATTGTTATATTACACCTTTTGCTGTTCATTAACCGCAAAGGAATATTCATTGAAGCGAAGAAGCGTTGTCATTAGAGCGAACAGGCATACAATAAGTCAAACGGAGTCTCAATAGTGCGATGGAACGTTCATTAAGAAATTTAGCATTGAATTTATAGCAATAAATCTTTGTAAAAATTAAAGTACACAATTCTGCTTCCTCTTTCTGACACTAGTGCTTATTGTTAAGTATTAGCTTTTGTTTCTGAAAATAAACGACGGCCATAATTGCGTTAGGTCTATTCATTTTTTTTTTTACCATGGTTTCTTGTAACTTCCAAAACCCAAAAAACGACTCGACGTACACCTAGTACTCGTTTTATTATTTTCTATGTGTTTTCACATTGATATTTTTCATATCTTGAAATAAATATTCCAATGCATTTGATAACTTCCTCACACTGTGAGTACACCCCGCGGAATCCAAGTGCTCTTCTAATTTATTCAGTTATGACTAATAACTAATTTCTAGAAAATACTTCACTTCGCTTTAAATTCCAAGAAACACTATATTCATACTATGAATAACAAGGTATCTCAAATTCGGCTCTTGCAGCATCTCCGCTAGAGACCCAATAAATAAATCGTATACTAAATTATGCAATCGATATGATTATGAATTCACACCATTTCAAGGATGTATGGTTACGTGCTATTTCCAATAATCACCTGATCATAGACGTCTGACAAACATCATCAGATCTTTTTATAGAGCTCCCTAGACTCGTCTCGTCTCAACTCTTGAAGATATGCAATCGTTTGTTGAAGAACTTAAGGAGGAACTCCGATGTTCCCTGTGTAATGATACTTTCACTGAACCAAATATCTTGTCTTGTTTCCACACATTTTGTAAGCCTTGCGTCAAACGACACGCCGAGCAAGTTGACCAAATCAACATCTTCAAGTGTCCTCGATGCAAATCACAAACTTCTCTATCAGAACTAAGCAGCGTCGAAGATCTACAGCCAAGTCTAATGCATTCAAGAATCTTGAAGGCTCTGGCGTTGGTAGAAGGAGAAAAGGCTTGTTCTGCTTCTGAGAGTCATTCCTACGCTTCTTGGTATTGTTTTGACTGTGATCACTCGATGTGTGATGAATGCGAGAAGAGTCATTCGCTCTTCCTTAAAGATCACAAGGTCGTTCGCCTGGCGGATTTGAAGAAAGAAGATATTCAGTTCCGTAATCACAAGAGAAAGTCCTTGTACAAGTCACCCTCAGCACAGGCTAGAATTCTTCTGCGAAGATTGTGATGCAATGATTTGCTTGACATGCTTGAGAGATCACAGGATTCATAAGACAATGTCATTACATGAGTTTGCTTCGATCAAGAAAGCTGAATTGTCAAAGCATCTGCAGGTACTAGAGCAGTTGAGATTAGATGACAAGGAAAAGCAACAACAAGAAAAGATTGCTAACGCAATCAAACAACAAGGAGAAAAGGCAAAAAAAGGAGTCAAAGACAAAACCAAGAAAATCATCCAAATACTACAAGACAACGAACGAGAATTGCTGAGACAAATCGATGAGAAGTTGAACACAGCCACAACAAACTTGAATATAATTCATCATATTCCAGCCGCCAAGGAATACATCAAGAATATGATGGAAAGAGGACTGACAAATGAAATGATGAACATTCAAGAGACACAATGCTCTCAGATATTCATCTTCAACCATATTCCACCATACTCTAGAATACAATATGTTGCTAATGCAGAGCTGATGCGACAAGTGAATTCAGGGCTGGGAGAAATACAAACTTGTTTGAAAACAGACCCTACTAAGAGCACTATTCAGGTGAAATCTAAGATAGAAGCTTCAGAGAATAAAAAGCTGTTAGAAGAAGCCAATCATGATCCAAGGGATGATATCGACGTCCAAATCAAGCGTGAAGAAAATGTGAAAATAGAAAATAAATACTTGACAACTGATGGTAAAGTAGAAGTTGAATTCATGTCTACAGTACCTGGTCCGTTGACAGCAGAGGTTCAAGTGAATCGGAATCATGTATCTAACAGTCCACTAGTGGCGAATGTCAAGCCACAAGTGATGAGAACAACAGGACAGTTTAACATGAAAGGTGTAAATAGAGATTCTAGTTTTTTGAGAGGTATAGCAGTTAATAGAAGCAATAACAGGATCGCTGTTTCAAAAGATTCTTCTGACTGTGTCCATGTATTCACCACCGATGGAGATCTCTTACTGACGTTTGTTAGCCAAGATAGTGCACAGGGACAGTGGCCTGAAGGTTTAGCATTTCTGAATGATATAGATTTAGTCATAGCCGATTATGGTAATCACAGAATATGCATAGTGAACACTACAACAGGGACATTGGTAAAAACCTTTGGTAACCAAGGTAACGGGGATGGAGAGTTTTATTTTCCATGGGGTGTACACGTTGATGACGATGGTAGCATCATTGTGTGTGATGGTGATAATCATCGTGTTCAAGTCTTCACAAGAGACGGTGACCATCAATATCAGTTTGGTTTGACAACACAGGACACGTTTGATCCAATTGATGTGATAACACATGATGGAATGTTTTACGTCAGTGATTGTAATAATCACGTTATTCATGTATTTGAGAAGAAAGGTAACGTACCGACTAGAATATCGACGATTGGTCGTGAAGGCGGTGCTGATGGTCAGCTGAATAGACCATGGGGTCTGGCTATTGATAATGACTATTACCTACTGGTGTGTGATTATGGTAATAACCGCGTACAAAAATTCACATTGAATGGTCGTTTTATAGGAAAGACTTTTGACGTAATCGAGGACCCTACATATATAACTGTTTTGAAGGATGGTCAGTTGTTAGTTAGTACGTCGGGTTCTGGTGTCTGGTGTGTAAAGTAGAATTGACTATTATTTTCTGTATCATACTTTGATTGGTTTGACAAATGGATACCACAGTGTTTGAAATGTCCTTAAATATGACCATTTGGAGTTAAATATACATTTTATAACTATTTTTATTATATATCTAGGATAGTACGCGCGCGCTGATTGCTCAAAAACTGTGCTTCAAGCTGGTGTCCATTTCATTAGATTTTAACAATTGTTGCAGTTGCTGTACTCTTTAAACTTACTTCTCCTACAGTCGGCGCCATTTTGTTGCGCGTCATATCGGCGATGGACATGTTACACAAATCGATTTGCTGAAAATTCGTTATCTTGCGTTGCAGCCATTTTTGAATTGAATTT
The DNA here is from genome assembly GCF_029948245.1 of Actinia tenebrosa. Taxonomy (NCBI): domain Eukaryota; kingdom Metazoa; phylum Cnidaria; class Anthozoa; order Actiniaria; family Actiniidae; genus Actinia; species Actinia tenebrosa. The sequence continues at coordinate 3,876,737 of NW_028292575.1, read as the reverse complement.
GAATTTGAATTTTTGGGTTAGAAGCTAATCGCTTAAATATGGAGAGGGAGTCATAAGTCAATTTGGGGTTTTGCTTGCTATTAAATTGAAAATATGCATATAAATGTATTTAAAATAAGCATTCATTTTTATATTGTTTACTGTATAAAGAACACAACTTGTCACAGGTGGAACCTCAAAGCCATAATGTGTTGAAATATAATGTATAAACTGAGTATCCTTTGTAATAAAAACAGTACAAAAAACAGTCACTAAAAACAGTACAAGTCACAACTTTCTATACTGTACTGTGGTAAAGCTATGCCACATTGATTGACTGTATATAAGACAACTGACTATGTCGTGTCTTTTTTGTCATCTTTTGAGATGACAGCGAAACGTTGTCTTTTACGACTAGCATTCTTATTGAATAATTAATTGTTCTCTATCAGTCGGTGACAATCGCACGATGGAGAGCAAAATTCACATTTGTCTTCGCGTTATACGCCAGGAAAACAAGAAGCCGTTTTACATCATATTTCATCAAGGATGTCCCAAATATCGACAACGCGCAGGCGCTAAAAGATTTTCTGCTTGAGCGCCGTTCAGACGAGATATCGCCGGCTACAGAGAGTAGCTTCGAAATAGGTTGCTTTGGGGATAAGAGCCAAAAAAATAGTGTTTCCAGTCCAGTACAACTTGTTCAAGACGTGTTAGATAACATAAGCGGCAGCTAATAACTGTGAATTAATTATCCCCATGATCCTGTTCGGTCTGGGCGCGTAGGGATGAAGCCGATCAAACGACAACGTTTAGTCAAAGGACTGTATATAAAGACAGAAAACTGTAGTAAATGTAAAACCCGGTTCATACGTCGAACTTTTCATGCGCCGAACCAAATGTTAAGAATTAAGATCATGAAAAGTACGACGTCTGAACCAATTAAGTTCGACCATAACATTGAGATCGACTGAAGTGGTCGGGAATTGCGACTTCAGAGCTACTCTGATTCAAACGACGAACTTTTCATGAACCGAACCTAACGCATATGTTATATTTAATCGCAAAAAGGGGAGGGAGGGGGGGGGGGGGGGGGGGACAAGCAGGTTTATCATGAGCTGTGCGCATAAACATCAACATGGCTTCCTGTGTTATATGAGAGGCTCGGCAGCTGGTTCCGGACCTCGGGAAAGCAAAATGGCGTCCGATGATACGTGTAATTTGTGTTTTGCAACAACGAAATACGCTTGTATTTCTTGTGAAATGCCAATATGCAATAAGTGTTCATGTTTTGAAAGTGACGAAGAATAGCCTGGTTGGGTTGCAGGAAGAAGTATAGGATGGCCGAGCCGGGGAATTCGGCACTGCGGAAGAGTCTGATTTCTATATTACCGTATGTTAACCGCTGTCCTAAATGCTTGACTTGGAAAAATCTAATTGGATTGACTGAATTTGGTACGACGTCCGAATCAATTAAAGTAGATATTTGACGATCTTTGGTCGATCCTCAACGTGTTAGGCTCGGTTCATGAAAAGTTTGACGTATGAACTGGGCCTAATAGTTTCATGAGAGGTTTCGGCCTTCTTCCTCAGCAAAAAACTGTAAATTTGCAAAATAGCTCAACGTCTTATAAAATTAATTATAGTTAGAGTTACTATTCTTCGATTGCACTTTACGTCATCGCGGCCATATTGGTACCATTTAACAAAAGATTTCTCATTAGCATCCATTGTTAACGGTACCACAATGGCCGCCATGTTTTTGTTTTTTAACTCTCTTAGGAATGCCTGCAACCCATCAATTTTCCTTATTCATTCAGATTGTGAAAGACAGACAGTCGACTACGAAACCTAGTTATTGTTTATCGAAAACCTGACTTAGTTTGAAATGGGATTAATGTTCATGAACTTTTAAAAAATGTTAGTGCATATTATGTGTTTTTGATTTTCATTCTTCTTCTTCTTGATTTCCGCCTTAGCGTCCATTAATGGTCATCTATAAAATTCTGTCAAATTCACAGAAGACAAGGTATTATAATGGTTGATCGCTTGCCTTTAGGTTTTGAAACTCGGTCCCAGACCCCAAATTTTATCCCTAAATTATAGCGGAGCACCATACCTAAGAAAAAGTGGTAAACTATCGAGTTGATTTTTCATGGATTGGCTGACGTCACTTCCGTCCGTCCGTCCGTCCGTCCGGGCGTGTACACAAAGATCCCGATTGGCTGGTGGTTAGATTATCTTTTTTTTTTGGCGGGAATGTCGACGCGTTGCAACATCCGGGTACACATAAAGTTAAATCCGGCTATTAAACTTTTGTAAAAAACGTTTTACACCTTTTATTATATTACGTGTAGAAATACCGAAAGATAACAACACAATTTTTTATCCAAGCTTATATATTTACTCTGTTTACGATGGAACCCCTTTCCGAAATCGATATGTCGAAAGAAAGCTTAGAGGAGAATGAAGCCAAAAAAGAAAGGCCTGAAGTAAAAGAGTTTTTTTCGGAAGAGGAAAAACTCTGGAGGCGTGAAAAAGAAAGGCAAAGACGAAGGAATGTCACCAAAGAAAAGCGGCAAGCAGAGAGAGAGAGAAAACGCAAATCCAGGCGGGACTTCGAATATGAACAAGGAGAACATGATCGTGAAAGAAAAAGGAATATGTGGCAAAACGTGACGGATGAACAAAGAGAAAATGAACGTGAAAGACAAAAGGAATTTGAGGCAAAACTACTAGCTAAGGCGACTCTCAAATGCACAGAAAAAAACGCTTTAGGGCAAGTTATAGACCAAAGACAATTAAAAAAACTTTCATGTATTCAAAGATGGATTAAGAAGTGTTCTCCAAGAATTCAGGTGTGTTGTTTAGCAAACAATCGTTTATTATTTTTTGACAAGCATTTTTTCTCGACGAATCGACAAATCAAAGACTTTCCCTCAAAACTTTTAATATTTCCGTAGATAAGATTATTTTATTTTAATGTTGGAGTAAATATAACATGAAGAGCATATTACAACAAATATTCGTCCTTTATTTAGCTTTGTAAATCTTTAGCAATTCGGTTGTTTTTAACCAACTATCGTATGTTTTTCGTTCAAGAAAGATTCGCCTCCTATCGCGGGGTCCCATCGGCAAAACAACGAAGACTTTCATTTAATAATTTTATTTTTACAGATAATTTATTTAAGTATTGAATGAAATATAAATTTACACCAAATATTCAACTGTTTATTAAGCTGCATTCGAGCAAGTCTGATCATTAAAATGAGCTTAAATTTTGTGTTGTTGAGAGATGTTGTTGTAGAAAGACCTAGACTTTCACTTTAAAAAACCGTAAAAAATATTCAAAAACATTTACAAACGCCAATTTACTGACAAAGAAATTCGTCATTTTACATTGCCTTTATTTTCTATTTTGTCTCAGTTGTTCTTGTCAAGTTTAACTGAATGTAAACTTCGTCTCGTTCTGTAAAAGACGTAATGATTAAAGTAAGCTTATATTTTGCTCACCTTAACCAGTTTCCAAGTCTGTTTTTTGGCCTTGATTTTTCCTAAATCTCCAGATTTTCGATTTCAATGAAAGACATCCGAGGTCAATTTCACTAAACTTGATATTGTATTGGATTATCTGTAGTTATCTTTCGTTTTTTTTTAAGTAAAAGAGATTCAAAGGCTAAAAATGTCGGTTTTTTTTGGAAAACTTTGTCGAAGAACCTTCCAAGAGCAAAACTAGCCCCTGGGGGTGGTGGTGAGTTGTGTACAAAATTCCTAAGTGGGAGAGTATGTACTCGCGCAAAAACAAAAAAAAACAAAACAAAAAAAAAAAAAAAAAAAACAAAAAAAACAAAAAACGGACAAACAAAAAAAAAAACCATGTAGTGCATTTCGATTCGATTTCACTGCATGGTTTTTATTATGGGAGAAATTATCTTCATCTCGAATAAAAAATAATTGTAGATTTTTTCCCCGATCTTATATTTACCTTTCAGTTTCATTCAAATCGTTCTCCCTGTGACTTCCGTATCGGGGGCTCCGCTTTTAGGCACTGCCTAAATATATATATATTAGAAAAATGGTCAATTTGTTCGAGCAAAGTTGAAAATGTCACCATGCTATGGCAGTTTACTTTTCCGCGCTGCTCTTGTGATTTCAGTTACATGATTATCGTGCTCTTTAAAAAGTTTAAAATATATATGAAATCCAGTTATTTTGAACTTGAAGTTGTCAGGCTCAAATGAAGAAATGTATGGCGTCCGGTCACGCGGCTATCGCGTTTACGGAGTAAAATCCAAATTTTGTCCTTTGACAATCACGAAATGACACGTGTTCATTCGGTTTATAAAAAAATGGAATCTAGAGAAGAATTTATTGGAAAATTAAATTAACTTCTTGTCACAAAAAAATGGCAGCCTTTTCAAAAAAGCACAGCGTTTTCCCAGTTTACACAAGATAGCCAAGAACTTAATATTTACGTCTTTGCTTGTTGGGTTCCTAGTTTATCGCGGCTCTTGGTGGCAAACGAAGCTCGAAACGCAGTCCCAAGAAAATATCCTACTTTCCCGCAGGGATTACAAGGGTAGGCTTAGGATTCGTTTAGGTTTTTTTGAAAGCCAGGCAATTTTGTGAAGCTATTTACAATTACATTTACCAGTTAGGTCATTCGCTCAACACAGCATTTTTTCTAGATTCGATACTAAAAAATATCAAGGAAAACCCTCGACTTATCGATTTACATATCCGTCTTTCGATGTGCAACCCACTATAAATATCGGTGAAAATGCGAGAAACGATTGATTGGTGAAATTTGTTTGAGACGGAAGCGATATCAATACAAATTCGCTTCATGGGAGAGAGAAAGTGTCGCACTTGACAGGGCAACTGTTTGGCATGAAACTGTTCTTATTGATTTTCCAAATACTTTATTTTATGCGTGCAATAAAAATCGTTTAACTTCGGTTAACATACATTTTTCTTGTTCATCCGATTTATCTGATTATTTTTGTCCGATTTATTTTTGAAGATTTCACACTTTTGTATATTTTGAACATTTACTTGTTATTCTAGTAAAGTTACGCTTTTTAGCGCTGCTGGCGAACTTCTCTGTAAAACGTCATCTTCTTTTTCATCGTCGGTCGCTTCATCCAAAGTCTTTAACTTGCTCATTAATGTATTCACAACAGGTGACTGATTTCTCTTTGTCAGCGTCCTATTTCCTGTATTATCAAGTGCTTTATTCCTTATATCATAAGAGCCCCTTCTAGCTTTACCCGGAGTTAAAGTCTGTTTTGGTTGCTGAGGACTCATGTTTAGCTTTGCTATGACATTGATCGATCCTCGGCGAATCTTCGGAGAGGGAGACCACGACTGAGAACCCCTCCGAGAATCTCCCGAAGACGCCAGTGAAAGTCTTCGGTTCTGACCCGTTGAGATTCCTGCTGTTGCAATAGATCTTCGGCGAAAGGCACTATTTGTATTAAGAATATTATTTGTTGTTCTGGCTACGCTGAATCGACGATTTAGTAACGATCTTGGGTCTAATCCCGAACCGGGGAAAAAATCTAGTGTTTCTGAGAAATCGGAGCTTTCCGATGCTGTATCTTCGCTTGCTTCGGGTTCTACTATCACTGGTTTCGGCTTAATACTAGGACGAAAAGCACCCGAGAGCTGCCCCTCGTAGTATTCAAATAACTTCCTGAGATTATCTCTGTGAGTTTTTTGAGATTTTCCTGTGACTGGAGCAGTGTGAGGTCTTGTTTTTTGTTCTATGTTTTCGTCAACATCAAGCGATCCCCGAGGCGACTCCTCTCTCATTTGTAGTTGTAAAGTCATAAAGAGTGGAGACTTTGAAGCTGATCGTATACTCTCTTCCGTTCTCTCCCATTCACCAGCAGTTTTAAAACAAACTTTGTCTCTGGCTTGCTTCGAAGCTTTTCCTTCGGAAATCAGAATTCTGGCGCAAAGAAAGTGTCCGGCTTTCGAAGCACAGATAAGAGGAGTTTCTCCTCGCTTGTTGACTTTATCAACACTCAATTTAAACTTATTTAACGTTTTTATCAATAAATTCAATACCACGAAGTTGCCTGACGAAGCGGCGTAATGTAAAGCAGTGTTTCCTTCGTTGTCTGGCGAATTTAGATCAAATGTATGAGCTTCGTTGATCATTAATCCAACCAGCTGCTCGCGACCAAACTTACAAGCATACGAGAGAGCAGTCATGCCTGTCTTGTCTCTCAAGCTAACTTTCGCTCCATTTTGTAACAAAAGTTTCGCTATTTTAGCAGCTTTTGTCTCCTCTTCGAGAAAACAAACTTCCATTAGTGCTGTTCGCTTGTCAGGAGTTCTGGCGTTCACATCGATTGCCATATCGATAAGTAACTTTGCTTGATAAAATCGCTTGTTTTTGAGAGCTGAACAAAGGGCTGCCATAATTCACTGAAGTTACAGTAAATTGAATAAATCTAGACGAATTTAAAGCAAGGATTTGAAAAGAATATATTATAATAGGTCACGTCTTTATCACATCTTTATGAAACCGAGAAATGAAAGGTTCAACATTAGCCAATCGTTTTGCGATTCATTGTATTTACCCAACTACTTGTCACTACGTAACTAGGGAAGAACGAAACAGAGTGTAGTCATAACACTGTATAAACAAAACAAAACTGCACCTGTTCAAACACTGTTTTCTTCAAACAAAACCTTAATATTTTTTGAACAAAATTATAGGCAACTCAAGCAAAGTCGGGGTCTTTGTTTCGCATTATTGTGGGTAAATGTAAAAGTTTTAAATTCAATCTAACTAAAACGCATAGTGAAAACGTAGAAAAGTACTATTAAAAATACGTTTTCCGGTGATTCTAAGTATTCTTAATTTCCTGCTGTCGTATTTGAATAAATAATATTGAATATGCAATAAAATTGTTTTGTGTTTAGTGTTCAAATTCCCAACGTTTTTCAATTTCATGTGTGATTTAGACTAATAGATTGAGACAAAGTATTTATATGTGTTTGAGGACAATAATATTGAGCATATAATCAATAAAAACTAGGAATTATTGAATAACGTCATTTTTCATGACGACTGATACATTCAAACTCAGGAACTTCATTTATTTTTGAGGTAGTAGGAACTTGTAGATAAATTGGATCACCATAAAAATCTTTGTGAAACTGACGTTTCGGACGTTAGTCCTTCGTCGGAGTAAGCTTTTTACTGTAATCCAATTTATCCACAAGTTTCTGCTGTTTTATTCAGAAACACCGACGCAGTCCACGCTAGTTCTACTAGTTATCACCACTAATTTTGAGGTAGCTCTCTGTACTTTTTTACCACATTTTAATTCAAATTCGGAAAACAGTTTGTCCTGTCTTAACTGCTTTGGTCGATTGAATTTTCAGTACAATTTTTTTCAACTAAGAAGCTCAGCCATTTTAAAATATTGGACGTTACCACAGAAACGATAAACAAATACGCTTGAAATCACTTAATTCTAATATAAAAATGCTGTCTTCATTTTACATGTACCCGAAAAAAATTAAGTTAAGAAATATAAAATAATGTAACATTTTAGACACTCTAAAATCTTAGCACGTGAGATGCTGTGAGAGAACACAAGAAAAATGTAGAAAACCACGTTTCGAGAAGTAAAGCAGTTATATTTTTCATATATAATCAACTCTCGTTACAGCGGACATCGTCGGGAATGTCACTCATTAGTCCGTAATAGCAAACGTCCACAATAGAGAGAATCAATTAAGGTCATTTCTTTGTCAGTATATTTTACACCGGGGATTTGGCTTCAGGTTTTGCTCTATCAAAAGCACAATCCGTTTCTCGTTTAATAAATTAAGGAAATAATGAAAAAATAATAATGATCGAGCGAGGTTTTGGTAAGCGAACACTCTCTGTTCTTTCATTTTCTTTCCGGCCTTAATTACAAGGGATTTTATAAATGTCTTCTACCCTCTCGAGGTTTTTTGAACGATAAGAGAAAAATGCAATGTTTTCCTGTAAAAATGGGTCCCACATGGAAAGAAACGGCTATGGATGCTAAGACATGACAGAGACCGGCGATATTTCGGGCTTACTGCTCATAGCAGGGGGGCAGAAATCTCCAGCGTAGCCGTACTCCATTAAAGTCGATTTCCAAAGCTCATTATAAATTTGCGCGAAAAAAGGAAAACCAAGAAAATACCAAGGAAAACTAGAGGAAATTATTTTTTTAAGCAAGCTTAATCCACATCATTAACTTTAACTTATATTAACTTAGACCTCTTTTAGAAATCCGGAGATGAAAGATCAGTTTTGTCAGTTTAAGTGGCCGGTAATTGCGGACAATACGACCTGGTTAATCAAGAGAAGAAAAAAAAAAAAAAAAAGTAAATCCGTCTCCTTGGCTTAGCAAATCAAATTGGGAACTGGGGAGGCGTATCCTGGTGCACATGCGCATTTGAGGTGCTCCCTACGACTGACCACATTTCTAAGTCTTAAATAAAGATCCTTAAAATTCTATGGAACCCTAAATAAACTCTGAAACGAGGGCCTTAAAAGTGAACTTCTAAATTCTAATTCAATCTTTTGCTTTCACCTAATACGGAGCATAGGGTTCTGTTGGTATTTTCTCACGCTGTGATATAACAGGGAAAACTAGTTCTCCATTTTCACATCCCAATAAAGCATGTAGGGGTTTGGGGAGAAAACGAAAGAAAAAAAAGCCCTCGCATATTATAGTAAAGACTGCATTTTCATAGTTTAGATTCCAAGTTCAAACTTCATCTACAAAACTGCCTTTTTGCCTGGCAGAGAAAACGGCTGATTGATTTGTTTCCGGCGCGCATCGTAGTTGACTAGGACTCTTTAAAGAGAACCATTCATAACAGCGGAAAAGCCTTCAAATTTCATCGATTCCTGCGAGCCATGCCACACGACGCAATAATGTATTGCACGCAATGTTGCTGAAATAGGTAACGATCCTTCTTCAGCAGGGCCAGGTTCTCCGAAGCGTGTTCTTAATTAAACAAAAGCGATGAGAAATTCGGTATAAAAAATCGCATGCGCACTGAAAACAATCGTTAAACTATGAACTGGCTTATTTCCTCAATCTCAATATAATCTTCGGGACACGATTGCAAATCCTACATACGTGTCGTACTAATTTCCTCTCTCTTTAGTTTCTTTAAAGTAGCTAGAATAAACACTTAAGAATTAAAAGTAAATGTTTTCTTCAAAGTAAGCTTCAAAAACATGTTGCCGTGCAAATTTATGACGAGCTTTGGTAATCGACTTTAAAGAATATTCTTCGCAATTACCGGCCACTAAATTGACAAAACTGATGTTTCATCTCCGGATTTCTAAAAGAGGTCAAAGTTAATATACGTTAAAGTTAATAGTATGGATTAAGTTTGCTAAAAAAAAAACAATTCCCTCTAGTTTTCCTTGGTATTTCCTTTGTTTTCCTTTTTTCGCGCAAATTTATGATGAGCTTTTGAGATCGACTTTAGATTATATTCTCCGCAATTATCGGCCCCTGTTTTGGACTCCCTCGGTTACGCCTCGTGAGTCCACAACATTTTGAAGGCTAGATGACGAAAATCATGTTAAACAAGAGAACATAACACGGATCAAAAACAGGAAGAGTTGGTTAAATTTTTATTCATTACGAATATTAGCCTTGTTATCATCTTTAATGGTTTAATTATTTGAAGTCCACTTAGCTTTGAACCTCATTTCCTGTAGTTTTGCTGCTTTTATTTGAAATTTGTTTATGAATTATGACAAATCTTTATCGCGCTACGTACGGTGTGACATTTGAAAGGAAAAAATTAATAGATAAATGAGTTTAAACATTGTTTTCACATTGATATTAGCAAAGTTTTGTAGCGATAAAAATAGATAAAAAATGACGAAATTTCAAATGATGGAAATCATGATTTTTTTTTACACACAGATCGGTTTTTTACACACGGATGGTTTTTTATTCTAATATTGGGATTTATTGCTCTTTCCTAGAATGTGAAGACTCAGACACAAGCAGCCCAATCTCTCGGTTTTTGTCTGTATGAATATTGCGAAAAAACGATATTTAAGTCTATTTATGTCTATCTTGTTTTGGTTGTTATTTGTACGGACAAAAAGCCTAGCTTATTTCAAGGTTTTTCTTACCTCATATTCCCCCACGTCTTTTTTTCGTATAAATAACAACTACAACAGGCACAAGAAGTTCCATATGATTTTATTACAAATAAGAAATAATTCATCATTTTAAAATCGATATCAGGGAGTCTTCATATGCTCACCTATTTAATTAAACGTTGTCGGTTGGAGCACTGAAATCTGATGGCAGGTAATTCAACACGCTTAAATGTTAAATAGATTCACTACCGAATAAGGTACGTAGTTCCCCTTAAGATTGGAATATGAGGCATGGTCTTTGAGTTAGAAATGTAATTTTTTCTTTGTAGTTTCTTAACCAGAAAATATAAAAGCACAAACATTCAATTTAACTTAGACTTTGAAGTCAAACGTCTTTTTTTCGTATAAATAACAACTACAACAGACACAAGAAGTTCCATATGATTTTATTACAAATAAGGAATAATTCATAATTTCAAAATCGATATCAGGGAGTCTTCATATGCTCACCTATTTAATTAAACGTTGTCGGTTGGAGCACTGAAATCTGATGGCAGGTAATTCAACACGCTTAAATGTTAAATAGATTCACTACCGAATAAGGTACGTAGTTCCCCTTAAGATTGGAATATGAGGCATAATCTTTGAGTTAGAAATGTAATTTTTTCTTTGTAGTTTCTTAACCAGAAAATATAAAAGCACAAACATTCAATTTAACTTAGACTTTGAAGTCAAACGTCTTTTTTTCGTATAAATAACAACTACAACAGACACAAGAAGTTCCATATGATTTTATTACAAATAAGAAATAATTCATAATTTCAAAATCGATATCAGGGAGTCTTCATATGCTCACCTATTTAATTAAACGTTGTCGGTTGGAGCACTGAAATCTGATGGCAGGTAATTCAACACGCTTAAATGTTAAATAGATTCACTACCGAATAAGGTACGTAGTTCCCCTTTAGATTGGAATATGAGGCATAATATTTGAGTTAGAAATGTAATTTTTTCATTGTAGTTTCTTAACCAGAAAATATAAAAGCACAAACATTCAATTTAACTTAGACTTTGAAGTCAAACGCTTTTAGATTAAAAATCTCGAGACTCAGAACAATTAAACTATGTCGGAGCACTGACGTATAGGATAATAGCGTTACGCAATAATAATAATACTTTATTCAAAATGTAGATTACATATTTTGAAAAGGAAGACATTGAGGTTAGCCCTATATAAGTCCCCTAATTTAAAAATAAATAAATAATTTTAAGAACTAATAATATATATATATATATGTACAATACTAACTTCAAAAAATGTTCATGTGTTTCTTAAGTCTTGTTTTAAATTTATTTACGTTGGGTTCATCTGTATGATTTACTACGTTATTAGGAAGATCATTCCAAGATTTGATTATTCGCACAAAAAAAGAATATTTGTAACAATTTATCCTAGCAGATTTGGTCTGTATTTTAAATTGGTGATTAGCTCTCGTTTTCGTACTTTTACAAAGTTCAAAATAGTCACTGAAATCTAGACCGTTCATCTTGTGTACAATCTTATAGCACTCAACTAGAGAGAGGAATTCCCTTCTAAGTTGCAAAGAGTTCCATTTGAGTATCTTACATCTGTCTTCATATGCCATCTCTTGTCGTTTTTGACCTAGTGCGATGCGTGACGCTCTTCGTTGTATAGATTCAATTGCATGGATATCCTTTACTAGGTGTGGTGCCCAAACTGGGCATGCATATTCCAGAATGGGACGGACCAGTGATTTATAGAGTATGGAAAAGATTTCCTTATTTCTACTACCCGTGGTACGTTTAACTAAACCAAGGACTTTATTTGCTTTATGTACAATTGCTTCTACATGTTTGGACCAACTTAGATCGCTCGACATTGTAACTCCAAGGTCTTTGTAGTCATGTACGTTCTTTAATGCTGTGTCGGATATGTGATATTGTGTTTTATTCTTATCACCCTTATGAGTTATCCTCATGGCTTCACACTTTTTAGGGTTAAACTTGACTTGCCAATCCGCCGCCCAGTCTTCTAAAGAAGCAAGGTCCGACTGTAGAGCTGTTACATCCCCAACGTCGGTTAGTCGTCTATAGATCTTAGTATCATCAGCGAACAATTTGATGCTTGATGTGGCTACATTTGGAATGTCATTTACATATAACAGAAACAAGATCGGCCCCAGAATTGAACCTTGCGGGACACCCGATGTTACTGGAGACCAATCAGAAAAGGATCCACGTATTTGCACTCTTTGTTTTCTATTAGTTAGAAAATTCCTGAACCACAATAGTAATTGATCGTCAATGCCATACCTGTTAAGCTTGAAGAGTAGGCGTTCATGTGGAACGCTGTCAAACGCCTTTGACAGGTCTAAAAAGATAACATCTGTCGCTTTTGAGGTATTTCTTGATAAACACCAGTCATTATAGCTACTTAGAAGTTGGGCTACCGTTGATCTGCCTTTTAAGTATCCAAATTGATTTTGGTTTAATAGTTGATGTTCTGTCCAGAAGGCTATGACTCTTGATCGTACTATTTTCTCTGCCACTTTACAAATGATAGATGTCAACGAGATTTGACGGTAATTTTCCTTGTTGTGTTTTGGACCTTTTTTGTGGATTGGAGTTATATTTGCAATTTTCCAGTCCGATGGAAGTGTACCAGAATAAAACGACTTGTTAAACATCTTGCACAGTGATGTGGATAATTCCTTTGCACATTCTTTCAAGATACGCGGTAGTACTTGATCGGGCCCAGGGGACTTGTGAATGTTCAATTCTTTTAGATAACTTTCCACTTCATTAGCTGAACATTGAACGTTGCGTAACTTTTCAGTAACAACAAAGCCAAATTCTGGAAGGATGCATTGTTCTCGTGTAAATACAGATGAAAAGTATTCATTCATGTGTTGTGCTATGTCTTGATCACTTGTCACTTCTTGACTTCCTTCTTTCAGCAACACTAAGTCGTTGGTACCTTTTCGTTTTGATTTCATGTAGTTCCAGAATGGCTTTGAATTGTTCTCGGATTTTAGTTTGTTTGCTAGATCTTTCAGATGGTTCCATTTTGCTGAATTGCAACTCGCCAATAATGAAAGAAAAACGAACTTAAAATGATTGACTAGTTTGAAAATATATTAATCAACTATTAATGAAGAAATAATCAAATCGACTTTACTAAATAGGATTTTACATGTTAAATGCGAAGTTTTGCCATATAGATATGATGATTAATAATTATGATAGAAGCATTACATGTTTTTCTTAAGGACAACACTGAGTCTTGGCGCAATTCAAAAAACATTATTTGCGAAAAAAGAAAGCCTTTACGTTTTGCCTCAGGGAAGCATCCTTCCATGCGATAGCTACTGATAACTGGGAAAAATGAATATAAACTATGAATATTAATGTGTTTGCGTATTGATGGGTTCCAAGCATTCCCAAGAGAGTTAAAAGATAAAAACATGGCGGCCATTGTGGTAACGTTATCAATGGATGCTAATGAGAAATCTTTTGTTAAATGGTACCAACATGTCCGCGATGACGTAACGTGCAAACGAAGAATTTCGTCATGCACATGTTCATCACTTGTAATGCTATCAGAATGTTGCCAAACAGTCTCAAACCAATTTTTGAAAAATATGACAATTTAGAAGATGTGGGCAGACAATTTGATACGTTTTACAACTTGTCAAAAAGTTGTGAATATTAAATAAATCATTTATATCGACTATCTAATTTACCTTGATAGGTCTTATCGGGAAGTTTAAAATAATATGTTGCAATCAGTGCTCTAGCAGGAGCCATATGGTCATATTAATGAGCAACAATCATTATAATTTTGTTCTAATGTAAGACATATTTCTATTACCTAAAAGATCAAACCTTCAAGGAGGGTTCCGTGGACCCCTTTGACCCCCTGGATCCGCCACTGATGATAACGTTCACCATATATGGTCAGTAATTGGTACCATATTCACTAAAGTGCTTTCCTAATTGCATGCTGACCCCCTCTGTTTCCACGAGCGAATGTTCACAGGTTTTTCTGAACTGCAGCAGAAGAACAAAATTCAGGTGAGAAATATAATCTAGTGTTATTTTGAACAAAAACCTTTATTTTAATTTTCTTCTCAAAACCGGTTAAAAATAGCGTCCAATTTATTTTGACAACCTTGCACGGTGAGCATTTTCCCCAGCTATACCAATTTATCATAGGCATGCACAATCTAAAATGGATGGGATTTTATATAACGCTACAGGTTTGGACGGCAAAAAGCCTAACAAATCTAAACCCCACTCAATAAGGCAGAATCTCAACTGATTTTTTGCAGCACTAACGGTAAAGTTACAGTAATAGTGAAATTCAGTCTGGAATAGCGGATTCTTTATGGTGAAGATAAGAGACGCCTTCATTATTTCCCAAGCGTTTAACCGACGCATATGATAAAAACGAGGTGCCTTTTAAATATATATTCTAAATAACGAACGAACAAAAGCTAGCTTCATTTGTCTTATCACCTAAAGAATAAGGCTATCTTTCCTTCTACAAAACTATATAATAATGATACGAAAATATTGATAAAAACGCATATGATAAAAACGAAGTGCCTTTTAAATATATATTCTAAATAGCGAACGAACAAAAGCTAGCTTCATTTGTCTTATCACCTAAAGAATAAGGCTGTCTTTCCTTCTACAAAACTATATAATAATGATACGAAAATATTTAAAACTGAAAAAAAAAAAAAGAAAAGAAATCCAGCGAATCTATTAAACTTAAATTTAAGAACTTGTATGATATCCTATATATTTATAATTTTTAATTTATGAATTTATATATTCATGCATTAGATCTGCCTGGCAGCAGTGTCTGATGGAAAACCAATGTCCATAAGAACACCTTGCACAGGAGCTATCGTTGACAAACGTTTAGAAAATTTCAGTTTTACTAGGTAAACATTTGATCTTCATTAATTTATAAATAACTCAGGACTGAATCTATTTTGGTTTTCTAGAGTCTTTTGAGGCAATGTTATCATAGTGTTACACTCCCCTGGCTTGTATCGCAAATTCTATATTTAAAAATCATTCTTCGAAGGCGAAGTAAATATCGGGGAATATTTATTTACCGAGACGTGAGTCTTTTAGAATTTTTAACACAAGTGAATTTAGGAAATAATAAGGAGAGATTTATTTTTCAAATTTTATTTATCTCTGCAAGCAGCACAAATTGACAAACGAGCGTGCCCGTGCGCAAGTTATATTAATTCACTGTAGGTGAATATAGCAGCATGAGACGTAAATTGTGACCAATGAGCGCGCCGGATTTATTATATTCATTTGTGTAAAATATTGGCAAAAAATCTCGTCATAAAAATGAAACTCATCATTACTATTAAACACCACAGCAAGTAAAGCATTTGTTGGCGCAACTCAACAGGGTAGAACTGAAAACATGTGAAGGCGCCGTTGGCAGCCGTCATACAGTCACGTCCTTGCATGACCGTATCTCGGTAGCACAGCTCATACCAGCATGAACCGCGAAGCGATAATTATGATCATCGGTTTTCCCGATAAAAATTTGGTAGAATTTCAAATTCAAACAATGAATTTTACTTGAAAAAATAATAATAATAATAAACTTATTTATAAGATTTTTATTATATACAACATAAAATCAGTAACCAGCTTGGGTTCCTGTATCCACTAATTCCGAGAACTAATATCCAAACCACATTTCGTATTAATCATCTAAGGCATTTTTTGTAAAACCTCTTAATCTCTTAGGCTTTTGGTCTAAAAATTATCTTACAAATTGCCAAAACCTTAACTGGATTTATGGAACCACCGATTCAAATTCAAATACGGTTTCCACCAAGAAAACCAAGTTGGCGGTAAAATGTGGCACCATCTATAGACAGCTGACACTGATGAACTTTGCATTAAGGTATCAGGGTACCCCTAGCGACCATTTTGCATTCAACTCTTAATAGCGCAAAACCTTTTAATCAAAACCTCAACAAAGTATACATTTTCTGAAAGCTGAATAAATGTAGAAACCGCTCCACCTTTCCTTTTCGTAAAATACATTTATCCTTTTAAGTTAGAGCGAATTATTCACATTTTCACCGTGGCATCTTCGCGGAGTTCGATGACAGCCGGTGATGATCGGAAACCAATGCTTATTACCTTTCCGAGATCACAAGACATCACTTGTCAAAATTGTCTTCGATTTTTGATTAGTTGCCCCGTTGCTTTTTTATACGCTCTTAAAGTTATGACGCTGCTATATCACCTGTATGTAAGCCAAAATCTACGATAACTTTGGAAGCAAGCAAAATTCAAAATTCGGAGACATATTTTTGAAGAATAACTATCCAAGATGACTTCCTCAAAATTTCAGTTAAATCGGTCAAATTCCCTTTGACATCTGACTCAAAATGTACGGGTAACTGAACGCAAAATCACTTCCGAGAAAAAAGCAAAAACGTTTCTGATTGAGCGGAAGCACCTTTGTTGACACAAACCATTTTTTTTTTATTACTCGCTATTAAAAATCACTATCGAAATTTTTTGGGGGGGAAAATCGAAGAATATTAGTATAGGAAATCGCACGATCTCGAGTACAATTTGGAAATTAATAGACACGAGTCTCGCCTAAAGGCCCGTGCAATTACAAGAACTTTCAAAACATTACAATTGTCTATTAATTCCAAATTGTACGAGAAGATCGTGTGATTTTTTGTTTATAGTTCACTCAGCAAAATTTCAGTAAAAAATGCGCATCGACGCCGTTCATCTTTGTCTATTTGGCGGCCGATTTTCAGTCCATCGTGCAACTGAAATGCATAAAAAAGATTAGTTCTTACAGCTTTAAAATTTTTGTTTATATGTTTTTTAAGTACAAAATGATAGAAAATAATTGTTTTGACATTGTTTTGGCCTTGTTGCCATAGCGACTTAATTCGGTACTCCTACGGAGTACAATTAACGCTATAATTGTACTCCACCAATCAGAGTCGAGTAATTTTGTTGAGTGTACTATAATATATTTGATCGCAAAATGTGAAAATGTAAAAATCGATACTTTTGAGCAATTTCGGGGTACCCTGATACCTTAAGAGCGAGTCCGTGTGAAAACCATGCAGGCAGGTCTACATGTAATGGTACCTCACCGATTTTCTTTAAACTTAGCTTGTTCGTACATCTTGATGAGCTTACTACTCAAGCAAAGTTGCTTGACCTTAGCGTAAAAAGCGTTGGAGTTACAGTTGTTTGAATGTTTTACCCTCAAAACGGCCAAAATTAGCATAAACTTTTCCTGAAGTTTGAGGGTCTCGTATTTTCTCTACATTTTAGATAGAGAATTCATATCTTGTCCACGACTGACTTGTGACTTTATAGGCATTTTAAAGTAAATAAAAACTTAAGTATTTAAAATTTGATAAATCTGTAGATTTTTGAATTATGGAGTTGTTTTCAAGCTTATAAAAATATTATAAAAGATTAGAAAGGAGCTATGTTCAAATATGCGGCTTCATTTCCTTCGACTTCGAAAGCTATCACAGATATATCAATGATAGGGCAACCTGTTTAGCAAAAAAATCTTTGTAAAAGTTTCATTTCTCTAGGAAAAATTACATCTCAAATAGATGAAATTTCGCTTGTTAGAAGGTGTCACGTGACCCAACAATACGTCCATGACGATATTTTCAAACAAAAAACGGCGTAGACTTAGGCCATAATATAATGTATAAAAACCCAGTTTACCTTGTAAGAATAGTAAATACAAGTTCACAATTTAGATTTGTTGTTTACATATATATATATTCTGTGCTCGTTGACTCAAATATAAGGCACTTTGTTTTGCTGGCTAATTTGGGTAAAAATAGAACATGTGAAGATCGATGCTTTTTATACAATTTCATCTTAATTTCGAATTTATATCTCTGTGATCTAATTGCATTTTTGTTGTAAAGAAAACAATATTGTGACTTTTAAAATCGCCTTTAATACACCTATTATCAAAATAATGCGACCTAGGCGTATAACTTCAGTTAATCAAGTTACGACGGGCCGAATTCATTCCGATCGCAAGCGATGAAGAAATCCCCTTATTCGTTCGACATCCACTTAACTTTATGTTGCTATAAACAAAACTATGCTCACATACGATAAACCAAACTCAAAAATACTTTAACATTTTAATATTTTTATCTGATACGATCGATCAGGATCGAAATCAAAATATCTTGTTCATTTCAGGCGTGAGAATAGTTGTCTCTGATTGGTTGCGCGGAATTTCTTTTAACTCGGTAAATGCTAACTTTATCATCATCACTATTACATGATCCAGCTTGTTCATCTAATCACGACGAACTTGGAAAATTTTAAGATCCTATATTATTTTTTTAGATTTCTTTAATTAGATCTTATTAACCGAGCGGGAGGTCTGTACGGGATAATCTTGACCGAGGTCTGTACCTGACCGAGGTCAAGATTGTCCCGTACAGACTGACCGAGCTCGGTTGATAAGAGTTTTATTATATGACCACTTTTCATTGAAAATGGCAAAATGTTTTCGCCGTAAGATTAATATGCGATCGGACCGGTTAATACCGGATAATCTAGACCAGTCCGCGATCTATCCAATCAGATTGCTCGATTTGCTAGTGTCCAGGCTCTAAGATTCACAGTCATATAATAATACATCTTATAGACTTCTCATAGACTTCTTGCTTCGAATGTGCACGTAAGGAGAATTTACTTAGACTTTGTTTTTTTTCGATCTTTTCGCGTGTTTGTTATCTTATAAAACAAATCAAAAATAGTTTTCTGTGTTTGATACTCTGATCAAAACACGCGGGATGTTGGGAGAACACTCGAGAAGCTGGAAACCACTCCGCTACGCGTCGTGGTTTCCTACGCTCCTCTCGTGTTCTCTCAACATCCCGCGTGTTTTGATCAGAGTATCAAACACGGAAAACTGTTTTTGATCTGTTAATTATAAAATAATTGGGATATTACTCGCGCTATGATTGGTCGAAAACCATGTTTGATGAGAGTATCAAAACACGCTACCGTCATTTTTAATCTATCGCGTGCGCTCATTGGTCAGTTTGAATAAGACTGCACGTAGGGAGAATTTACTTAGACTTTGCTTTCCGCTACGCGTCGTGGTTTCCTACGCTCCTCTCGTGTTCTCTCAACATCCCACGTGTTTTGATCAGAGTATCAAACACGGAAAACTGTTTTTGATCTGTTGAATCTAAAGACGTCCAGATCAATCAATGTGTACTGTATTTTGGTGTATGGCTTTTTGACTTTGTTTATGTTGTATCATTCTTTCGCAAACAGTAAGTAGTAGAGCTAAATATCTGACTTCTTCTAGATTGTTTTCCTTTATTTACTACTGGCTTGCCATAGTTTTTCATTTGATGAGTTATCTTAGTTTGTTGTAATAAGCCATTAGCTCGTCATATAAGACAATCTCTAAATCACGCAATTTGCGGTGCTCTCATGATTCACAATCAATACTTTACAAAAATATTTTTTTCGTGCACTTGTTTCCCATTATCTATAACTGAGTACTTTTAGAAGCCCGCCGCAGCTAGAATATACGATGTTTATTTCCGAGGCCAAAAATACCTGTTTTAAATCTCGGTTCCAACGACTTAATCGTAAATTACCTTAATTATTATGTTTCGAATTGCAATGATAGTTTGCTACCTTCATCGTAGTGTTCAATAGATATACTACACTTGTATAAGTTTCCATTTCGAAAAGAGCTGTAGTTTTAGAGAACTGTTATTGTGAATTTCGCTCTAATTTCAAGTAATTTGCATATTTTGTCTGGGCATGATTCATTCGACGTCCATATCTTCTCGGCGTTTTAGAACTTTTCGTCTGATATTCCACACATTTAATAATCACATCAAAGTACATAACTGTGCAAAATATCAAGAGAATCGGAGATACTCCATGTAGACACATTTTTCAGCATTGCATGGTTTCAGGTGGACTCGCTCTTAAGTGATTTCCAACGCAAGTGAAAAATATTCGTTTTTTATCAATAATATTTTCATTTTTATTTCTCCTCATTCACTTTCTACTGTATTTCTCTTTCTTACTTTCGTTCGGTCATTCACTCATTTATTCCTCCATCTTTCTTATATTTCATTCATTATTTCGTTTTTCGTTTTCACACGGCATGTGAAGATTTTTTAAAAAATCTTAACTCATTGTACCTCTGTGTATGAATAAACATGAATTTGAAATCTTTCTTTCTTTCTTTCTGCAAGTTTGGTGCTTAATTTAGCTGATTTTTAGAAAAAAGGAAATCGCAAAGATATGTCAAGTGTTGGTTGTATAAAGACTATATATAATATGTGTATGAGAATTATATATGAGAATTATATATGATATATATATTTGTACTGCAGTTGTAATGTATCAAACTGAACTGATCCTCGCAGTATATGAAGCAACTTATGCAGCTGCAAATTGAAAGACACAGAAAAAACTCTGAGTCTTGAGCGGGATAGGCGAGGGCAAAAATTGGTGAATAAATGAATAGATAAATAAACAAATAAACTATGGAAAAAACGTAGCTCTTTATAGGAGCAGGCGTAGCTTAGGTTGGTTAGTGCGCGACCTTCAGAGCTTGAGGTCCACGGTTCGATCCTTAGGATCTCCACGTCTGTTTCGACTTCTCTCTAATCCGTGTAGCTTCAGCTTTAAATACTCTTAAAATAGAGCACTGAGAGTGAGAGGGGGTAAAGTGCGCACCGTCGGCTTCCATCGATAGCAGTTGAATTTCAACTGAAGGAACTACCGACGTTAAATATAGGTACTTTACTTTACTTTACTTTACTTTAGGCGTATAAATTAACCAAAGAATAAACAAACAAGCGCGATACTTTTACCATATGTCTATATTTAATATATTTATTTTTTCCCTTTTTTTTATGTAATCTTTTCTAATGACCATCTAGAAAGCACTTGACCTGGGTATTACTAAGGTGATTACAAAACAGGATTGGAATGTAATTAGTAAGTTTTAATATGATTCAAATTTTATTGCAAGATTGTCGGCAAAGTTATCATATAGTTATTACGCTTCTTCCTTCGCTTGACTTTTCATCATTCTGAAGAAGACTGCCACATATACATTCGAAATGTCATGTCTACCCAAACTCAAACTTTCATTTATGATGAAGGTCTATTGGTCGCGTGTGACTGGGAATCGCAGTAAACGCGTGAAAACCGTAACTTCTCTTTTTTATCAATACAACTTATGATACTTATCACATAATCTCCCGCCACAAACGGCTATCTCCCTATATTACCCAATTTTTTGATATTTTGATACGGAAGAAGACCAGAAGATCTGGTATTTTGGTCTAATTAATTTTAGAAACTACTTAGCAAAATGTCGTATGGTTGTCATTGGTATCTAATTACAGCATGTTTCACAGAGGGTGTTTGTTCAGTCGCCATCAATCTATTGTTCTTTATTTGAATCTATAAATATTCACACATCCAAGAACTTATCGATCTCTTTTATATGCAGATCGCAGCTTCTGCAAGACGGACGAATACTGATGTTATTCACCGCTCATTTCTTTGAAGTTATCAACGCTTAAAGAACTACAATTGTGTCGGGTTATCAAAATGAACTGTACAGAAGTCAATCTTACTCTACGTCCAAATCTTAACAGTGTGAATGTATCTTGTAACGAGACGTTAAAGTTTCGCCAGAATCATCGCGTTCAAAACTGCAATCCTACAGAAAATATGGCTGTACTTATGCCATTGGCAATTTCGACAGCCCTTATCAACGGACTTGTTGTTTTTCTCTTTTACAAGAGAAAACAATTACGAACTCCTGGAAACTATGTCTTATTAAGCCTTGCGGTATCAGACTTCATTACTGGGGCGTTGGATATTCCAATCTTTATTACGTTTTGTTTCAAACTTGAAACAGATTTTCTTCAAGTCTTTGAGGTGCTTTGTAAACTGACTGCCATTCTTACGGCGTACCACATCGTCGCGGTAACTGCAGAAAAATGCATCGCGATTGTCAAACCATTTCAACACCGAGGCGCGAATCGAAAGACGTCATTTATCGTCATTGGGTTCATTTGGATTGTTTCCAGTGTGATATCAGTTCTACCATTCATTTGGAACTCTATTCTGCGTGGGAACCCACAGACAAGAAAGACAAGTGTCTATCTTCATCTTGGTCACGACGCGTTTTGCTTTATCGCCGTTTTTCTTATCCCATACATTTTTATCGTCTATGCTCAGATTGTCATGTTCAGAGCCATTTCATCAAGAACCAAACGATTTAATAAAGAAATGAGAAGCGACAAAAACAGCTCCCGGAGAAAAGCCTGTGCTTCGCATGAACGAAAGTGCATCGTTGTTTTCGCCACGATGGCTGTCTTGTTTGTCGTTTGCTGGTTGCCTTGGTTTATTTTATCTTTTTGCGCAACGATGACGGCCGTAAACTTGGAACTTCTACCAATTATGCTACGGTTGTCTCCATTGCTAGAAGCCTTCGCTATTATAAGATTTTCAACTTGCATAATCAATCCTTTCTTGTACACCTTTTTCAAGAGGGATTTCCTAGACGCGCTAAAAAGTACCTGTCCGTGCAGGTTTGACAGTGAAAGGGAATCGATTTTTGTCAGCCTCGAACAAAGGAAAAGTTACAATATATGTGCAACTGGTGTCGATTCAAAAACATGCATCTAATATGATGGATAGACTTGGGTTGTTGGTTCGCTATGATTGAGGATTTTTCTCAGGTTTTCCTGCCTCCGCAAAACTCAACACGCCAAATCTTAATCATGATCTGTGCTATTCACGTCCGGATGTTGCAGGGTGTGTTAACTGTGCCCACAAATTGACCAGTCAAGAGGTTGTTTCAGAGATTGAAGTGTAAGTTAGCCAAGCCCTGACTTTGATCAGCCCAGAGGTTGTTTAATGATTCGATCTGAGGGTTAGCCGTGCCCTGATATAGATCATTTATATACCAGGGCTTAATTTAAGGGTTCCAAAAGATTCATGCTTATAAGCCGTAATAAAGTATTAGGGCTAGTTTAGTTTTGCAATGTTAAAATATTGACAACAATCATTGTTTAACATAGTGTAAAAAATTAGCCGTTTTAGAAAGGATAGTTATACGAGAAAATGCGTGAAATAATCTCCATCAAGGAATAGATAATAGAAATGGTGTAGTTTAACAAGCAATTTCAAACTATATGAAATCATCTTTGTCTAAGATAAGAGATTTCAGATAGAATTGATAATAATAATGAATTGAAACAAAAACTTAATAAAAATACTCCGTAGCTCATCATTTTTTGGGGGAAAAAATCAGTGGGAGATTAAATTATTCACTAGAGTTCAAGGGCCATCAAAGTAAAAAAAATGATCTTATTCAAGTCTTAAGTATTCCTCGAAAAATTTATCATTTAATTTTGTTAATATTTTCTGAGGACGTTTGTAACCGTCTTAAAATAAACTCCTACCAGTAAAAACAATTAGTTCTCCGTGTCTTAAAATTAATCAAGATCCATTAAAAAGAGTGTCCAAGCGGAGAAAACCGGAATTTTCCCAGACGACATATTTTTTCTATAAAATGTCATCATTCCGCAACCTTTGCCAGAATGTTCGATCGTGGTCATATTTTTTACGCTCACTTGAAATTAGCGCGACGATTTATAATCCTTTTCTATATAATAATTAACTAAACTAGAGATTTAAATTCGTTGAGGTAAAGTTTTTTTAATTCAAAACAAAAAACGACAACAAACAAACAAACAAACAAAAACAAAAAACACAAAACGCAAAAAAACAACAAAAACAAAAACAAACAAAACAAAACAAACACAAAAGCAAACAAATTTGCCATAGGTTATTCCAAGACGACAAAGCGGGAGCTATGTCATAAACTATAAATAGAAATACCACGGAGACGAATATGAAATATAAGATCCCTGAACCGATTGGCATTATCCAAAGATTGCACCCTTTTGTCCTTCTCTATGCCACAGGTATCCCAAACCCAAGAAACCCTAAACCACTAATACATAGGGTGGAAGCCTCTGTTCTTGTTTTACTTAAGGCAGTTATTTTTGACGAATAATACAGAAATGTATAGGCTTCACGTTTTAGCTCTTTGTTATGAAAGCTGAGGTTGGAAAATATCGAACTTTTCATTTTACTACCATTGTCGTTGAAGTGCACGAAATGTTTGTTGACATGCTGGAATGCACACTTGGGTGTAGTGACTCACTACTTAAAAGGATCTTCCGCTATGAAATATAGAGATCAACCGTGTAAAATTTAAAAGCTTTTTCTTATAATCCATCGCAACTTTTAAGACATTTAATACACTAGATTGCCATAGGGCACATGCATTAATTTATTCGAGGCTGATTGAAGTTCATATGAACATATCCTTAAAATAACTATTGTACCTGACGAAAGCATTTCCGATGTTATACACAAGCCCCTTAAAAAAAGCGAAAACAACAGCAACATAAAACAACAACCTGAGCAACGAAAAGAAAAGACTCGTTTTCTTGTTTTAGCGTTCAATTGTGGAATCGAATTCCTAATTCTATACGGGACTTATCAAAACCGGCTTTCAAAAAGAAAATTAGACAGCTTCTCTTTAGTTATTTAAATAGATATGGCTATGATGTTGAAATCTCCAATCTTTTTTCCTCTAAATAAAATAGTGCACGATATAATAATGTCATTATTTGTTCTAAAGTCAATATTTCCTTCTTATATGCTATTAATTAATTTTTTTGTGTGTAAACATTTAATTTTTTTTCTTCTTCTTTTCTTCTGTTAAACCCAAACCCGCCCAGACTAGCTTAGCTATTTGCGGGGAGTGTATTTTATTCAACTATTGTAATTTATCTTTAAAAATTAATAAATTGTAAATTGTAGACTAAAAAAACAACAATTTGTAACGAAGGATTTATAAAATACTTGTACTCGTTTAGCTGATCTATGATAAAGTACAGATGGAGCTTCAGCGTGCTGATGTTTACGATACCGCGATGAACACAACCATTGGCAACTGAACTCCAGACTATATTAATAATAATAATAATAATAATAATAATAATAATAATAAACTAATAATTTTACTATAATATGAGATGTGATAAGAATATTGCTATAATTATAAAACAATAAAAAAAGAGAGATTATGAATATAAAATAACAAATATATATAATAATTACTTATTTATCTATGAAACATATTTGTAAAATAAATTTATATCTCAAAACACGAGTCCAGCTCTTCACACTAATATAAGAAAGTATATATAAATATGTATATAAATAAGAAGGGAAAAATATATATATATACATATATATATATATATATATATATTTTTTTTTTTTAATATCAAAATATTTATTGATAAATTTACAACAAAATAATATACAATCTTGAAGGATGTACATGGAATATACTTATAAACAAAAACCATTACATCAACAAACTATAAATAACATTACTATTACGAGAGCTACTATTTTTTTTTTTCCTATTAAATTTAGATTGTTCTTCTAATTATTATTGTCGTATATAATAGACAATACAAACAAACAAAACAACAAAAGAAAAAAAAATGTAATAGCTAATTAAACAGTCGTATAGACTGGGTAGAGGTTCCCCGTGGAGCCCAAATCGTAGAAGAACAGCAAAAATACTGTATTTAAGTAAAATATCAATTAATAGGAGATTATGCAGGAGGGGATAAAAAATGACCGGTTCCTAAGACATGGCTGTATTATCAAATGAATAAATTATTAGATATTATCCATAATAATCTTAATGACAATGGCTTCTTTCCCGAAGCAATGTCTGTTTTGAGTGACTTTCGATGTTACTAACGACATTGTTAATGAATATAAAAGACCATAGGTCGCGTCAGACAGTGTATATTCTAAGGGAATGAATTATTATATTATATGATCCATAATAATCTTAATAACAATAGCTTCTTTCCCGAAGCAATGCCAGTCTGCTTTAGTGACTTTTGATGTTAATTAATGACATTATTAATGAATATAAAAGACCATAGGTCTCGTAAGACAGTGTATTCTAAGTAATACCATGAACACCTCGGATTCTTTTTTCTTCCGAGGGCTTTACAAACCCGAATTTAGGATAGGATATTACATGTTATTTTCACATGTGAAAATATCAGTTTTTCGAAAAGGAGAAATATAGGTATTTTATGGATAATTATATGATTAATCATTATATTATATGATCCATAGTAATCTTAATAACAATGGCTTCTTTCCCGAAGCAACGCCGGTCTGTTTTCATCAAAAAAATCTGTTAACATTTATAAGCTCAAACTATCTGTTGGCCTATACATTCGCCTCTTATGGTTTCTTAGGTTTCGTAGCCTCGAAAACACGCTAACTACAGTAGTTCGCGAAGAACAGACGATTTACAGGGTCATTTAGGATGTTGTGTCACGCAGTTAGCCTCGTCCTGAAACGATTGAATGCGAGGCCACGTGGGGGATATCTATTGTTCCACTGAACATGGCTGCCGTGTGAAAGGTCCAAACAGCACCGTTCTCGACCAATCAAAGTGTGTACTATCTAATTAATCAATATAAAATATTCTTATATTTTATATGGTAATTTTTAGCTTGGTATCTCTGTGATATTCATGTTTTATCGTTTGTTGTTTGTCGTTTGTTGTTTGTCGTTTGTCGTTTGTCGTTTGTCGTTTGTCGTTTGTTGTTTGTCGTTTGTCGTTTGTCGTTTGTCGTTTGTCGTTTGTCGTTTGTCGTTTGCCGTTTTTTTGTTTTTTGCTTTTTGTTTTTTGTTTTTTGTTTTTTGTTTTTTGTTTTTTGTTTTTTGTTTTTTGTTTTTTGTTTTTTTGTTTTTTGTTTTTGTTTTTTGTTTTTTGTTTTTTGTTTTTTGTTTTTTGTTTTTTGTTTTTTGTTTTTTGTTTTTTGGTTTTTTGTTTTTTGCTTTTCTTTCTCTCACTCGGGGGGAGGTAAATTTTCGAGACCAAAATTTTTCTGTAGATGGAGAATCCTCTGTTCAATGTTTTGTGTGGTGTTTTTGAGCCGATGGAGCCACCATAACACTTGTTCTCAGAGAGATGCAGGCTTGCCGTTTGGGGTTTGCGACCAAGACTCGTTTATGCTAGTGCAATTTGACCGTAAAAAAATCTTGCCTCGACAAAAAACGTCTCTCTTCTATCAGCATTACAAAATATTCTATTTTAGTCAAACCGAATCCACGGACTTTCTTCTGTCTTCTACTCTATTCAAAGTATCCAATGTGCCCAGCACATTTGACACGTTTTCCCGTGTCAAAACTTGTTATCATTGTAAGTATTATCCTTTTCGAATGATTAATTTCCTGTTTTGTCTGTGGTTTATATTTAAGCGACATCCAAATCATATCGATATGTCATTTTTACTTTCCAGTTGAAAGCTCGCAATGCATAATTTTCCGACTTGAAAAAGAATCAATCCCTAACATGACCGCGCGCCTAGAGTCCTGGACGAAACATTTCCATGAAGGACGCCATTTTGTTTTGGGTGGGATTTGAATATGTGTTCTCTTGAAATGTAGTGCGAAATATTGTTGAAAAGAAGTCATAGCTGCACATTTGAAGTCTATAGTAATGTTTCAAGTTGTGTACAAGAAAAATTTTACAACAAAAGCTTATTTTAAGTGAGTGTTTATCCGTTTTTGTAATTCGTATAGCCAACAAAGTTAGCCTTAAAAAGTTCGATTATTACCGATCCACACATATCTTGTTTTTTCCCCTGCTTCTCGAGGCGCGCAAAGGTCTATTGGGTCTATTTTTTCAGCAAACACGATTTGCAATCTGATTGGCTAATCGATTTCCGTCAAATCACCTGGTTGGTATCCCCGTGGTATCCCTGTGATATCCATGTGGTATCCCTGTGGTATCCCTGTGATATCCCTGTTGTGGTACCTCTGTGGTATCTCTGTGGTATCTCTGTGGTATCTCTGTGGTATCTCTGTGGTATCTCTGTGGTATCTCTGTGGTATCTCTGTAGTATCCCTGTGGTATCTCTGTGGTATCTCTGTGGTATCTCTGTGGTATCTCTGTAGTATCCCTGTGGTATCCCTGTGGTATCCGTGTTATTTTTAGTTTGGTATTTCTGTGGTATCCCTGTTATTATAATCTTTCGTATTCCAGTGTTGCTAGAACACTCTGGAAAAATCTGGCAAGAATAAGTAAAAACCCTTAGCTCTCAAAAATACTTAAATAAAAAAAGAAACGCTATTTTCATAGGACTTTTACATAACAACCTCAAGCGGAATTACTATGGCAACCTGTCAATTCTTGTTTGGATTTTTTGTAATTGAATGCTTTAAAACATATTTTAAAAAGCTTTATTTGTGCAATGGGTTCCCATAAGAGTAGCCTCTGTAAGAAGGAAAAAGTAAGGGGGAGAGAGAGAGAAGAGAGAGAGAGAGGAGAGAGAGAGGAGAGAGAGAGAGAGAGAGAGAGAGAGAGAGAGAGAGAGAGAGAGAGAGATGACGATGATGATGATGATGATGATGATAGGAGAGAGGGGGTCAGTTTTAAATTGGGGAAGGAAGAAAGAAAGAAAAAAAGAAAGAAAGAATACAATACAATACAGTACAATGTGCTTTATTTATAACAGAGATTACAATAGAGAAAAATATAGATATATAAGTATATTTACAAAAGAATGGTAGAGGTTAATAATAATAATAATAATATATAAAAACTTGTAGAGCGCTTATACAAGTCTGTTCTAAGCGCTTTGAAAATAAATGATGATGAAAATGTTCACGATAAATTAAGGTTACCAATAATAACTATAAAGCTAAACGAACTAGGTAACAAAGAGTTAGAAAGAGAAAGAAAGAAAGAAAGAAAGAAAGAAAGAAAGAGTGAGTGAGTGAGTGAGTGATACTTTATTTATACTCGAAAAAAAATTCTATCAATATAAAAATTGCTTTACAAGAATGTCGAGTTAAATAAGAATACAATTTAGACAGCTAAAAAAGTTTATGAGAGTCCAACAGAAGAAAGCTTTTTTTTTAAATTCCCTTATACTTCTAGCTGACTTAATATCTGAAGGCAAAGAGTTCCATGCTTTTGCACCTTCATAGGAGAACGCACGTTTGAGGTACTCAGTGTTTGGTTTCGATAATTTTAAACACTTTTCTCCCTTCCGCAAATTATATTTTGTAGTTTGATACTCAAAGTCTTGTACATTATTGTGGCTTTATGTTTCTTCCGCCTGTTTTGAAGATTTTCCCATCCTAGAGACATTAAAATGTCGCGCGACCTAGTTTCATAATTACTCTTAGTTATAATTCGGCCTGCGCGATTTTGCATTTTTTGGAGTCTGTCAGCTGATGTTTTTGGTAAATTATCCCAAACCACATCGCAGTAGTCAAACCAAGGAGTTATCAGCGAATTATATATTGCAATCGCCGTCTCCTGGGGGACGTAATCACGAACCTGGCTAAGGCCAGCCAGGCCTGATGAAACTTTTTTACATATATGATCGACATGGTCAGCCCAGGACAGGCGTTGGTCGATTACAACCCCCAGGGTTTTGGCTGTTTGGACACGTGCGATTTGTTTACCTTCAAGGTAAACATGTGGTTTGGAACTTATTTGACGTAATTTGTCGTCAGACCCAATAAACATATATTCAGTCTTGAATTAAGGCTTAATCTATTTGCCATCAACCAGTTGGATATGCTAATAATATCAGAATTGATCTGCTCAGATAAAGATTTTACGGAAGTATTACAAGCCGTGAGGCTTGTGTCGTCCGCGTATATTCTTGTACTTGAAAAATGTACACTATTTGGTAAATCATTAATATACAATATGAATAATAATGGACCTAGGATTGACCCTTGGGGAATTCCACAAAGGGTTTGTTTTATAGTAGATAATGTATTATTCACGTTGCATCTCTGTCTTCGCTCAGTTAAATAGGATTTAAACCACTTCAATGAATTTTCTGCAATGCCGTAATTAGCTAATTTATGGAGAAGGATAGAGTGATTAACTGTATCAAACGCTTTCGTAAAATCAAGGAAGGTGATACAGTTAATCTTCCCTTCATCTATATTTGTAAGCCATTCAGTTGTAAGTTCCAGCAGAGCAGTAGTCGTTGAGTGCTGTGGTCTAAAACCTGATTGTTTTTCAGAGAGCAGGTTATTTGAACTAAGATAAGTATATAACTGGTTGAAGACAATTCTTTCGAAAAGTTTAGCAATGGCAGGAAGTACTGAGATAGGGCGATAATTGTTTAAATCATCTCTATCATTTGCTTTATGAATAGGAGTTACCTTGGCGAGTTTAAGGTCATTTGGAAAAATACCACTGTCTATAGATTGATTGAAAATCTTAACTAAGGGATTAATAATAATTGGAGCACCTTCCTTTATCAAGCGCACAGATATGCCGTCTAAGCCCGTTGCCTTATTACTTGATATAGAGTTTAAGATCTTAGATAATTCATCAGAAGTCGTGTGTTGTAATTTAAAGGTCGAGTTTGCTTTATTTAGGTAATAGTTAAAGCTTAGTGGTCCTTCCGGGATTGTACCGGCTAGCTTTGTCCCTATTTCAGAAAAATGAGCGTTAAAAAGCTCAGAGATTTCTTGAAAATCACAAATAGTGTTTTCCCCGCTCTTTAAGGAGGTTATACGAGTTTTGTCTTTACTTTTTTGAGATAAGACTTCATTTATTGTTTTCCAAACTTCGCTCGAATTTCTCGAGATTTGTGAAAAGTGAGTTTCATAGTATTTCTTCTTAGCTTTTTTGATTTCATTGTTTACTCGGTTTTTACTTGCTTTGTATTTTTCCCAGTCATTATTTTGGTTTGTCTTTATTGCTAATTGTTTTAGTTTGTCACGTTCGAGCATCAATTTTCGTATTTCAATTGTCAACCAAGGCGTCCTTCTATTTCTTATGCGCTTCCGCTTTAACGGTGCGTGCAATTCAATAATAGAT
Source organism: Actinia tenebrosa (assembly GCF_029948245.1). Lineage (NCBI taxonomy): Eukaryota > Metazoa > Cnidaria > Anthozoa > Actiniaria > Actiniidae > Actinia > Actinia tenebrosa. The sequence continues at coordinate 3,845,547 of NW_028292575.1, read as the reverse complement.
AGAAACAATTCTTTCCATTTTAACCACATATCATTTGGGTCCTTTAAATCATTCAGGCTATCCCAAGGGAGTGACGCCAAGTCCCTACGAAAATTGTTTGCATCAAAATTTTTGAAAGTTCTAAATGTTATTATTTTGTGCTTATGATTTGTTGGTATAGCTATCTTGCGTATAGCATACACCAGGCTGTGGTCACTCAAAGAGAGGTGTATAACACCGCTCTGGGCAACCCTGTTTGGAGTGTTTGTAAGAATGATATCAATCAATGTTTTGCTTCTTTGGGTGATTCTTGTTGGTTCAGTAATTAGTTGATGTAACTGAAATAACTCAGAAGTATGTCTTAGTTGACGAGCCTGTGTACTTGTATTACTATTGATTAAATCACAGTTCAAATCCCCCAAGACATACAGCTCTTTGAATTCAGAGTCTATTTTTGTCAAAATATTTTCGAGAATGTTACAGAAAGCTAAAACGTCATAATTTGGTGGTCTATAGCAAGCTAATACGATAAATGGTCTACTGTGTGGTTTCGTTATCTCAATACATAGTGATTCAATGTTGTTATCAGATAGATCCGGACGGCTTTTGCCGTTTATACTTGATTTTAAATACAAACTAACACCCCCACCTTGACGATTTCTGTCAAACCTATACAATTCATAGCCTTCAAAGAAAGAAAGAAAGAAAGAAAGAAAGAAAGAAAGAAAGAAAGAAAGAAAGAAAGAAAGAAAGAAAGAAAGAAAGAAAGAAAGAAAGAAAGAAAGAAAGAAAAAAAAAAAAAAAAAAAATAGAGAGAAAGAGAGAGAGAAAGAATACAAGCAAATAACCGGTACAGAAGAATTTTTTTTTTACTGACTAGCATGTTGCTGACACATAAATTGAGTAAATCGATATATTTTAATCAAAAGCTAAAAAAAAGAGAGTCTGACATATGAAACGCACCCTAATGGCTGTTCAAATAAATGTAAAGCTATCGTACTTAGTTCATCGCTCGCCATCACAAATGCGTTTACTAATGGCCTTGAGTAGAACTGTCAGTCAATTCTTTGATTTCAAATAGACCTTTTTATTGACTTAATTGTAATACAAATCGCTAAATTGTGAAGAAAAATTTGTTCGGTGATATCTCAATATGATAACATAAGACCGTCTTGTCTTCTGCAATATTCTTTCAACCAGAAAACTGGCTAGACAGCTAGAAACCTATTTATAGTAAAAATTATTTTCCCGCCAAAATTAATAGGATTTGTCTGTAAGGCAATGATAACACGGATACAAAATGAATCCAAGACCAAAACAGAAACTCGAATACAAAAATAGAACACTTAAGTTAAACTAAGAATGTTGTTTTTCTAAAGAGTAGTTAGTTGCGGATAAACTTTGCACTAAATGACGTCATTAGAGGCGATAGATTTAGATGGCATGTTTGATCTTCTATATTTTGAATTTCATTTATTAAAAGAAATTTTCTTGACCAGACAAGTGTCTCTAACATCGCAAATAACCTTTTAAAAAGAAATTATTTTAGAATCTTGAAAAAGAATTCAAGAATGGATTGAAATTAATATTTTGATGTTTCGTTGTTTTGGAAGATTGCTCTTTTGTGTACACTCTTCCGTGGATATCAGTGAAATATCATTACAAATGCGGAACAATAGCTCTAGGTAGATAGCAAATACCAACAGCTGCATTAGCGTTGTTCATTCCCAGTTTGACCTTTGCTAGATATAGAAGGATTACGTACAGAAAAGTACCGCTACAGTGCTAAACATTCGGCTCTAAGGGACAGTCGTCTAAGTACGAATTTGCAGAGAAATCTACTTTATCTAAGGCTTGATGCTCGAAGAAGGAAATGTGTATTTGCAATTTTCAATTTTGAAGGACATTCTAATCAACCTTGATTATCTTCGTATTGTTGAATGATTATCTAGTATTGATGATACTGAAGAAAAGCTTTGAGCATCCTCGCCAGTAAATCATTTGACACTGAGAAAAGCGACTGGCTATACGAAGCAAAGCAACTCTTTTATTTACTATACATTGTTTGGTATAGTGGAACACAAAGATGCCTGATTTAGGTTATTGTGGTTTGGTCACGAGTAGTTTGCTGTTTTTCTTCTCGTCCTCGTTATATTTCTTTTTTGGACTTCGTTGTAGAGAACCTTCATCAACGAACACTTTTCAAACAAGTCCACAAAGGATTGACAAAATCTGCACAACGATTGACCCAACATTATCCACTGTACTCTTAACTTTTGCAGGTATTTTTCTATGTTGTGGATTAGCAGTGTGTGGATTTACTTTTATGGTATTGCATTCTGAAAGACAGTCAAGCGAAAAAGATGAAGCGATAGATAATATTTGAAAAATTGTCCATGCCAAGCAACCCACTTGAGGATAAATAGCTTCGCTACAAAGTTCACTGGGCAAACACAAGTACGTTTGCAAGTACTGCAGGCTTTAGGACCCATGTCAAGTACAAGAGGATAAAACATTTCATTTTCACGTTGAGTTGTTATTGCCGAAGACGTTCTTATATCGTGGACAACCGTGACCAATATCAGTTTCTCAACTTGTGTTTTAATTGCATTTTGCCGTCCGTCCGTCGTCCGTTGTTGCTGCATTTGTTTTGTGTACGTTCTTTCTTTTATTTTTATTTCTCGCTTTCTCCCATCCATCCATCCATCCATCCATCCATCCATCCATCCATCCATCCATCCATCCATCCATCCATCCATCTAATCAATTCAATTGTTTTATTCTTCGGATTAATTTATTAGTTAACCAAGCTTTTTTTCATTCATATCGAATCATGAATTCATTGCATTTATTCCTTCCTTCGTTCATTGTTCTTTCATTCATTTATTCATTAATTCTATCATTCATTTATTTATTTCATTCCAATTCTCTCATTAAAACAACCTAGAGAGGAATTTGCTTTCAATTTATAAACTTTGTACTCCATGTAATCGATATATATTGACAAAAAAACAAACAAAACAAAAAAAAAAAAAAAAAAAAAAAAAAAAAAAAAAAACACAATAGGATATAACAATTATCAGGGCTGTAACCAACATTTGGACAGAGGTTTTAATGGAATTGGTTCGGCTTTTAAAAAAAAGCAAAACACTTCCTCTAATCCTACTTTTTTTAAGAAGGGAAAAATGGACGAGGGACCGATTAACCGGATCGACTGTACTGATGGCTACGGCCTTGCGAATAAATTGAACAAAAATCAAAACAAACCATCCAATCCTTCAAATTGTTTCTGTTGCCCCTCTTTTGCACAATTTGTTTTTGTAATTTGTAATTCTCTATTTCTAACATTCATGATCAGTTGGCTGACATTCAGTTTGGTAAGACAATTCAGTGAAATATTCAAAATTTTATGCCAAAGTAAAATTACATTTCTCCCTCATAATTAAAAACATAGACCAGGAAGAAAAGTACTAAACTGATTGACGCTGACAAAAATAAATTACGTACATTCAAATACAAGAGATATTTGACAAGTCATTTACGCTTCAAATTTATCATAAATATTGCCCGAGATGTAGATTCGGTTCGGACGTTGCGAGTTTAATAATGTTATTGTAAACAGTTATTTTTTTCGATTTTTTTTAGATTTTATTTCAAATTTGAAACTTATCTTGATCTAAAGCTTTACTATTTATACTGCGATTTGAATTATCTGATTTTAAGAAAAGAATAACAAAATTCTAAAAAAAACTGTACTAATATTATCCTACGAACAAAGTTGAAGCTTCCGAGAAGATTTTTTTTTTCGGATTTTTTTAGATTGTATTTCAAATTTGAAACTTGATGTAAAGCTTTACTATTTATACTGAGCTTTGAATTATCTGATTTTGAGAAAAGAAAAATAAAGTTTAAAAAAAAAAAAAAAAGTACCAATCCTACCGAACAAAGTTGAAGCTTCCGAGAAGATAAATAATTCGAACTAAATTCTCAACGTGCCTTGATTGATTCGATTTGCAATGAAAGGTGTTAGAATGGCGACAGAGCTTTGCTGTATCGTTCATTAGTCCAATTTGAAAATAAACATCTCGAACGATCATTTCATAGTCCCATAGTCTTCATGGTTTGTGTAATAATAACTTCACCTTCAGCTGGTGATTTTTTTTTCTTCAAAAATTGTAAAAATGTTTGGGTCATTGATCCAATCTATTAGGAAAACTATAGTAACTTGTTTTCGTTAGGTATAAATCCCCAACTTGAATTTTCTTTTCTTTTTTAGGAAAACTTGATTGACGTTTATTGAATAGTATAATCAATACAAATAGCAATAAAAAGGAATAGTGTTGTTTAAAGATTAAAATATGCATAGAATTGTGAAAAAAAATTTTCAGCCAAATCTTTTTTTTTCTTTCTAAGAAATGCATCTTTTTTGGAACCTTTTTTTACTTTCCTTTGTCGGGTATTTTCCCTCTTTTATTACGCATGCGTCTTAGTTCGAGTCGTTTCTTTACAAAAGGTACACAGACATGTTTCATTGTCATTCCAGCCTAAATAGTAATACTTACACTTTACTGATGAAAACAAATCTAAATCCAATTTATAACACCAGTTTTATCTTATATTGTTACTTGTTTAACCTAGGATTGTACCCTTCCGTTTCTCATTCACATTCTACTGATATTAGTTTTCAATAGTGAAACGCTTGGCTAAAACAAATCCGAAAGATTAAATTAAAAGAGCCGTATAAATAATCTGAATATCGGAAATGTTTAAAGGATATTGTACCAGGTAAGAGGCCATAAGTCTAGTTGAAAACGTGTTGAGGTGACAGAGATTGGCAGACTATCTTTGGACCAATCTCGACAATGATGAATTATAATCAACCAAGGACAAGCAGAGCAGTTTTGGCGGCCGACGTTCTTTGAACGGCTCTTTTGATGAGACGTTTTATTTTCTTCTTTAGAGCCCGCTATTAGATCATTACTACTCTCTTGTTTACAGTTCTATATTGAATGGACGGCTAAATATTAGTTTTACTTGGAGACTAGTTTATTCAACTCCTATGATTAATTTTGATTGTAATAATAAATTCAATTGTTAATGAAGTGACTTGATATCGTACTTTCTAACTTCCAAAATTTCTTGGTTTTTTTTTCCTGGTTCGAACACAAAAAGATGCATTTTGTGTTAGCTTCAGTACTTAAATCCCCAAGCCATATATTAAGCAAGACGAACAAAAGATGTTTATATACACTTAATTACAAAATTATCGTCGGGTTCAAAAAAATCATTAATAGTAGCTGAGATCGAAATGGTGGATTGGAGAGCGATTTCTCCTTGAGGGCCAGAAAACGCAAATTCCGTAAAATTGAGAAGACAGTTTTATATTTAAAGAGGAGAATAATCAATTTTATAAATTTTCATCTGAATACAATTCATAGAAATAGATGATAATACAGTGCCCTAGACCTAGACCTAGACCTAGACCTAGACCTAGACCTAGACCTAGACCTAGACCTAGACCTAGACCTAGACCTAGACCTAGACCTAGACCTAGACCTAGACCTAGACCTAGACCTAGACCTAGACCTAGATTTTATTTAGTACCTCAATGTTTAAATTAATCAAAGATATTAAAGAGAAATTGTCCAGAACGTAACGTACAAGCTATCTAAAATAACTAATTAAAAGTCAATCTAGTTAGAGAGCTATACATTTAACATTTACATACAAATATTACAGACGGTTGAGGTATAAATGAAATTGATATAAATATAGTAAGAGGAAAAAAGAAAAAGACAAAAAAAAAAAAAAAAAAATCAAATGGATCAAACTAAACACATTGAATATTAATCAACTATATAAAGTTATATATAATTATTGTATAGTGAACACATGATATTAAATTTAAGGCAACGAGTAAAATATAACAACTCAATTGTACATGAGAATTAAATTATTATCGAGTGTTCTAATGAAGATTGGCTTGCTAAGTAGTTTTGTAGACTCATCAATAGAATTCCAAATTTTAGCATCTATGAATTTGATGTTCATTAAGCCATAATTTGTTCTAGTCTTTATAGGAAGCACGAAAGTCAAATTTAGATGCCACTCTTGTATTGTAAGAATGTCTTTTAAAAAATGGTAGAAAAAAGTTATTTAAAATTGAGGGTAGGTTGCCAGCATGATAATCATACATAAATATTGCAGTATACAAATAACGTAGATCAACTATACTGCATACCAAGTCCGAATTGCACTATGGACGATGTGAATCGATCAGTAAAAGGTATGCAGCATGAAGAATGCAAAGAAATCCTCAACGACCTTTTTCAAATAGCTCTATAAACAATACCAGAGACAATTATACGTATCATTGTTGATTGGTAATTAATTTAGCAATTCTCCTCATCCATGTATACTTCGCATTATAATGTCATTATGCGATCCTCATCGCGTATGCTCTGATGAGGTCATAGGTCAAAGGTGCAACGTATATTCTCAAAGACTTACAATTATCCCGCAAGGTAAGTTACCTCTTGTTTAAACTTTCAATAAACAATTTTCGAGTTCAAAATTCGGGCCGCTGTGTTCCTTGATTGCAGATTCGTTTACTTAGTGTTAGCCTTGAATTGGTGTCTAAATATTCAAAATTACAAACGGTAAAAACACTTTGAAATTCCACGGACCTGCACAAAAATAGAACCTAACCCTGAGCAACAGATTAATTGATAACTTCAGTACTTCATACTATTTTCTCAGAAGCAAAATCAACAACGTCGTGGAAACAAAAACAATCGTAAATACGATTAAAAAAAAGATGTCCAAACTATGAGCAAAATCCATCCAAAATTCGCCCCACATCTCTTTCTCGTCAATGACTTTGTTGCTATCAGGTTTAATGGCTTCTCTCTTGGCTCTTTCGTTCTGGACGTTATCAGTCGTCTCATTGTTCATTGTGAGCCCCCTCAAACGCATGACAAACTGAGGCGGCTTCCTTCTAGCGAAATGGCATCGTATAGATATAACTGTTGCTGTCAGTACAAGCGCTAGCTCACCCATAACGAACATGTAATACAGACCAAGTCTTGGTACAAAATCCGAAGTCTCCGGAAGGATATCAGAAACAATCAAAAGGTACACACTCATGGCTAATAGGACTGTGATGTTTAGTCCAATTCTCTCGCCACAGGCCGGCGGGAGAAGAAAACTAACCAATGAGAGGAAAGGGATTATGACGCAAGGTACAATGTGGTAAATCACGTGATAACTAGGTTTTCTCTCCAGGGTAAACGTATATGTGATGTCAGAGAATGGGTAGGCACAGCACGAGTAGTTCATCAGTCGTAGATTCATTGATACATCACGAAGGTGCCAGTCACCATTAGATACGTATTTTTCTGTTGGGAGAAATACGTGCATAAGTTACTAGAAATTTTTTTAGAATTGGTGGTGTAAACTACACAGGAACGTCACGAGTCATTGAGGTATTTTCCTACTGATAAGACATAATGAATATATCTGGAAATTCGACTGCTCTTTATAAAAATAAAGCCTTTGTTACACGTTGAATTTGTTAACCTGAAACTTGTGTACAACCGCAGCGTTGAGAAAAAACTTTCATGGGGATCTTACCCGGTGCAATTTCTCCCTAAAATTCGTTCACGTCACAAGTTTAGGTTGCAGGAATAAAAAGCGGTTATACGATTGACCAGCGCACTTCTAACCGTGCTCTGTGCCCTGACCTGCGGTGGCTCTCTTTGAAATTCTTATTTCCTACCCTAGTGTTCCCTGCTGTTTTGATTCTCTCGAGAACTCCACTTGCTCTGCTGTCAAACTCAAATAGGAGTATAGTGATCATAATATAAGTTGAATATTATTTGGGGAAAAAATCTCTGGTACAAAGCATGATGAGAAACCGAGTACTTACGCTTTTCCGACTCCTCTAAAAGAAAAGTCCCCTTCACAGTTCCCTGCGCCATCTTGAAAGGTAGCCGTGCCTTTGCATTGAGGCAATACAAACGGTGAGCTTGCAATGATAGAAACAGGTGAATAATTGTCCGAGGTGTTAAAAAAGGTCTCTATCATTGCAAGCTCACCGTTCGTCTCGCTTTGATGCAAAGGCACGGCTATCTTTCAAGATGGCACAGCCAACTGTGAAGGGGACTATTCATCTCACAGTTTTCCTTCGAAATTTATTTATGAGCTTTGAAGCACGCTGGCTATTAGATTTGGTATGGTCTATACTATGCTAACAAACTGTTCTTACATGTGATGCCGTTGCCAGAAATCGAACTCAAGACTTATCGAGGCAAAATGCGAGTGTACTTCTACACCACCTTTGATTACGTCTTACCAGTCGTTTGATGCGTTTCATGTAGTTGTTCCATCTCTACCAATCTACTATCGTACGTCCATGAACCAAATGTCATGTCACACTTCTGAGAGTCGAAAGGAAAGTTGGTAATATCCATGCTGCAGGAACTCTTGAAGGTTGTTGGTGCCATCCACGTGCAGGTACCACTACTGTCCAATATGACGTAAGTCTTGAACTTCTCTAGAAATCCTGCCTGGGAAACGTCTTCGTCACCACTAAGAAAATAACAAGTAGAAGTTTAAAGAAATTGCAATACCATTAAAGGCACTACAGTTTCGCCCGCAATGGTCAAATTTCTAACACCCTATTGGATATTTTGGGTGTTATGTTTTCCATTTAAAGACATGTGTCATTCCCTTGAATAACACTGAGTATCAAGAGGAGAAGAAAAATAAAAAGAAGAAGCTAGGGGAAGAAGTAAACATTAGACGAATATCACGCAAATGAGGAGAAGAAGCAATCTCAAACTAAAGTTAATTATCAGTCATTCTAATTTAATTCTGCAAAGAACGTGCGTGATAAGGGAAAAGACCATGCCTGATATGAGACCGTATCATCACTGCTCAACTGCTCTCGATCTAGGACGATATAGTTTAGAGGGAGGGAATTTGAGCATTTCTTCGCAGAATACAATGACGAGCAACTTATCAGTTGGCTAAGCATCTGATACTGCTTTGCATTTTTACTCGTCACTTGTATTTTGGCTAGCCTAAAGGCTCAGTCAGGCTCACAGTCATATCAGAAAGGGCTGGTGCAAATTAGGGTCATTATTTTTATACAAACTCAAAGGGAGGGTAACAAAATTGTGCAAGTGTGTTATATGTAGGGGGACCTCGGATGCAGATGGACGGTAAAATGTACCAGCCAGAAAGGAAATACAATATTTTATCTCTATTGTAATCAACAACCAACTCACTTGTCATATAGCACAGTATCTGGGACCCACATATTTTCAGGCTTGATGTGTAGAGTATGGATTCCACCATTATCACTTTCGTTCCACAATAGGAAGGGATTGTTCCATCGCTACGCAAACACACAAGAAGATGAAACACAAATCGATTATTACTTTGATGGAAAAAACTGGGTCGATCGAGTTTGCCTTGTGGTGCATTTTGGGTCTGTTTTAGCGGTCAAAAGAAAAGCCATGTTGGAAATATGTTCCTTAAAACAGCCGAAAACTCAAGAAGATAAAAAAGAGATTATTATTTACTAGGCATTTCAAGGTCGAGGAATAAAACTAGGTCAAGTAAGCATCGCAGTGCATTTTGGGATTTTTTAAGGGGCAAAATAGACGCCATCTTGGATATATGCCCCCTAAAACAGCAGTCACACAATTCATGCAATACTAACCAGACTCAATGTTTCCCTCATCCTCTCCTCGAGTGGCTAACAGGTCAATCTCATTTTTTCTCTCGCTTCAGTAGTTCTCAGTCGTAGGTTTTTGATATCATGTTAAGAGTTTTCTGTCAATAGACCTCTTTGGCTCGGACGTAATGTTGTCCCTTTTCAGACCACTTGTCATTCCCTAGAGTATCATTTCTTTGTTTAACGGTTGCGCTCGGTTGCACATGAGGAGACACACGGATATGGATACAACTCAAACAAAAAATCTCATTATCAAGGGAATGAGACGTGGTCTGAAATGGGACAACATTACGTCCAAGCCGAGGAGGTATATAGCAGGCGAACGAAATAGCCGCTTAACCCAGGGTTTTCTCACCTGTACAATAAACGCATCAATAACCAGCAGTTGCTTTTTTGTGTTCTAGGATACAAAGAAAGTACAGTCAAAGAAAGCATTTTTTTGCTGCGGGCTACGTACACTACACTGTAGTGGACCCAAGTGGGCAGCTTGAGTGTATTTCGGCCTTATTCCACGACGTCACGCACGGAAGTAATTTTTTTAGTAAATTCGAAGTAAATCATACAAGTTGTAATGTTAAATATATAATATTAATACTGAAATTAAACTAAGTCAATCTTAAAAATCTTAAAAGTATATAAAAGTATATTTAAAAAATTCAAAAAAGAGTGAATTACAAAAAGATATTTCCGATGCCAATTCAAAAGTAGCAAAAACCAAATGTAAAGGTCTGTCATAAAAATGCAGCATTGATTGCGTGGTTGAAAAATACTATTTTGCCTATTATCGAACTCAAACTTCTTTTTATACTTTCAAACTAACAGACACTTGGATTGGCTAAACACTAAATGATGTCATACCAGTTCAACCAGTTTATTCAGCCTCAAGCTAAAAGACACTTTGATTGGTTTATTGTGGTCTTTGATAGGGCGGACTGTTTTGTCGTACTCATTCTGCTCAAACAGCTTATTTCGTAGAATCTTCTCAAATGTTCCTCTTGTAGCAGTGACTACTCGAGCTCCTTAAAAACAAGCCAATAATAAGCATCCAGTTAAAACTTCCCTCATCGAACCAATTACCGTAGAGTCCAGTAGTACATATAGCGACACGAGTGATTCACGTCCGGCTGCGCACTCTCGTAGTCTGCGCGTAAATTAAATTTCATGTACAGACTAGGAACATGCGCAGACGATTATCACTCGAAAACGTCGTGAAATTGCAAAAAATGCGCAAATGCCAAACTAACTTTTGTGGGTACTCTGCTTGAGTGATCAAGCACAAACATTTCGAGTCGAGGCTTCGAGAAAACAATGTTGTAATCGTGAATATCATCTGTTTCCCCGGAGCCTCAACACGATTTGTTTTGTCGCTTGATCACTCAACGATAATATTTGACATTCAAACTTGTAAATGGATTGCACTTGACAAAATTCTTAAACTTAAACTCGGTTTAAAAAAAATCAACAGGTATGGGAATTTTACGGGCTGGAAGTTGGTGCTATGTTCCTCTGAATTGGGGACTCTTAGTCCTAATAAGAACGACTTATGAGAAAGATTATGATGATTACCATTAACCTTAACGTCTTACGATACAATCAAAGTTTCATTTCGTTGGTACACACACAAACGATGGTTATTTTCACTAAAGGTCAAGAGCTTGATATAGGCATCTCTTTGGATCGCTTTAATTTGTCTGCAGCTATCTATGACACCTGAATCAATATTTTCAGCATTTATTCTACATGAAGTAAATAGTTGAATGGTAAAATATTTATACATGATTTGATTGATGCGTTTTGAAGATATCGATATACATTATAGGAGTAGGCATTTGATTTTCTTTGTCGTCATTTGTAAATCCTAAATCACTGATTACTATGAGAAAACAAACTTCCAAAAAACTTTCAATAAACCATGAGTAAGACAATGGTGCTTTATACAGAATATTTTATTGCCCCAGAAAAGGTTTGTATATTTTTAAATATTAAAATAATGCCTCCTTTGACGTCACATCGTTATTGTTATTGGTTTTTCTGTCTGTCCATTTGCAAATCTGCAATCTTTTTTTTTTTTTGACTTTCCCCAATGAACTCAATAAAAAGCAAAAAAAAAAAAAAAAAAAAAGGTGTAAAAGAGGTGTTAAAATTAATGGATGCGAGATGTGATTTAATCTAGTTTTGAAAGTATTATTCGTACGAAAGTAAATTATAGTACAACGATTCTCCGATATTGTTAGTGAGTTGAATTCAGTCAGACGAGATGTCGTTCTAGAACGTTTGTCAGTAGTATATAGCTGCCACGATAATAATTGGAAAACATATTGACGTCCACTGAGCAATATTAATACAAGTCGTAATGATAACAAATAGCCAGCTCATAGCTATAACAGCATCAAATCTTTGCCGAGTTTAAAGTGCTACTACGACGAAAATCGCTCGAACTTGGATTCAGCTGAAACTTCCTAAAAATACTCTTTAAAGGTCCAATAATTACTGTATGAAGTGTTTTCTCGATATTCAGCACGAAAGTATGATATTTTTACGATTATTTTTTGGAATCTGTGACGTCATACACTCAACATCAAACATTGCTACATATATTTCTTTGTATATAAATCCTTAATTTATTTTATTCCTATGAAGCCCAAAGGGTGGCTAATGTGCTTATTTCACATTACTTGTGACTATAATTTATATTTTGGGGGTGTTTGGGTATTTCTTTCTCCCTTTACTACTGATATTTTGATCATAAACTACAAAGAAATGTATGGAGCGATGTTCGATGTTGAGTGTACGACGTCACAGACTCCAAAAAATAATCGTAAAAATATCATACCTTCGTCCTGAATATCGAGAAAACACTTCATACAGTGATTATTGGACCCTTAGAGAGTATTCTTAGGAAATTTCAGCTGAATCCAAGTTTGAGCGATTTTCGTCGTAGTAGCACTTTAAGGATACAAAGCGTTGACAATAATAATATGATTTCATTCGATGATGTTGATGAAGTTATTCTGAAAGTAAACAATTTATAAGTTTTAATTCTTATTTCATTTGCCTTTTCTTGTTAATAATTTAAAAGTGTTGATAAAATTATTGTGAAAGTAAAATAATTATGAATTTTTATTTTGAATTCAACTTAGTAGATTTTTTATCATTCTGAAGAAGACTGTACAGCTGCAGCCTAAACGTTATCTTTCATAAAAAAATTCTAAAATTTTGTAGAAAAAAAAGCGTGGAAACCGTTGCTTTTTTACTAACTTTCTTGTCAGTATATAAAGCATATTATAAAAACAATTTCCTTTGTTTTGACATTTTCGATGTTTATAAGGATTTGATTTTTAATGCAACTTTTAGAAAGTGCTTTTTAGAATTCTCAATTAACTAAAATAAACTTTGTTATGAAGTTTATATTATGTTGAAAATCATTTCCACTGATATCCAAATCAACATCTGTGGTAATCTATATAAAAATCACAAGACTATATGGAGGAATGAGTTTATTGAAGTACCAAGAGTAATCCAAAACGTCATTCCTCAAAATATAATATTAACTTGATAATGAAGAGTTTTATCTTATTTCCTTTTAAATGTTGATATCGAAATTTATTTTTTTCCCGTCCGGTATTCTAAAATATCGTGCATTCTGATTGGCTGTTTGAGCGGGCAGTATTTTGTCAGTATCTGCCCGCGCTTGCGGTCCGGTATCCTTTGCCGCTAAATGACAAAACAAAACGATTACAAAAACAAGTAAAAAAAATACGGGAAAAAAAATAAAGAAGCTATTTACCGTCCTATAGTCGTACGAAGAAAACATAATTAATTAACTCCTATTAATCAATAATAACAAATTTGTGAAAATATAAAAATGAAAAAAAAAGTTCAGATATACTTCAGGTACTTTTCATTGGAGGTAATTTAAACTAGTAAGAAAAACCAGCATTTGAATATAATAAGAGAACCAAATAAAACGATTTAAAAAGTACGTATAATTCAACGACTTTTGTATAACATGGAATTTACTTTAATATGCTTTTTATTAGAAAAACAAAGCTAGTACTTTTTACTAATAGTGAGACCGTAGATTTTGGAAAACATTAAAAAAAAAAAAGCCAAGAAAAACACAAAACAAAAGAAATAAGTAAAAATACAAAAAGAATTCAAAAGAATGATCAAAACAAAAAAATATAAGCAGTTTAAATAATTATGCTAAATTTGATAAGTGGAAAACCTTCCTGCACATGTTCTAGATAGAAAGTTCTCATGAGTTCTCAAGTTTGGAATATTTTGTGCATTTTTTGTAGGCATTGAATACGTCTATTTGAATACTCTAAGTTTAGAGAACCTATCATTAAACTTTTAAGTATTAAATAAAAACAATATACTGAAATTATGCCAAAAATACGTAAAAACAAATTCGAAAGAGCCAAAGTTTTCTTTTTTCGTGAGAATTAACTAGAATGATGGAGGACACAAAGTTTCACTTATTCAGCCATTTTTTGTTGAAATCCACTCGATTTGTAAAGCCCCGTTTACACTAACGATTTTTGCAGCGATTTTTGCTGCGATTTTTGCAGCGATTTTGTCCATAATAAATAATGGTAAAGAATTTACTTGTAAAGTTTTTTCAGAATACCAAGATTTTCCCTAGACGAATGTCTCTTTTGAAGGATGAGACAAAAGTTTTCATATTTCCGAAAATTGCCAAAAAAATGCGCAGGGTGAAAAATCGCCGCAAAAATCGCCAGTGTAAACGGGGCTAAAGATGTTTTAGTCATTTTAAACCAAACACATAACGACTTACCTGCAATTACTAGGAGCAATAACAATAACCTCTTTGCAATGGGAATCATTTTCTGCTTCAGCAAATAACTCTTTTAGATTGATCAGTTTGAATACTGGTTTCCAGCTTTTGAACTACTTTTACTCCCACACACACTACCACTACATTCAATGTTCTTTCTGTACATCTCTTAACTCACTAGGGGATTTTCAAGGTGGAAAGAAAACCGGATATCCAAGGTCCAATTCAAGTTGCTTCGCAAACTGATAGTGAAGATGGGCTTACGACGGTCTATCCGAGTTTCAATCAGTTAACGGTTTTGTTGACGTACGCAAACATGATCTCATTAAAAAGTAGTTATATGCGTCGGTGAACGAAGTAGTGGTTTGATAATTACCAATTAAAATCATTGCCACTTACCGTGATGCACCGCGGTCACAGATGAATTTCGTGGTCCATGAAATTCAAAGATTCATATATTGAATAATAACTTCATATTAAATCCTTTTCCGACAAAGCACTAAGGCACAATAATGATTCTTTTACATTCTTTTAAGAGTTTATTCAAAAGGCTAGTAATTGTTTTTTCAGTGGTGACACGATTAAAAATGTAAACAAACTGTGATGCATCACGGTAACTGACAATGGGTCTTTAATCAAATTACAGTTATATTGGCTGAACATGTTTTGAAATGTTAGTAACCCCAAGGATCCGGCGCTCTAGTTTGGCGTCTTGTGGTACTGTACGATTAACCACATTTATTTGTGTCGAGATATGTCTAGACTTGTTGATAGTAATTTCGAGGTGGTATAGGAAAGGTAGTCTCCCTCGCATCCGTTTTTAGTGCCGGTCGTCACGCAACGCTTGCTCCTCCCTTTGTGGGGAGTGAGCGTTGCGTGACAACCGACACTAAAAACGGATGCGTGGGAGACTATAGGAAAGGAGGCCGCGAGTTACTTTGGTCCTGAGGTCTTAAATAACATCTCGTAAAAAGCTAAGCCTCCGATTGGTCAGAACTTACGAGTAAACTGATATAATTGAATTACTGAACAGATATATGTCTCGACATAAATACCATTATGCTTTTGACATAATGCTTTTTAATTCTTAAATATTGTTTTTTAATGAGTTCCAATCATTAATATTTTACAACGAAAATCTTTCCTTAGCTTTCAATGCATATTATGATTCTGATTGTTTTCATTTGACGTCAGTTCAGAAGTCCATTCGACGCCTCAGCTTCTGCCGATCCACCGGATTACGGAGGATAATAGCGACGTCAACCGGAAATGTAAATAACTTCACTTTAGGGTTTCGCGCCTTCAAGGTCTGTCTTCCCTGTGGATGAGTTGACTTTACTGGAAATGTTTTGAATGAAATCTCTTTTTCCTTTCCTTTAAATGCATAACTTCGATGTTTCTCGATCTTGCAGCCAATAAACGCTTTAGATGGCCCGCCGTTGTCTTGGACATATTCAACCACAGGGTGACCAATACCAAGTTTATCTAAAAATAGACTTATCTTCCAGATCAGTAGCCATCCACCTGCCTAGTTGTTCGTCGTTCATCTATCCTTTTGTTTAAATTCTTTACCTCTCTATCTGCCTGGGTGTCTTCCAGTTCGTCTGTCGTTTCTCCCTCGGTTTGACTTCGTCTTTCTGTTTTTCTTCCCGTCTGTCTGCCCGTCTGACTACCGTGCATCTGTCTGCTTGAATGATCTGTTTGCCTTAGCTTCCTGCCTTAGCTATGCCTGTCTGTCCGTCTGTCTCGTTTCACAATATGACAAAATACCTGCTAAAACAGTAAATATTAAATGAAAACTCCAAACATTCTAATCACCCATTTACCGTTCAATTTCGTGTCTCTAAGACACAAGAACCGAATAAGAGATTTTTCCTGACGAATTTTCTTAATACCGAGACATCCTGCTAGGCGTGACGTCACGTCTCGCTCCCGTCATGCTGCGCCTTTTTTATTTTCTAACCAATCCAGATGACACTTCGCGACAAGCAAAGCTATATTCAGTACTTAAAAGGTTTTCTTGCTTTTATTATTATTAGTATTATTATTATTATTATTTTCATTTTTTCTTCTTTTTTTGTTTTATTTTGTTTTGTTTTGTTTTGTTTTGTTTTGTTTTGTTTTGTTTTGTTTTGTTTTGTTTTGTTTTGTTTTGTTTTGTTTTGTTTTGTTTTGTTTTGTTTTGTTTTGTTTTGTTTTGTTTTGTTTTGTTTTGTTTTGTTTTGTTTTGTTTTGTTTTGTTTTGTTTTGTTTTGTTTTGTTTTGTTTTGTTTTGTTTTGTTTTGTTTTGTTTTGTTTTGTTTTGTTTTGTTTTGTTTTGTTTTGTTTTGTTTTGTTTTGTTTTTTTTTTTTTTGTTTTGTTTTGTTTTGTTTTGTTTTGTTTTGTTTGTTTTGTTTTGTTTTGTTTTGTTTTGTTTTGTTTTGTTTTGTTTTGTTTTGCTTTGTTTTGTTTAGCAAAACCACGCGGAAAACATAACGTTAATTTTTTAATCTGCTTATACACTCGATGTAGCATACACTTAACATATAAAATGTTAAATCGTTAAAGAACTTATTTAGAAACACAAAATGAAAAATAAAATAAAATAAAAGAAGAAACAAGAACAAAATTAAGATCAAAAGAAGGAGACGAAGAAGAAGAAGAAGGATTAGTAGTAGGAGTAGAAAGAAGAACTGGATCGAATACAAACACGAATGGAAAAGAAGAAAATATTATTAGAAATGCCTTTAGCCTGAAAAAAGTAGGGACTTAAACTTTAGTAGTAAAAAATTTACTTTTTTCAATAATTATTAAGCTTTGAAATAGTTATTTTCGTTATATTTATCAACAGGAAGACATGCGTTGAGACTTTGTTTATAATAATGTAATGGGCTTCCAGTTGCTCGAACACACGCTAGTTCTCGAACCTTCTTCGCTTACTACTCTAAAACATTCTTGGGTTTAAATTCTTCGAGAATTGAAGTTGCTATGGATATGATTTCGAAACAAACTTAAAATTCACTGAATTTTACGGCGACAACACAAGATAATACATCTTTCTATTTTGTGTGACTCGTGTATCTTCTTTTTTTATACGAGATTGGCTCTAAAAACTAAAGCTCGAAATAAGTTTTCACACTTTCATCTTATCGACTGACATAGACTTCAAAATCTCTGATTTTCACAAGTGAATTAAGGTAAGCTACTCATAATCTTGAATAAATTTATTTGACTCATTTAAAAACTTAAATCTGTTCGTGAATTACATTTGAAAACTCTCGGTATGATCTACCATAGGATAGGATTTTTTGAGGTCAACGCTACAAACACGCGCGACGATCTAAAAAAATCTAGTCTAAGCAAGTTCTTATTAAGAAATCACGCACTTAGAAATGCCATATTTATTAAAAAATAAGTGTCAAAGATGAAAGCATTTGTATTTTTTTAAGTAAAATATCTGTAAATATTGAACTTGCTGGGCCTGGGAATGTACTTAGGCGCGGGAAGATAAACCTGCCAGAGGGTTTGTTTTTTTAACCAGTTCTTAGCCGTTTCTTCTGATACCCTGGCCGCGGTCGCGAGTTTCTTGATGGCCGACGCTCCTCTCCAATAGCCTTCAGGCCCATAGTAAATCCTTTTAAGTTTGTCCTCAGTTCGGCCCATTATATGAATAGAATCGCGCTTCGCTTGATTCAAGCGAAGGATAGGACAAGATTGATCTTACGTCCGTTAAAATCCACCGTCTCTCCGTCCACTTTAATGGTGATGTTTATGCTTTCTACCAAATTAGACCAGTCATAGCACAAAGAAATGGGAGTGTATTCTACCAGGTCAAATGGATTACCTTTGGGCAGAAACTTGGACATGAGAGAAGACTTTTCTCCATTGTTGTAACTATGGACCAAGTCGCAATAGACTTCGTAAGAGGATGCGACTTTCCATTTCACGGGTATGGCCGTGTTGGTAATTGTCTTGCCCGAGGCACATAATAATGACCCCAATGGGTCAAACTTTCCAAAAGTTACTGAATAGTTTGGCATATTATGTTTGAGGGTCATTTCGTGCGGCAATCCCGTGGTGAGAGTATAACCGCGCTTGGCGAGCTCCTTGGCAAGGGTGATTGGCGTGTAATGTCCATCAGGCAGCATTTCACCTTGATAATTGCCAGGCGTCTTAAGTACGGTGACCAAGGCATTGACTAAATTATACCAAGAATTGTACAAAGAACAACTAACCAGCCGAACCTTATGGGCTTTGATGGGGGGATTCAAATAAGTGGTAAAGTTATTTTTATCGCTTTCCAAAAAGACGATCATTATATTAGATACGCCAAAGCTACGCCTCCCGCCAGCCCTGCGACTCCTACGAAGACCAACTCATTGTCGTTTTGTTTCTTAGAAGGCTGGTAGTAATTCTTAAACTGGGGCTTTCTCATTCTAAAGTCGGGGTGTGCTTGCGCATAGAGCTTAAAGGCGTAGTCTGTATTTTCAAAGTTCTTATCCGCCTGCATTTTGTCTTGGTAGTTCTTATCCAACCAATCCCTGTAAGCTTGTCTTTTTTCATTCCAAGCCGCCACGTCCCTTTGGTACTTTTCCAGCGCTAAGTCGTGTCTTTTTCTTTCGGCAGCCGATTCTCCGCTGCGATCACCTCTGACCAACCTATCCAAATACTGACCGCCATAATTAGCTCCAGTGAATGCCAAAGCTGCGATAACTCCGCCTGCGATCAAACTAGCCATTTATATGTTAGGCAGGTACTTTTCCTTCCGTAGGTAATCCTTTACCATGATGGCCCCGCCCACGGCAGCGTCATCTCAGCGAAGTTAGCGAAGCTCTTGCTTGGGTCTTCAGTAAAGTCCTCTTTGAGCACTTTCTTACCTACCGAACCAACACCCGCAACAATGGAGGTAATAATAGCTGCCTCTTCAACAGTTTTCAATAACGCGGTTGACATTATATTACAGAGCTAGAAGGTTATTCCATTACGGGGATCCTGCTTCTCTTAGGGGGCTCCTGCGTCACATGTACGGGTTCTACTTTTGGCTTCGTAGCCCGCCATTGTAAGTAGAGGCTGCCTGCTGCTATAGCAACTCCCAACGCGCCGATGACGTACCCAGGATTAATAAGGGATTCCTCTTCTTTTTCCTCCACCTTTTCTTCCTTTTTGGCTTTGTTCTTCCTGTTCATTTCCGCGAGCTTCTTCCCCGCGGCAACTCTGCCTGGAGATTTAGCCTTGGTGATTCGTTGCTCCTCTTGGGGCTGCTCTACCTTCGGCTCTGGTTCGCTCATTTATATCTAAGGACTTGAAGGACTTGATAAGTACTTAGGGCGACTTGATAAGTAACTTATGGATGACTTGACTAAGTACTTAAGGATGACTTGACCAAGTACTTGAGAATGACTTAAGTAAGTACTTAAGAAGGACTTGAGGCGACTTGATCAGGTACCTCAGCAAGTGCTGCCTGGAATACCCTTTCGACTTCTCTGTCCTTCTTGAAGTCCTTCCAAGACGTCGCAAGTTCCTTCAAGTCGACATGCTGAGCTACGTGCAAAGCCGCAGAGGCGACTGCCATTAACTTACCGCACTTCAAAGATAACCACCCGCAGGTTATCTTAAGTTCTTGGGCGATGACATAGTCCTCGCTTATGTCCTTCCGCAGTTGCTCCACGTCGTCTATGGGCAGCGCAAGTCCAAGGAGTTTGGTGGCAAGTCGAATAGCGGAGTCTGCTATGGCGTCCGTGGTCTTACTTGCAAGGGCAGCCTCATACCTCTTATGGAACTTCTTAACTTCCTCCTCTGACAACTTGTTAACTTGCTCATGGGTAAGTTCCTTGCCTATCATTTCCTTGCACTTCCCCGAAGACACGAGGATGTTAAGTTGTTCCTTAAGGTTACTTTCATCTAGCTGTGTGGGGACTTCTATCAACTGCTCAATCTCCATATACATTAGGAATCAAAGATCGCAGATCTTTACTAAATACGGAAACCTCAAAGAGAAGATT
Organism: Actinia tenebrosa; assembly: GCF_029948245.1. Taxonomy (NCBI): domain Eukaryota; kingdom Metazoa; phylum Cnidaria; class Anthozoa; order Actiniaria; family Actiniidae; genus Actinia; species Actinia tenebrosa. Next base: position 3,825,043 of record NW_028292575.1, on the reverse strand, counting down.
ATCTTGGAATAATGGTGCGTCTTTAAATGCCGCATGTATTCGCGTAACTGTTCCTTGCTTATCTCGCCGCCGTAGTCGCTTAAGATGGTTTCCAGGTCAGACTTACTTGGAGTATAAAATACGACAAGTGAACCTATGTTTTCCCTAAAGGGCTTAGAGACGCTGGTAAGCTGCTGCGAGAGCAACCAAACGCTGATATTGTCATGTCTGCCGCTAAAGGCGAGTTTAACGAGCTCGGAGGTGCGTCTTTTTACGTCATCCCCGCAGGCAATGTCGTCCAGTATGAGCAAGGTTTGCGTATCTTTAGGGAATTGTTTGTGCCAAAACTTAAGATGTCCAGATAACTCATTGGGGTCCAAAATAGCCACAAAGAAGTCGTCATCTTTCGCGCCTACGCCCGTCCAGGTGCGGTTGTTCACGTAGGTGGGACACAGCAGCACTATGTAGTCAAATCGGTATCTAAAGGGTCCTAATAGCTGCTCCACGACAAACTGGGTCTTTCCGCAGCCGGTGGGTCCTACTATCAGCGCATTACAAGGCATGTGATCTGGCTCCATTATATCCCTTCTCTCGAAGGGAACTTGTTCCCTGATATATATGGAACCAGTGGAAGCAGTCAAAGCAATGGTCAACGTCGTCAAAAGGAAGTCAGACCTGGAAAGGACGGTCGAGATGCAAAGGGAGGAGATAGACCGGCTGAATGGACGCGTAAAGGAGCTTTATGATGAAATGTGCGGTCTGAAGCGCGTAGAGCGGTTTGGCGCGCTGGTAACGATGGCAACGTGGGCTAAGGAGTCCGTGAAGGACTTTATGAGGTATCCCATCTGAAATGTTAGGATTTGGTTAGGATTTTGTTAAATGGGAATGTCAAATATCCTAAGAAGTGGTCTCAGAATGTTAAGATTTGGTTAGGTTTTTGTTAAGCGGGGTGTTAGGACATTTCAAAGGTCATCTAAATGGGGCGTCGGGATATTCTAAGAAGCGACCCTGAAATGTTAGGATTTGGTTAGTTTTTTGTTAAATGGAATGTCAAATATCCTAAGGAAGTCCACTGAAATGTTAAGATTTGGTTAGGATATTGTTAAATATATATGGACTGTCTCAGATGTAAGAGGGTGTTTAGTACAAAGCAAAGGCTGCAATACCACATTAGGAATGGGGTTTGCATAAGGAGATTGGTAGGTAAAACCTGTAGGGTGTGTAATACGAAGTTCAGCACCCCTCAAAAGCTACGATACCATATCGAAAATGGGGTTTGTCGTAGGACGACTGAATGTAGTTATTGTGGTAAAATCTTTAGTAGTTACCAACGTCTTCGAACGCATAGGAAAAGACACGATGGGGCGTATAAACACCTTTCAAGAGACTACAGCTTAGATGGGGTGGATTGTTACCAGTGCGGGGATCTGATGAGTTGTTGTGAACACAAAGATGACTACCTTAAAGATAGGATAGATTACTTTAATGAGATAGGCAGGGCATTTCCCCGCTTTGACGTCGTTGAGGGCGTTCCATGGACCAACAGGGAATATTGGAGGTCTGAGTGTGGGAGATGCGGATGCATAAGGGAGGAGGAACACATCTTCAACTGTTTAACAAAATCCTAACCAAATCTTAACATTCTGAGACCACTTCTTAGGATATTCCCCATTTAACAAAATCCTAACCAAATCTTAACATTCTGAGGCAACCTCTTAAGATATCCCCCATTTAACAAAATCCTAACCAAATCTTAACATTTCAGGGCGCCTTCTAACGAAGGGCTTGTTCCCTAGTATATATGGACTGTATTACCTGCGAGATATCCAACGACTGTATAATTACCCCCGAGGTCATAGAAGTTAAGGAGCGCGTCAAGCAGGTTAAAAAAAAAGAGTCACCCTCGTCGCAGAGCGAAGGTATGACTGTCTCTACTGCCGCCACGCCTACTTAGGCGACGACCATTGGTGCAGCGCTTAACTACAAAGAGGTGAAGGAGCGACCCTCCTTTCAACGTCAAAGACCCATCTACCATCCTGCTTACCGTGCGAGCGTAAGTGCGTGAACTCTTCGCCTTGGACGACATAACGGACGCGATCGGGCGCCCACAGTGAATACTCTACACCGTTGTCGTCTTTCAAGACCAGCCGCAAGCGGTTGATGTCCTCGAAGACAACGTAATTTTTTATTTCATATGCAACGCCTTCACTTAATTCGCGCCATTGCACTTGCCTGATCTTCATTATACCAATGGAATTTAGTTAAATGCGTTTTTAAAGACGTAGGGTGGAACTGACGTTTCTTACAGAGCTTGCAGCGCATTCTAATACCCCTTGCGTAGGCATCTATGGTGCGGCAAATGTCGTCGTAGCCGTTGCTCACCATCGCCTTAAAGCCGTCGTCCTGGTAGTCGCTTAATAGGCGCTTTTGATCTTCGGAGAGAACTCCATTACCCTTAGGGGTCTTCAATTCTATGCAAAGGCCTCGATACTTCACGTGGCGGTTGTCTATCAACAGATCTGGCTGGCCGCGTTGGTAACCCTTCTGCCAGCACTTTATGCGCTTGCCATCTGAGTCCTGCAGCTCGCCCAGGCCGGGTACTATGCGCATGTAGGGGTGATACTTACGGATGTAATGCACCACCTTCTTATGCAGGTCGAATTCGTTTTCGATCTTGAATACCAATTTGTTTGGCCCGTTAAACCGCCTTTCGATCTCATACTTACCCGTCTTCCTCAACGTGGGTAGGACATCACCAAGCACCCACTTACGGAACTTCTTAGCTATAGGCTTTTCAGATCCGAATACCAATTCATAGAGGCCCTCTTCCGTCAAGTACACGGAGTGTGGCTGCGCGTTAAGGGTGTCATTCTGAGTTACACCCCTTATAGACTCTAGGGTTACCTTGTTTTCCTCTGATACGTGATCTGATACGGCCTTTCTGGAGTTTGCGTACTCTAATGATAAAGCCACGGACTTCGCTTTAAAGTACAGTTTATCGCCTTGCACTATGCATTGCAGCTCGTTGTTGCCTTGTTCGAATACCCGCAACATGGTATATTAGCAAGATATTTTAATATGCAACGCTTTTCAATTGGTTCCTTTCTATGCTTAGCTGCGCGTCAGACACGACGAAGACGTAGCAGTTTATCTTATCGCCGTCGCCCGCAGCAGCATTCTTGGTGCGCTTGATCTCCAAAGTAATACCATCCTGGGTGTTGACCAGCCGCAGACCCTGACCATGTAGATCTTCATCGTTGGTCGTGCGCATGTCGATCCACAGCGCGTATTTATCCTTAAAGAATTCCTCAGGGCTAATTTGGTCGCCAAACGTACGCATTACCTCCCTGTACACGTCTGCGGGTTTTATTCCCTGGGAGTAGACCTTGTTTGGGACGCCGTTGACATTTATCCCCACGTTAGTAATGTTGGGGTTATGAAAGGCTTCGGAGTCGTGCTTGCCGGCCTCATAGGGTTTGGCAAACACCAGCATTAACCCCGTGAGACTTCTTCGTGGGAGGTTAATACTTTGATTGATAACCTCGTCCGTCTTGTCCAGAAAGCTAAATGTCTTGTACATTACTACGTGGTCGTAAAGGAATGCCTTTCCGGCGCTATATTCCATGCCAGCGCTACGGGCCAGCTCTTCGCTGTACACGGTCTCATACTGCAGCTCTAAGTTAGTGATAGAATAGGGATCAACAGCCCCGCTAATTGCGCTGTCCATGCCTCCAATGACGTTTGTAGTGTCCGCCAAGGTTACTTCAAACTGTAACTCGGATAACTGCCTGGGGTAGTACACGCCATGACTCGTAATTACTTCGAAGTCCAACGGGATGACGTACTTGCTACCATAGGCGGTCTTTATCCTCGTTGCGTCTGCCACTGCGGTTGCTCCGCTGGAGTCCGTAGGCGCCGGGTTGGTATCGCTGCGAAGCTTACGAAGGATAACACTACCGATTCCCTGCTCTATCTTTTGTGCACGGTCAAAGGCTGTTAGCCACAGATCCTTATACGTGGCATACAAATCGTACCTGTTCAAGTCCAAGAGGGATTCCCCAGCGAACTTGATTCTCATCTTAGAGACGAGGTTCCTGCCTACGTTATTGACGGTATAGCGCTTGTCCTTGGTACTTGGTTGTATTGCCAGGTCAAACCTTAGCGCCAAGGTGCCAGGAACTAAAACTAGGTTATCCGTTAGACGGGGCACGCCTACGTACAAGGTTTCTCCTGGTTTTGCGCTGCTAGGGGTAAAGGTGACCCGATGAAAAGTGCGTTCTGCTTTCAGCCCGCCAACCTGCTTAGGTAATACGTTGGGATTTAACTTTGAGCTTATCATATATAATGGAAGTAGAAGGAACGGATTTTGATCCCCTTACCGAAGAAGGTCAAGTTGATATTAACGATGAAGAATTCGACGCATGGACCCGAGGCGCGGAGACCGACCCCCTAATGTACGACGCAGCCCTAGAAAACAAGTACGGTAGTAGGTGGAAAAGCTTCAAGGCAGCCTTGAATCGCATGTGGCAATCAAAGAACCGCGGCCCCGTCCCTGAGTACTTGGAACTTCAAGACATAGACGAAGCAACCGCGCGGGAAACCGTAGAGTGGGCAACGCAAGAGCTAAGTCAACGCTATTCCCGCTTTGAGGCTGACGACGTAAGGCTCACAGAACGCGGAAACAAAGTCCTTATAAGCGTCCAAGACCTGAGATTTCCCGATAAGAACCGCTGGACGAAACCACAACCCCTCTTTGATGAGGATGGCGAAATTAGGGGCGATGTGACAAGATTAAAAGGCTTCCAGCGTGCCACTAGAAGCCTGTTAGAAAGGTTGGAAAACCTGAATGAGAGGGTTGCGTTAGAAAAACGCGCCGAGGAGCTGCAAGAAACGTTGGAAGAAAGGAAAGCAGAATACATGAGACAAAACCAACTACTCCTCGATGCTCAAAAGAGAGAACTTGATGACAAAAATCAAAGAATAATGCAAATTAGAGAACAAAGAGACGACGCCCTACGCGAAAGAGACCAAGCTGAAAAGGCCTTCGATCTTGCCCTGCAAGACCTGAATATGAGCAAGGAAGAAGCCAAAAACTTGCGTACCATCATAACCGGCTCTTTGGAGGAACGGCGGCAGTTAGTTGCCGAACTCAATACTAAAGAAGAACAAATCCGGCAAAGAGATCAGGCCATCGAAGATCTGGAAAGGAGCTTAGCCGAAAAACAGGAAATAATTAATGACCTAACTCGACCCGAAGAGGAAAGGGAGGCTCTTCAAAAGGAAGTAGAAGCCCTCAGGGAAGAAGTTGCGGAATTGCGGGCGCAAAAGGACAACCTGGAAAAGGAGCTGGGGCTTACCACCAAGGAAAAGGTAAAAGAGCCCTTTTGAAGTATGGCGTTCCTCTGGCATTTGCGGTTGCTATTTCAAGCGTAGTAGGAGTAATCCTTAACGCGCTTAAGGCTACAGGCGCAGGCGTAAAGAAATTAGGCAATGGACTGACGGACTTAGGAAAAAAAATGGCAGCCGGTCTTCCTGGGCTGCTTGGTAGTGTTCTTAGCTTGGTGCTTAAGACCGGCGGGGAACTGTTGAAGTTCGTGGGGAATAACATCTGGATCCTGGTAGTAGCTATTGGAGTGGTACTCCTGAAGAAGATGAAGAGGTAACTCCTATCCGACAGGCGCCGCCTTCTCAGATGGTTTCTTGCCCTTTTCATTGGTTGCCCTGGGCATTCTCGGCTGGGGATAAGTAAATATGGTATTAGCCCCGGGCTGATAATTTGGTACTAAAGGTAAGACGCTCATGGTGCTATTGGCCTTATGACACCAAGCAGCGTCTACAGCCGTTTCAAACTTACCATTTATTCGGAGGTTGCCGGGGTTGGCGCCAGAGTTGGCTGCATCGCTGGGGCGAACTTGAAGCTTTGCATATTGACAATTAGCTATCATATGAAAAGTCATGGGCGTTAGATCTTCTCCGCTAAATGGATTGGGTTCCGACGAAAAATGGACTGAATGCCTATTACCTTTTGTCCTATAAGGCGGCAATGGCGTATTGGTCTCGTCTAGGATTCTAAAGCCGGCATTGCATGAGTACCCCGTGTTAATGCTAATAGTACATATTATTATTCCTAAACCCCCAACCTTCACCCACAATCCGGTGTCGTACCAATTATCATTTTCGTACTTTCTCTCCTCTAAGTCATGAAGAAACCAATATTCCTTTATGTGTGGGTTCATATATTCTAGGCACCAAAGGCGTCATCTTAGAGGCTTAACACCGTAAGAGTGCTGATGGTCGCGTGATTATAAGGCCGATCCCTCTGATCTTCTATGCTATTTACCGTAGCCGACGCCGTGTCATCTACGCGTATTTGCAACTTTACCTTCCCATAGCAATCGGCAACCATGTGAAAAGTCCAAACCGAGAGATTTTCGGCGCTGGTGTCGGTCGGTTCTACTGAGAAATGCACGGGCTTTCTGTTGTTTGTCTTAGCGCGCATGGGCTGTAATACTCCATTGTCGTCGCAGAAACGAAATCCTACGTTTGCATCACTCGCCGTGCCAATGCAAATGCTGCATATTATCAGCTTCTTTCCTGAGTAGTTCAGGTCTACGGACATCCCGGTGACATCAACCCAAGACGCCTGGTTGTATTTTTTCTCGCCTGTGTAAGTCGTATAAACACAATCTACTCCAGTCACGTAGGAGTTGTTCATCGCCATATATAATAGCTCAGACCAATGCTTGCGGTGACTAGGCCGGCTTTTAGTAGGTTATGGTCATATTCCTCAGGTATCGTGGGCAAAACCTTCTTTCGCTTCTTAACTACGGGTAGCTTCGCTTCGTGTGACTTTTTTGGCTTCTCTACGAAGTGAGGAATGCCCTTGGTCATGTCAGAGTTCACGTTATTCACCCCAAACTTCATGTCTTTGGTTGCTCGCTGCAGCTTGTTGTTATAACCCACAACGGAATTAGCGTTGATAACCAAATTACTAGGGATTAACCAACAACCAGGACTCAAGGCATAATCTAGCCGCACTTTAGATTGCTGCACCGCCAATTGATATCTTTGAACTGACTTGGATATGTCATTTTCTATTATTGCGGACTCAAACAGGGTTAGGAATTCTTGTTGCGTTTCCCGCGAAGCACCTTGGCAACCAACAATGGGGCTGCGGGTATTTACCTGCGCTCCCAGGGTGCAGTAGACGAATGCTTCAATGCTGCGGTTAATTCGAGCTAGGTTTCTTAGGCCTTTTCCTTTTAATAATACGAACGGATCCCATGGACTGGGGTAAATCGTCTCAATCCTATCGATCAGCGTAACGTCATTCTTACGACCGCCCAGGTCATAAAACTTCAAACCCCCGGGGTATTTTTGATGATACATGTCTGCCGGACGCACGCCGTCAACATGCCAAGCATAGATAATACCCAAGCCATGCGTGGCGCCCTCCCGATAACAAAAGTCTCTTTGCTGCGGCTTAAACTCATTCATTAGTCTTTCTAGGGCAGCGGAATCGTAGCGGTTATCCATTCGATTGAATGGGTTTTCCCCTGGTAGTGGCACGTGCAGCTCCTTCAATATGCGCCGCATAGTAAAGGCAACGTGAAACCTTAAGAAAGGCAATGTCGAACATATCCGCGGCAACCCCGCAGCCCTTTGTAGCCGCCCAGACGGCAAAGTTTAACTGCTGCGGCCAGTACTTAAAGTTAGGCCCCTTTAACCATTCGTGGGCTTCTTTTCCTGAAGTGTGCTTAAGCTTAAAATCCTTAAAGATATCCCTTATTACTACGTCAAAGGTTTGCTTACCCACTGGGATCTTCAAATGCGTCACTATCTTATCAAAGCCGTTCATGCCGCGTTCCGCATCGTAAAATGGGTAATCCTGGTTGGTTATTGATAGATTCTCTGGGAAATTAGGTGGTGTGGGGTTTGGTTGCTTCCTTTCATGTACAGGTTTTGGTTGCTTCCTTACAGGCTTTGGTTGCTTCCTTACAGGCTTTGGTTCTGGCCGATGCTCAAACATCTTTCCGAGATCTTTCCGACTCAAGTAATCTCCATAATGCGGCTGCTCTCCAAAATCATTCCCAAAAGCGTCGTACATTAGTATATATAATGGATGTTATACCATCGGCACCTCCACTTTATCCTGAACTTCCTAAGGAGGGTCCTAACGAACTAAACGCAGAAAACTTTCGCTTGAATAAAGCAAATTTAATCCTGGCTTACTTGGAAGGGCAAACACAACACTACGAAAAAGTCCGAAAAAAGTACGTCAGAGCCCGGAGTACGCTACATAAGATTGCGATAACTTCAGGATCCATATCTGTTGTGTTAACGGGCTCTGGCGTTGCTACTTCGCTTACTGGACCGGGAATAATTGTTGGAGTTCCTTTGGCCGGCGTTGGGGCAGCCTGTGGTATCATTTCGGCCGTTGATACGGGCATTATGAAACAGTTGTCAAGCAAAATATCAAAACACGACACGACAATAGCTCTGTCAAGGGCTAAAGTAAATACGATCACTGACCTTGTCTCAAAGGCTTTGCGTGACAGAAAGATAGACGATGTAGAATTCTCGCTTATCTTAGCCGAAGAGGAAAAGTACGAGAAATTAAAGTCGGACATAAGGAATAAAAAAACAGTCGTAAAAGATCTTTCCGAGGAATCTCGCAAAAAGATCTACCAGGAGGTAAAAGAAGAGCTTCAAAGAAAACTCGCTCAGTAAACATCTGCTTTGAAAAGAGCGTGACGGGATTCTATTTACATATTGAACGCCGGCTGTCTGGTTCATATGCAGATTAAATATAATAATTTTCACATACATAAGCGTCCAGATGTGTCTGGCGTTCGCTTGTGATCGTGGACTTTGGAGCTGGGGAGGCCTAAAGTCCCGAGTTCAAGCCTCGCTGTAGACGCATTTGGACCGGTTGCTGTGAGTGAAAAAAAAAGCCTCCCCCACTCACAGCAACCGTGGGGGGAGGGGTGGAAAAGAAAAGATAGAAAGTGCGATTCAACCCCGCGATGGGGGGTTTCGCGAGGAAAAGTTGGAAAAGTCAGGGGGTGTCTCGGGACGCTGTCCGGAGTTCACCCTCTGGTGGGTCGTAAGAAAGATATATGCAAAAAACCCCACTGGGGATAGCTTGGTGTTCTGCGCGATGCATTCCCCAGTGGGGTTTCTGGCAAAATAAACGCCAGTTTTGCATTTTTATTTTCTCGGAATCCATCTTAACAGGGGGTGGTTGGGGTCTATTTTGTAAAATATTTCATAAATTACGTCAGGATAATAAGGAATATCCTTATTCAGCCGACAAAACATCCACTCGGCTTTTGTCATATCAGAAACCTCGGGAATAGGCTTACCGGTAATTTCAGACAAGAGATAGGGAATAGCTTTGTAATATTTCCCTAGCTTTAATTTTTTCAATGTCTTCCGTAGACTTTGCGGGGTTGGCTCTTCTAAGTGGTCTATGATTTTCTTCTTTACGTCGTTGTCTAAATATACCGGGTGTAAACCTTGGATATGACTCATCCAGTCCCTAAAGTATTTTATTCTCTTATAAGGTGTTTTCTTACGACCTCCATTGGCGTAATATTGCTCTTTGGTAGCATTTGGTACGGCATTACGAATATTCTTACCACACTCGTAACACTGTGCTGACGTGTCGTCTTCTATTTGCATTTTCTTACCACAACAAATATACTTATTTGGCTTAGTAGGTACAAACTTGGGTTTCAAGCACTTTATACAGAAGTCATAGACGAATTCTTTACATTCATGCATATATATCTAGCATATTTTTGCCCGCTTTTTGAGACCCCTGTAATCCTCGGGGACCATTTTTTGGTGTCGTAGCTTTTACTGCGTTTTTGGAATTTCATTACTACGCGAATTTGATTAACTCAGGGAATCATGGGGCAAGGTCGGGTGAATCAGGACTGGTATGCCCTATACTACTCTTGGAGACTAGTTTATTCAACTCCTGTGATTAATTTTGATTGTAATAATAAATTCAATTGTTAATGAAGTGAGTTGATATCGTACTTTCTAACTTCCAAAATTTCTTGTTTTTTTTCCCTCCTGGTTCGAACACAAAGATGCATTTTGTGTTAGCTTCAGTGATTAAATCCCCATGTCATATATTAAGGCAAGACGAACAAAAGATGTTTACATACACTTAATTACAAAATTATTGTCGGGTTCAAAAAAATTATTAATAGAATCTGCTTGAGGGCCACAAAACGCAAATTCCGTAAAATTGAGAACACAGTTTTATATTTAAAGAGGAGAATAATCAATTCTATGAATTTTCATCTGAATACAATTCATAGAAATAGATGATAATACAGTGCCCTAGACCTAGACCTAGACCTAGACCTAGACCTAGACCTAGACCTAGACCTAGACCTAGACCTAGACCTAGACCTAGACCTAGACCTAGACCTAGACCTAGACCTAGACCCAGATTTTATTTAGTACCTCAATGTTTACATTAATCAAAGATATTATTTGTTTTTATTAATTGTCCAGAACGTAACGTACAAGCTATCTAAAATAACTAATTAAAAGTCAATCTAGTTAGAGAGCTATACATTTAACATTTACATACAAATATTACAGACGGTTGAGGTATAAATGAAATTGATATAAATATAGTAAGAGGAAAAAAGAAAAAGACGAAAAAGAAAAAAATATCAAATGGATCAAACTAAACACATTGAATATTAATTAACTATATAAAGTTATATATAATTATTGTATAGTGAACACATGATATTAAATTTAAGGCAAGGAGTAAAATATAACAAGTCAATTGTACATGAGAATTAATTTATTATCGAGTGTTCTAATGAAGATTGGCTTGCTAAGTAGTTTTGTAGACTCATCAATAGAATTCCAAATTTTAGCATCTATGAATTTGATGTTCATTAAGCCATAATTTGTTCTAGTCTTTATAGGAAGCACGAAAGTCAAATTTAGATGCCACTCTTGTATTGTAAGAATGTCTTTTAAAAAATGGTAGAAAAAAGTTATTTAAAATTGAGGGTAGGTTGCCAGCATGATAATCTTACATAAATATTGCAGCATACAAATAACTTAGATCAACTATGCTGCATACCAAGTGCGAATTGCACTATGGACGATGTGAATCGATCAGTAAACGTATGCAACATGAAGAATGCAAAAGAATCCTCAACAACCTTTTTGAAATAGCTCTATAAACAATACCAGAGACAATTATACGTATCATTGTTGATTGGTAATTAATTTAGCAATTCTCCTCATCCATGTATACTTCGCATTATAATGTCATTATGCGATCCTCATCGCGTATGCTCTGATGAGGTCATAGGTCAAAGGTGCAACGTATATTCTCAAAGACTTACAATTATCCCGCAAGGTAAGTTACCTCTTGTTTAAACTTTCAATAAACAATTTTCGAGTTCAAAATTCGGGCCGCTGTGTTCCTTGATTGCAGATTCGTTTACTTAGTGTTAGCCTTGAATTGGTGTCTAAATATTCAAAATTACAAACGGTAAAAACACTTTGAAATTCCACGGACCTGCACAAAAATAGAACCTAACCCTGAGCAACAGATTAATCGATAACTTCAGTATTTCATACTATTTTCTCAGAAGCAAAATGAACAACGTCGTGGAAACAAAAACAATCGTAAATACGATTAAAAAAAAGATGTCCAAACTATGAGCAAAATCCATCCAAAATTCGCGCCACATCTCTTTCTCGTCAATGACTTTGTTGCTATCAGAGTTAATGGCTTCTCTCGTGGCTCTTTCGTTCTGGACGTTATCAGTCGTCTTATTGTTCATTGTGAGCCCCTTCAAACGCATGACAAACTGAAGCGGCTTCCTTCTAGCGAAATGGCATCGTATAGATATAACTGTTGCTGTCAGTACAAGCGCTAGCTCACCCATAATGGACAAGTAATACAGACCAAGTATTGGTACAAAATCCGAAGTCTCCGGAAGGATATCAGAAACAATCAAAAGGTACACACTCATGGTTAATAGGACTGTGATGTTTAGTCCAATTCTCTCGCCACAGTCCGGCGGGAGAACAAAACTAACCAATGAGAGGAAAGAGATTATGACGCAAGGTACAATGTGGTAAATCACGTGATATCTAGGTTTTCTCTCCAGGGTAAACGTATATGTGATGTCAGAGAATGGGTAGGCACAGCACGAGTAGTTTATCAGTCGTAGATTCATTGATACATCACGAAGGTGCCAGTCACCATTAGATACGTATTTTTCTGTTGGGAGAAATACGTGCATAAGTTACTAGAAATTTTTTTAGAATTGGTGGGGTAAACTACACAGGAACGTCACGAGTCATTGAGGTATTTTCCTACTGATAAAACATAATGAATATATCTGGAAATTCGACTGCTCTTTATAAAAACAAAGCCTTTGTTACACGTTGAATTTTTTAACCTGAAACTTGTGTACAACCGCAGCGTTGAGAAAAAACGTTCATGGGGATCTTACCCGGAGCAATTTCTTCCTAAAATTCGTTCACGTCACAAGTTTAGGTTGCACGAATAAAAAGCGGTTATACGATTGACCAGCGCACTTCGAATATTTCAACAATGTCATGACTAGCCTAGCCATGCTCTGTGCCCTGACCTGCGGTGGCTCTCTGAAATTCTTATTTCCTACCCTAGTCTTTCTTGCTGTTTTGATTCTCTCGAGAACTCCGCTTGCTCTGCTGTCAAACTCAAATAGGAGTAAAGTGATTATGGTATAAAATGAATATTATTTGGAAACAAAAATCTCTAGCACAAAGCATGATGGGGAACCGCGTACTTACGATTTTCCGACTCCTCTAAAAGAATTATTCATCTCAAAGCTTTCCTTCGAAATTTATTTATGAGCTTTAAAGCACGTTGCCTATTAGCATTGACATAGTCTATACTAATGCCGTTGCCAGGAATCGGAACTCAAAACATATCGAGGCAAAAGGCGAGTGTACTTCTACACCACCTTTGATTACGTCTTACCAGTCATTTGATGCGTTTCATGTAGTTGTTCCATCTCTACCAATCTACTATCGTACGCCCATGAACCAAATGTCATGTCACACTTCTGAGAGTCGAAAGGAAAGTTGGTAATATCCATGCTGCAGGAACTCTTGAAGGTTGCTGGTGCCATCCACGTGCAGGTACCATTGCTGTCCAATATGACATACGTCTTGAACTTCTCTAGAAATCCTGCCTGGGAAACGACTTCGTCACCACTAAGAAAATAACAAGCAGAAGAAATTGCAATACCATTCAAGGCACTACAGTTTCAGAAACGTTTTCCCTCCATGTTCAAATTTCTAACTCCCTATTGGATCTTTTGGGAGTAATGTTTTCTATTTAAAGACGTGTCATTCCCTTGAGTAACACTGAGTATTAAGAGGAGAAGAAAAATAAAAAGAAGAAGATAGGGGAAGAAGTAAACATTAGACGAATATCACGCAAATGAGGAGAAGAAGAAGCAATCTCAAACTAAAGTTAATTATCAGTCATTATCATTTAATTCTGCAAAGAACGTGCGTGATAAGGGAAAAGACCATGCCTGATATGAGACCGTATCATCACTGCTCAACTGCTCTCGATCTAGTACGATACAGTTTAGAGGGAGGGAATTTGAGCATTTCTTTGCAGAATACAATGACGAGCAACTTATCAGTTGGCTAAGCATCTGATACGGCTTTGCATTTTTACTCGTCACTTGTATTTTGGCTAGCCTAAAGGCTCAATCAGGCTCACAGTCATATCAGAAAGGGCTGGTGCAAATTGGGTAGTTAGGGTCATTATTTTTATACAAACTCAAAGGGAGGGTAACAAAATTGTGCAAGTGTGTTATATGTAGGGGGCCTCGGATGCAGATGGACGGTAAAATGTTCCAGCCAGAAAGGAAATACAATATTTTATCTCTATTGTAATCAACAACCAACTCACTTGTCATATAGCACAGTATCTGGGACCCAAATATTTTCAGGCTTGATGTGTAGAGTATGGATTCCACCATTATCACTTTCGTTCCACAATAGGAAGGGATTGTTCCATTGCTACGCAAACACACAAGAAGAAGAAAAACAAATTGATTATTACTTTGATGGAAAAAACTGGGTCGATCGAGTTTGCCTTGTGGTGCATTTTGGGTCTGTTTTAGCGGTCAAAAGAAAAGCCATCTTGGAAATATGTTCCTTAAAACAGCCGAAAACTCAAGAAGATAAAAAAGAGATTATTATTTACTAGGCATTTCAAGGTCGAGGAAGAAAACTGGGTCAAGTAAGCATCGCAGTGCATTTTGGGATTTTTTAAGGGGCAAAATAGACGCCATCTTGGATATATGCCCCCTAAAACAGCAGTCCCACAATTCATGCAATACTAACCAGACTCAATGTTTCCCTCATCCTCTCCTCGAGTGGCTAACAGGTCAATCTCATTTTTTCTCTCGCTTCAGTAGTTCTCAGTCGTAGGTTTTTGATATCATGTTAAGAGTTTTCTGTCAATAGACCTCTTTGGCTCGGACGTAATGCTGTCACATTTCAGACCACTTGTCATTCCCTAGAGTATCCTTTCTTTGTTTAACGGTTGCGCTCGGTTGCACATGAGGAGACACACGTGCACGGATATGGATACAACTCAAACAAAAAATCTCATTATCAAGGGAATGAGACGTGGTCTGAAATGGGACAATATTACGTCCAAGCCGAGGAGGTATATAGCAGGCGAACGAAATAGCCGCTTAACCCAGGGTTTTCTCACCTGTACAATAAACGCATCAATAACCATCAGTTGCTTTTTTGTGTTCTAGGATACAAAGAAAGTACAGTCAAAGAAAGCATTTTTTTGCTGCGGGCTACGTACACTACACTGTAGTGGACCCAAGTGGGCAGCTTGAGTGTATTTCGGCCTTATTCCACGACGTCACGCGCGGAAGTAATTTTTTTTAGTAAATTCGAAGTAAATCATACAATTTTGTAATGTTAAATATATAATATTAATACTGAAATTAAACTAAGTCAATCTTAAAAATCTTAAAAGTATATAAAAGTATATTTAAAAAATTCAAAAAAGAGTGAATTACAAAAAGATATTTCCGATGCCAATTCAAAAGTAGCAAAAACCAAAGGTAAAGGTCTGTCATAAAAATGCAGCATTGATTGCGTGGTTGAAAAATACTATTTTGCCTATTATCGAACTCAAACTTCTTTTTATACTTTCAAACTAACGGACACTTGGATTGGCTAAACACTAAATGATGTCATACCAGTTCAACCAGTTTATTCAGCCTCAAGCTAAAAGACACTTTGATTGGTTTATTGTGGTCTTTGATAGGGCGGACTGTTTTGTCGTACTCATTCTGCTCAAACAGCTTATTTCGTAGAATCTTCTCAAATGTTCCTCTTGTAGCAGTGACTACTCGAGCTCCTTAAAAACAAGCCAATAATAAGCATCCAGTTAAAACTTCCCTCATCGAACCAATTACCGTAGAGTCCAGTAGTACATATAGCGACACGAGTGATTCACGTCCGGCTGCGCACTCTCGTAGTCTGCGCGTAAATTAAATTTCATGTACAGACTAGGAACATGCGCAGACGATTATCACTCGAAAACGTCGTGAAATTGCAAAAAATGCGCAAATGCCAAACTAACTTTTGTGGGTACTCTGCTTGAGTGATCAAGCACAAACATTTCGAGTCGAGGCTTCGAGAAAACAATGTTGTAATCGTGAATATCATCTGTTTCCCCGGAGCCTCAACACGATTTGTTTTGTCGCTTGATCACTCAACGATAATATTTGACATTCAAACTTGTAAATGGATTGCACTTGACAAAATTCTTAAACTTAAACTCGGTTTAAAAAAAATCAACAGGTATGGGAATTTTACGGGCTGGAAGTTGGTGCTATGTTCCTCTGATTGGGGACTCTTAGTCCTAATAAGAACGACTTATGAGAAAGATTATGATGATTACCATTAACCTTAATGTCTTACGATACAATCAAAATTTCATTTCGTTGGTACACACACAAACGATGGTTATTTTCACTAAAGGTCAAGAGCTTGATATAGGCATCTCTTTGGATCGCTTTAATTTGTCTGCAGCTATCTATGACACCTGAATCAATATTTTCAGCATTTATTCTACATGAAGTAAATAGTTGAATGGTAAAATATTTATACATGATTTGATTGATGCGTCTTGAAGATATCGATATACATTATAGGAGTAGGCATTTGATTTTCTTTGTCGTCATTTGTAAATCCTAAATCACTGATTACTATGAGAAAACAAACTTCCAAAAAACTTTCAATAAACCATGAGTAAGACAATGGTGCTTTATACAGAATATTTTATTGCCCCAGAAAAGGTTTGTATATTTTTAAATATTAAAATAATGCCTCCTTTGACGTCACATCGTTATTGTTATTGGTTTTTCTGTCTGTCCATTTGCAAATCTGCAATCTTTTTTTTTTTTTTGACTTTCCCCAATGAACTCAATAAAAAGCAAAAAAAAAAAAAAAAAAAAAAAGGTGTAAAAGAGGTGTTAAAATTAATGGATGCGAGATGTGATTTAATCTAGTTTTGAAAGTATTATTCGTACGAAAGTAAAACATAGTACAACGATTCTCCGATATTGTTAGTGAGTTGAATTCAGTCAGACGAGATGTCGTTCTAGAACGTTTGTCAGTAGTATATAGCTGCCACGATAATAATTGGAAAACATATTGACGTCCACTGAGCAATATTAATACAAGTCGTAATGATAACAAATAGCCAGCTCATAGCTATAACAGCATCAAATCTTTGCCGAGTTTAAAGTGCTACTACGACGAAAATCGCTCAAACTTGGATTCAGCTGAAACTTCCTAAAAATACTCTTTAAAGGTCCAATAATTACTGTATGAAGTGTTTTCTCGATATTCAGCACGAAAGTATGATATTTTTACGATTATTTTTTGGAATCTGTGACGTCATACACTCAACATCAAACATTGCTACATATATTTCTTTGTATATAAATCCTTAATTTATTTTATTCCTATGAAGCCCAAAGGGTGGCTAATGTGCTTATTTCACATTACTTGTGACTATAATTTATATTTTGGGGGTGTTTGGGTATTTCTTTCTCCCTTTACTACTGATATTTTGATCGTAAACTACAAAGAAATGTATGGAGCGATGTTCGATGTTGAGTGTATGACGTCACAGACTCCAAAAAATAATCGTAAAAATATCATACCTTCGACCTGAATATCGAGAAAACACTTCATACAGTGATTATTGGACCTTTAAAGAGTATTCTTAGGAAATTTCAGCTGAATCCAAGTTTGAGCGATTTTCGTCGTAGTAGCACTTTAAGGACACAAAGCGTTGACAATAATAATATGATTTCATTCGATGATGTTGATGAAGTTATTCTGAAAGTAAACAATTTATAAGTTTTAATTCTTATTTCATTTGCCTTTTCTTGTTAATAATTTAAAAGTGTTGATAAAATTATTGTGAAAGTAAAATAATTATGAACTTTTATTTTGAATTCAACTTAGTAGATTTTTTATCATTCTGAAGAAGACCGTACAGCTGCAGCCTAAACGTTATCTTTCATAAAAAAATTCTAAAATTTTGTAGAAAAAAAAGCGTGGAAACCGTTGCTTTTTTACTAACTTTCTTGTCAGTATATAAAGCATATTATAAAAACAATTTCCTTTGTTTTGACATTTTCGATGTTTATAAGGATTTGATTTTTAATGCAACTTTTAGAAAGTGCTTTTTAGAATTCTCAATTAACTAAAATAAACTTTGTTATGAAGTTTATATTATGTTGAAAATCATTTCCACTGATATCCAAATCAACATCTGTGGTAATCTATATAAAAATCACAAGACTATATGGAGGAATGAGTTTATTGAAGTACCAAGAGTAATCCAAAACGTCATTCCTCAAAATATAATATTAACTTGATAAATTAACTTATTTCCTTTTAAATGTTGATATCAAAATTTATTTTTTTCCCGTCCGGTATTCTAAAATATCGTGCATTCTGATTGGCTGTTTGAGCGGGCGGTATTTTGTCAGTATCTGCCCGCGCTTGTGGTCCGGTATCCTTTGCCGCTAAATGACAAAACAAAACGATTACAAAAACAAGTAAAAAAAATACGGGAAAAAAATAAAGAAGCTATTTACCGTCCTATAGTCGTACGAAGAAAACATAATTAATTAACTCCTATTAATCAATAATAACAAATTTGTGAAAATATAAAAATGAAAAAAAAAGTTCAGATATACTTCAGGTACTTTTCATTGGAGATAATTTAAACTAGTAAGAAAAACCAGCATTTGAATATAATAAGAGAACAAAATAAAACGATTTAAAAAGTACGTATAATTCAAGACTTTTGTGTAAAATGGAATTTACTTTGTAAATATGCTTTTTATTAGAAAAACAAAGCTAGTACTTTTTACTAATAGTGAGACCGTAGATTTTGGAAAACATAAAAAAAAAACCAAGAAAAAACAAAACAAAAGAAATAAGTAAAAATACAAAAAGAATTCAAAAGAATGATCAAAACAAAAAATATAAGCAGTTTAAATAATTATGCTAAATTTGATAAGTGGAAAACCTTCCTGCACATGTTCTAGATAGAAAGTTCTCATGAGTTCTCAAGTTTGGAATATTTTGTGCATTTTTTGTAGGCATTGAATACGTCTATTTGAATACTCTAAGTTTAGAGAACCTATCATTAAACTTTTAAGTATTAAATAAAAACAATATACTGAAATTATGCCAAAAATACGTAAAAACAAATTCGAAAGAGCCAAAGTTTTCTTTTTTCGTGAGAATTAACTAGAATGATGGAGGACACAAAGTTTCACTTATTCAGCCATTTTTTGTTGAAATCCGCTCGAGCTGTAAAGCCCCGTTTACACTAGCGATTTTTGCAGTGATTTTTGCAGCGATTTTTGCAGCGATTTTTGCAGCGATTTTGTCCATAATAAATAATGGTAAAGAATTTACTTGTAAAGTTTTTTCAGAATACCAAGATTTTCCCTAGACGAATGTCTCTTTTGAAGGATGAGACAAAAGTTTTCATATTTCCGAAAATTGCCAAAAAAATCGCAGGGTGAAAAATCGCCGCAAAAATCGCCAGTGTAAACGGGGCTTAAGATGTTTTAGTCATTTTAAACCAAACACATGACGACTTACCTGCAATTACTAGGAGCAACAACAACAACCTCTTTGCAATGGGAATCATTTTCTGCTTCAGCAAATAACTTTTTTCGATTGATCAGTTTGAATACTGGTTTCCAGCTTTTGAACTACTTTTACTCCCACACACACTACCACTACATTCAATGTTCTTTCTGTACAGCTCTTAACTCACTAGGGGATTTTCAAGGTGGAAAGAAAACCGGATATCCAAGGAGTAGTATAGGGAATGGGGGTTCCAGTGCAATCTCAACACGGGCAAGATCCGTGTCAAAAATCCACCTACGGACGACCCCCACTCCAAGTGTGGTTGAGGGCAACAGCGCACTTAAATATGTTAGTCTATATATGGAGTGCGAAGAATGTAAGAAGTTCGTTAACGACTTTTGCATAATTTGTCTAAGACCTAAAGTTATCGTACCTAAGCCAGAACTCTTTTGGTGTTGTGGTAAGAAAATGCAAATAGAAGACGACACGTCAGCACAGTGTTACGAGTGTGGTAAGAATATTCGTAATGCCGTACCAAATGCTACCAGAGAGCAGTATTACGCCAATGGAGGTCGTAAGAAAACGCCGTATAAGAGAATAAAATACTTCAGGGACTGGATGAGTCATATCCAAGGTTTACATCCGATATATTTAAACAACGAAGTAAAGAAGAAAATCATAGACCATTTAGAAGAGCCAACCCCACAAAGCCTACGGAAAGCGTTGAAAAAATTAAAGCTAGGGAAATATTACAAAGCTATTCCCTATCTTTTGTCTGAAATTACCGGTAAGTCTATTCCTGAGGTTTCTGATATGACAAAAGCCGAGTGGATGTTTTGTCGGCTGGATAAGGATATTCCTTATTACCCTGACGTAATCTATGAAATATTTTACGAAATTGACCCCAACCACCCCCTCTTGGGATGGATTCCAAGAAGATAGTGGAATTAGCATAAATCTTATGGCATAAGATTACGCGTAATTTCCAGACTGACGTTCGATATGTAAATAGAATCCCGTCACGATATTTACTGAGCAAGCTTTCTTTGAAGCTCTTCTTTTGCCTCCTGGTAGATCTTTTTGCGAGATTCCTCGGAAAGATCTTTTACGACTGTTTTTTTGTTCCTTATGTCCGACTTTAGTTTCTCGTATTTGTCTTCTTCGGCCAGAATAAGCGAGAATTCTACGTCGTCTATCTTTCTGTCACGCAAGGCCTTTGAGACAAGATCGGTAATAGTATTTACTTTAGCCCTAGATAGAGCTATTGTCGTGTCATGCTTGGATATTTTCGTGGATAGCTTTTTCATAATGCCCGTAGCAACAGCCGAAATAATACCACAGGCTGCCCCAACGCCGGCCAAAGGAACTCCAACGATTATTCCCGGCCCAGTAAGCGAAGTAGCAACGCCGGAGCCCGTTAACACAACGGATATGGATCCTGAAGTTATCGCAATCTTATGTAGCGTACTCCTGGCTCTGACGTACTTTTTTCTAACTTTTTCATAGTGTTTCGTTTGTCCTTCCAAGTAAGCCAGGATTAAGTTCGCTTTATTAAGCCTGAAGTTTTCGGCGTTTAATTCGTTAGGTGTAGTATAGGGAACATCTGGGTACAACTTAGGTGCTGATGGTATGACATCCATTATATATACTAATGTACGACGCTTTTGGGAATAACGTAGAGGAGCAGCCACATCACGACAACCGGGATTACTGGAATTGGAGAGCATTTAGGAAGATGTTTCCGCATGCAGACCCCAGTAAGTTCGAAAGAAGGCCCGATGGGATTTACTATAACGGCTCTAGGATGTACAGCAATGCGGACTTGAAACCTACGCTGGTTAATCAAATAGACGATCAACTGAAGCATTCGCCAACGCCAGCGCCAACGCATGTTGAACCCGGTTGGTCAAAGGAATTATTGCTGGGCAGCAGTACTTATCCGATACCCGCGGTTTCATTTGATAAGCACCCAAGCTTAGACCTAACGTTGAACATGCGGATCTCTAACAACCATTCCTTTCCGTTAAAGGTGCGAGATATCTTCAAAAACGTGCCCATTGTTCATACCACCGCTAAGGAATCTCATGAATGGTTAAGCGGTCCTAACATGCGTTATTTGGCCGCAGCAGTTGAACTTTGCGGTTTGGTGCGCCACCAGCGGTTGTGGGGTAAGCGCAAACTTGATGAAGAATTCGATATTCATGTTTCACTTCCACTTCACGGTTAGAAGAATACTGCATGAGATGGGTGTTATTGCGCTGCCAGGAGATGCCACGTTTTATCCAAGAGATAATAAATACAGCGTGCCGGCTTATAACAGACTTTGTAAGGAGTTTGGTGCTGAAGCGAAGGATTTCCGATGTACCGCGGGTGCTAACAATGGTTTGGGACATATTTGGGCTCATTGGGGGATTGGTGGACATGTGTTAAGTGATAAGGAAGTTCATGCATTGAATCTACGATGGAACACGGGATATCATAAGGAAACTCACGACAGTAGCACCTTCTTCGAACCAAATGCCAAAACCACTAAGGAAGTCCGCGATGGACCTCTGTTCAAAGACGAGGGTGCTAAGTATGCAGGGGCTAACCCGCTGATTATCAAGATTACCAACGACGAGCAAACGAAGCAATATCTTAATTTCATACCCCCAGAAGGCAAAGGACTAACCAAAGCCGGCCTTGCCCGTTTGAACCGTAGCATAGAAGCTTACGTTTATTCTATCCTTGGAGCCCAAGTAAATACCCGATCTAGCATAATTGGAAATACGGGCGCCGCAGAAGAGACGCGAGCCGAAGCCCTGATCTTATTCGAAAGTTCGATCTTGGAGGGCGACATTAGCAAGGGCGTACAGCGTTACCAACTAGCTATACAAAATTCTAAGGCCCGACTGGACTATGCAGTAGCCCCGGGTTGTTGGTTAATGCCCAGTAATTTATCTATGAATACTGGCTCTGTAGTAGGATACAACAACGAACTTCAACGAGCTACTAAGGATATGAAGTTTGGGGAGAATGACGTGAACTCTGACACTCTTAGGAGGCACTTTGTTGAACAGCCTAAAAAAGTGCACCATACGCAACCACCTAAGAAAGTGCAGCCAGTATACCGAGCGCCTAAGAAAGAAGAGGAATATGACCACAACTTACTAAAAGCCGGTATAGTAGTTGCGGGCATTGGTCTGAGCTATTATATATGGCCATGAACAACCCCTACGTAGCTGGAGTAGATTGTGTCTATACGACTTACGCAGGCGAGAAAAAATACACCCAGGCATCTTGGGTTGATGTCACGGGCATGTCCGTGAATTTGAACTACTCGGGAAAGAAGTTAATCCTTTGTAGTATTTGCATTGGCACGAGTAGTCACGCCAAGGTCGGCTTTAGGTTCCTGGATGAGAATGGCATACTGCAGCCTATGCGCGCGAAGACGAACAACAGGGAGCCTGCGCATTTCTCCGTAGAGCCCAACCCCGGCAGCGCCGAAAATCTATCGGTTTGGACTTTCCACATGGTCGCCGATTGCCATGGGAAGGTAAAGCTGCAAATGCGCGTAGATGACACCGGGAGCGTTTGCATAAATAGCATAGAAAATCAGAGAGATACGGTTTATAATCACAAGACCATTAGCACTCTTACGGTGCTTAGTCTCTAGAAGGGAATTTATTCCCTGTAATATATGAACCCACACGCAAAGGAAGATTGGTTTCTTTATTATTTGGAGGAGAAGGACTACGTAAACGACGAATGGCATGACACCGGATTGTGGGTGGAGGTTGGGGGATTAGGATTGATCATGTGCACTATTAGCATTACTGCGGGGTGGTCATGCAATGCCGGGTTTAGGCTTGTTGATGAGGCTAACCATCCGTTGTTGCCTTACAGGACAAAAAATAATGCTAGGCATTCAACCCATTTTTCATATGAACCATATCCGAGAAGCCCAGAAGATATAACTCCAGTGTCTTTTCACATGATAGCTAGCTGCCAATATGCGAAGCTGCAAATTCGTCCCAGTGATGGAGGTGCGACCGCAGTAAAACGAGGCATCGTGCTAATAAATGCTGCCGGTACATCTCAACCTACCGATGATGCCACTTGGAATCATAAGACCATTAGCACTATGACCGCCATACCGCTAGTTCCGTATTATCAAGGCGGTGCGAATACTATCTTTACTTATCCCCAGTCGAGGACGCCTCGGACACCCGACGACGATAAGCCACCAGTAATACACAAGGATAAGATTAAGCCTTCATCTTCTTCAGGAGTACCACTCCAATAGCGACAACCAAGATCCAAATGTTATTCCCCACAAACTTTAGCAGTTCTCCGCCGGCCCTAAGTGCCAAGGAAACAACCGAACCCAGCAGCCCAGGAAGACCGGCTGCCATCTTTTTTCCTAAGTCCGTTAGTCCATTGCCTAATTTCTTTACGCCCGCGCCTGTAGCCTTAAGGGAGCTAAGGATAACTCCTACTACGGTGCTAATAGCAACCGCAAATGCCAGCGGAATACCATACTTCAAGAGGGCTCTTTTTACCTTTTCCTTGGTGGTAAGCCCCAGCTCCTTTTCCAGCTTTTCCTTTTGAGCCCGCAATTCCGCAAGGCGTATTTCGAGCGTATCTACTTCCTTTTGAGCTGCTTCCCTTTCTTCCTCGGTACGAGTTTGGCCCTCGATTACTTCTTGCTGCCGCTCTATTTGCCCCTCCAGGTCTTCGATGGCCTGATCTCTTTGCCGGATTTGTTCCTCCTTAGTATTGATTTCAGCCATTAACCGTCGCCGTTCCACTAAAGAGCCGGCTATGGTGGTTTGCAGGTTATCGGTATCGTCTTTAATTAGATCCAACTCCTGCAGGGTGAGGTTAAGAGCCCTTTGAGTTTGATTTCTTTCGCGTCGAATTTGGGTTCTTTGGTCTACCAGCTCCCTTATTTCTTGATTTTTAAATTCGACTTCCCTCCTATGCGCGTCGGCAAGCCGCTGGTTTTGCTTCATGTATTCCTCCTCCCTTTCTTCCAACGTTTCCCGCAGTGCTTCCACTGAGGCGCCAGAGCTTTGGGCTTCTCCTAAGTCCTCCCGTGCTTTGTCTAATTCGCGCAGGGCCTGATCCACCTGATTTCCTATTTCTTTTATTCTTTCATCTTGATGGGCGGACTTCTTTTCAGCATCGGCAAGTAGCTGACCTTGCTTTGCATATTCTACATCTTTTTCTCTTAACTCCCTTTGCAGATCCGCGGCACGTTTTTCCGCGTTGGTCCTTTCGGTTAAGTTGTGCAGCCTTTCTAACAGGCTTCTAGTAGCACGCTGAAAGCCTCTTAATCTCAAGACGTCACCCCTAACGTTGCCCTCCTCATCAAAGAGGTTTTGCGGTTTTGTCCAGCGGTCTTTGTCAGGAAATCTTAAGTCTTGGACGCTTATGAGGACTTTGTTTCCCTTTTCCGTGAGCTTTACGTCGTCAGCATCGAAGTTGTCGTAGCGCAGCTCTAGCTCTTGCGTTGCCCACTCTACGGTTTCCCGCGCGGCTGCTTCCGGCTCGCCCATGTTTTGAAGCTCTATGTGCTCACGCGGAAACGTGTACTCGCGTGCTTTGGGATGTCTTAGGGCCTTTGCAATCCTATCCCTTAGGGAATCGTCGACTTCTTGGGTGGGAAGCAGCGGTTCTTCATCACCGTCGTTAATGTCAGCCTGACCTTCCTCAGTGGTGGGATCGAAGTCGGGGTCTGTTCCTTCTACTTCCATTATATATGATAAGCTCAAAGTTAAATCCCAACGTATTACCTAAGCAGGTTGGCGGACTGAAAGCAGAACGCACCTTTCACCGGGTCACATTCACGCCTTCTAGCGCGAAACCAGGGGAAACCCTGTACGTAGGCGTGCCCCGCCTAACGGATAACCTAGTCTTAGTTCCTGGCACCTTGGCGTTAAGGTTCGACCTAGCGGTGCAGTCAAGCCCCACAGATGAAAGGATTATCGTTAACAACGTGGGTCGCAACATCGTTTCTAAGATGCGCGTAAAGTTCGCCGGGGAATCCTTGCTGGACTTAAATAGGTACGATCTGTATACCACGTACAAAGACTTATGGTTAACAGCATTTGACCGCGCGCAAAGGATAGAACAAGGAATTGGTAGTGTTATCCTGCGTAAGGTCCGCACACCTACGAAAACGCAACCTACTGACGGCAGCGGAGAAACCGCAGTGGCAGACGCAAAGCGAATAAAGACCGCCTATGGTAGCAAGTATGTCATACCGCTGGACTTTGAAGTGATTACGAATCACGGTGTGTATTACCCAAGACAGTTATCCGAGCTACAGTTTGAAGTAACTTTAGCAGATGCTAATAACATTATTGGTGGGCTAAGCACTGCACTTACCACAACAACCCCATACTCTATTACCAACTTAGAGCTGCAGTATGAGACCGTGTACAGCGAAGAGCTGGCCCGTAGCGCTGGCATGGAGTACAGCTCTGGCAAGGCATTCCTTTACGACCACGTAGTGATGTATAAGACGTTCAGCTTCCTGGATAAGACGGATGAGGTTATCAACCAAAGCATTAACCTCCCCCGAAGAAGTCTCACGGGGTTAATGCTGGTGTTTGCCAAACCCTACGAGGCCGGTAAGCGCGACTCCGAAGCCTTTCACAACCCCAACATTACTAACGTCGGCGTGAATATCAACGGCGTTCCAAACAAGGTTTACTCGCAGGGAATAAAGCCCGCAGACGTGTACAGAGAGGCCATGCGCAAGTTTGGCGACCAAATTAGCCCTGAGGAATTCTTTAAGGATAAGTATGCGCTGTGGATCGATATGCGCACCATTAACGACGAAGACCTACATGGCCAGGGTTTGCGGTTGGTAAATACGCAGGACGGCATAACATTGGAGATCAAGCGCACCAAGAACGCCGGTGCGAGTGACGGCGACAAAATAAACTGCTACGTCTTCGTCGTGTCTGACGCGCAACTGAGCGTAGAAATGAACCAACTTAAAAGTGTTGCATATTAATGTTAAAATATTTCTTAGATATACGATGCTTCGCGTATTTGAAAACAACGACACCAAACTGCAATGCATAGTGCAAGGCGAAACTTTGTACTTCAAAGCAAAGGAAGTGGCTTTGGCGTTGGGCTATGAGCGCCCTAGAGATGCAATTAGAGCACACGTATCTGAGAAATACCAGAAAAAATGGGTTGATCTACAAGGGGCTGCGAATCACCGCTCCTTTACTGCGCAACCAAATGCCGTGTTTATATCCGAACCTGGTTTGTATGAACTGATATTTAGCTCCAAACTACCCAAAGCTGTGGAGTTTCGTGATTGGGTCTTCGAAGAAGTCCTACCCGCGCTAAGGAAAACGGGTAAATATGCAATAGAAAGGCGGTTTGGCGGCCCAAACAAGTTAGTATTCAAGATCGAAAATGAAGCCGACCTACACGCGAAGGTCGTCGACTACACACGTAGGTTTTACCCCGATTTCATCATAGCGCCGGGTCTTGGCGAACTTCAAGATTCAGACAGCAAGCGAATAACCTGCTGGCGAAAAGGCTACCAAGCCGGTCAACCCGACCTTTTAATCCTAAATGCGCATAAGAAATACCGCGGGTTGTGTATTGAGTTGAAAACCCCAAAAGGAAACGGCGTCTTATCCGCGAAGCAATCTAAGAAAATCTCACAGCTTGACGTAAATGGTTACCTAACGATGGTTAGCAACGATTACGACATTATCTGCCGTGCCCTGATGGATTACGCGGATGGTATTCGTATTCCCTGTAAGGGCTGTGTAAAGCGGTTTAAGTCCTACGCCACTTTGAAAACGCACCTAAAGATATTCCATAGGTATAATGAAGCTCAGCTTGACTCACTGGCGTGATCTTGTCCACGGTAAAGCATACGAAATAAAAAATTACGTCGTCTTCGAAGACATCGACCGTTTACGGTTAGTCCTCAAAGACTTAGAAGGTAAGGAATATTCCCTTTGGGCGCCGGATTGCGTGCGGTACGTAATTCAGGGCGAGGAATTCACCCACTTACGCAGCTATGGTAAGGTAAATGGCCGATGGAAGTTTGACATTGAAAGAAGAGTCACTCCATCTCCTCTTTGTAGTTAAGCGCGTCTGCTAAAGTCCGCTGCGCTTTAGGATCCGCGGAGCACCAATGCCCCACAAAGGATCCTTCGGAGAATACCCTGTCGCAATGAAGGCAGGTGCATTTTTTACGCGGCTTACGAGGGGTAATGCAGTCGGCAGGTAGTTCGCAAGTAATACAGTCCATATATTGAAAGGGCGATTAGGAATCCTCCTAAGAAGGCGGCTGCGTAGGCTAGCATATACCTTTAAAAGGGGTCTTTATTTTTATTTATTATTATTAGATTATGCAAGCGCCCTTAAAAGGGGTCTTTATTTTTATTTATTATTATTAAATATCCTTAATAATAATAAATAAAAATAAGAATGGGATTTGAGACTCTTTGCACAAACCCTACCTTACTATTAAAGGCCCCAAGAAATGCTATTTCAAAAGTGTCTCAGAATGTTAACAATAAGGTTAAATCTTTGTTAAGTATGTGTGGAAACTATTTCAAAGAGTGTCTCAGAATGTTAACAATAAGGTTAAATCTTTGTTAAGACACCCCGGAAACTATTTCAAAGAGTGTCTTAGAATGTTAACAATAAGGTTAAATCTTTGTTAAGGATGCGTATCATATATTTCAAAGAGTGTCTCAGAATGTTGACGCTTAGGTTAAATCTTTGTTAAGGCAGTTGAAGATATGTTCCTCTTCTCTAACACAACCACAACGATCGCACTCCTGCCTCCAATACTCCCTTTTAGTCCACAGGACACCTTTGGCGCGTTCAAAAGAGGGGAAAGTACGGACTATCTTCTTATGGTAATCTATGCGATTCCTTAAGTAATCCTCTTTATGCGGGCAGCGACACATCAAATCCGCACATTGGTAGCAATCCACGCCTTCCAAGTCATACGCCCCAAAGAGAAATCGATAATTCACTTCATGCGTTCTCCGGTGCGTCTGTAAACGTTGACGACTACTAAGTATCTTATTACAGAAACTACACTGTCTGGTTCGATTACAGACGCCCCTTTTCAGATGCTGCTGCATTTCGAAGGGGTTGTGGAATTCCTTATTACAGTCCTTACAAAGCCCACAAATGCGTTTATCCTGATGTTGTTGCATCTTTTGAACGGTGCTGAATTCCTTACCGCAATCCTTACAAGCGCGGCTAAGGGGTTTCTTTGTACAAACGCCGCGACGAACGTGGTATTGAAGTCTTTGTTTGGTGCTGAACACCTTCTTACACGACAAGCAGTCCATATATACTTAACAATATCTTAGCCTCCATTTAACATCCTTAACAAAGATTTAACCTAAACGTCAACATTCTAAGACACTTTTTAAATAGTATACATACTATTTAACAAAGATTTAACCTTATTGTCAACATTCTGAAGCATTTTTTGGAATAGCTTATGGGCGACTTAACAAAGATTTAACCTTATTGTCAACATTCTGAAGCATTTTTTAAATAGTTTCCAGGCATCCTTAACAAAGATTTAACCTAAACGTCAACATTCTGAGACACTCTTTGAAATAGTTTCCAGGCATCCTTAACAAAGATTTAACCTTATTGTCAACATTCTACAGGGGATATCGCATGAAGTCCTTAACGGACTCCTTAGCCCAACCGGCCATCGTTATCAGCGCGCCAAACCGTTCTGCACGCTTCAGACCGCACATTTCCTCGTACAATTCCTGCACGCGCTCTTTCAGCCGATCGATCTCCTCCCTTTGCATTTCTATGGTGTCTCTTTTATCTTTTGCGTCGCCGGCAATTCTTTGCACTGCTTCCACTGGCTCCATCGTATATATAATGGATCCGAACCATATTCCCTGCAATGCCCTGATAGTAGGACCCACCGGCTGCGGAAAGACCCAATTCGTAGTGGAGCAGCTATTAGGACCCTTTAGATACCGTTTCGACTACGTCGTGCTATTATGCCCCACCTACGTGAATAACCGCACCTGGACGGGCATAGGAGTGAAAGATGACGACTTCTTTGTAGATATCTTAGATCCTAACGAGTTATCCGGCCATCTTAAGTTTTGGCACAAACAATTCCCCAAGAATACGCAAACCCTCCTTATACTGGATGACATTGCCTGTGGGGACGACGTAAAAAGACGCACTTCCGAGCTCGTTAAACTCGCCTTCAGCGGTAGACACGACAATATCAGCGTTTGGTTGCTCTCGCAGCAGCTTACCAGCGTCTCTAAGCCCTTCAGGGAAAACATAGGTTCACTTGTCGTATTTTATACTCCGAGCAAGTCTGACCTGGAAACCATCTTAAGCGACTACGGCGGTGAGATATCCAAGGAACAGTTACACGAATACATGCGGCACCTAAAAACGCACCAACATTCCAAGATGATCTTCTCTTTGAGGTTTCCGTATTCCATTAACATATATGGACATTGAGCAGCTCTTAGATGAAGTCCCCACGCAGCTAGATGAAAGCAACCTCAAGGAACAACTTAACATCCTTGTGTCTTCGGGGAAGTGCAAAGAAATGATAGGCAAGGAACTTACCCATGAGCAGGTTAATAAGTTGTCAGAAGAGGAGGTTAAGAAGTTCCATAAGAGGTACGAGGCTGCCCTTGCAAGTAAGACCACGGACGCCGTAGCAGACTCAGCCATTAAGCTGGCCACCAAGCTTCTCGGACTTGCGCTGCCCATAGACGACGTGGAGCAACTGCGGAAGGACATAAGCGAGGACTATGTCATCGCCCAAGAACTTAAGATAACCTGCGGGTGGTTGTCTTTGAAGTGCGGTAAGTTAATGGCAGTCGCCTCTGCGGCACTTCACGTAGCTCAGCATGTCGACTTGAAGGAGGTACTGGTGTCTTGGAAGGACTTCAAGAAGGACAGAGAAGTCGAAAAGGTCTTCCAGGCAGCACTTGCTGAGGTACCTGATCAAATCGCCTCAAGTACTTAGTCAAGTCGTCCTTAAGTACTTGGTCAGGTCGCGCCCAGGTTATTTCCAAGTCGTCCTTAAGTACTTAGTCAAGTACTTATCAAGTCCTTCAAGTCCTTAGATATAAATGAGTGAACCAGAGTCGAAGGTAGAGCAGCCCCAAGAGGAGCAAAAGATTACCAAGGTTAAATCTCCAGGCAGAGTTGCTGCCGGTAAGAAGCTCGCGGAGATGAATAAAAAGAACAAAGCCAAAAAAGAAGAAAAGGTGGAGGAAAAAGAAGAGGAATCCTTCATTAATCCTGGGTACGTCATTGGCGCGTTAGGAGTTGCTATAGCAGCAGGCAGCCTTTACTTACAATGGCGGGCAACGAAAAAGGTAGAACCACCAACATATCACGCGCCCGTGCACGCACCTGTGGAGCCGGCTGTTAGAAAAAGTAAGATCCCTGAAATGGAGTAATAACCTTCTCGCTTTGTAATATAATGTCAACCGCGTTATTGAAAACTGTTGAAGAAGCAGCTATCATTACTTCCATCGTTGCGGGTATTGGTTGGGTAGGTAAGAAAGTGCTCAAAGAAGACTTTACTGAAGACCCAAGCAAGAGCTTCGCTAACTTTGCTAAGATGACCGCTGCCGTAGGCGGGGCTATCATGGTAAAGGATTACCTACGGAAGGAAAAGTACCTGCCAACGACATAACTCGTGAAAATCCCTGTGATTTTCTAATATATAATGGCTAGCGTGGTCGCAGGCGGAGTTATTGCAGCTTTAGCATTCACTGGAGTTAATTATGGTGGTCAGTATTTGGATAGATTAGTTAGAGGCGACAAAAGCGGAGATTTAGCCGCCGAAAGGAAGAGACACGACTTAGCGCTGGAGAAATATCAGCGGGACGTGGCGGCTTGGAATGAAAAAAGACAAGCTTACAGGGATTGGTTGGATAAGAATTACCAAGACAAGATGCAGGCGGATAAGAACTTCGAAAACACAGACTACGCCTTTAAGCTCTATGCACAGGCGCACCCCGCGGCATTAACGGGGTTAAGAAAGCCTCAGTTTAAGAATTACTATCAGCCTTCTAAGAAACAAAAAAATAGTGAGCTGGTCTTTGTAGGAGTCGCAGGACTGGCAGGAGGCGTAGCTTTGGCGTATCTGCTCTAACGAAGGAAACTGTGTTTCCTGAAATATATGATCGTCTTTTTGGAAAGCGATAAGAATGACTTTACTACTTATCTGAATCCCCCCATCAAAGCCTGTAAGGTTCGGTTGGTTAGTTGCTCTTTGTACAATTCTTGGTATAATTTAATTAATGGCTTTGTCATCGGAACTTCCGGCACCAAACCAAAAATACCAGATTCCCATTACGCCCCTATAACACTGGCTAAGGAGCTAGCAAAGCATGGATATACTCTTACCACAGGATTACCCCATGAAATGAAATTCAAGAAAAATAGTGGGAGTGCCAATCTAAAGGACAGTTCATTGGTAGAACTCCTGGGCCTTACTAGTACCACGATAAATAGCGGCAGTACATATGAATTAAAATGGAAAGTCGCATCCTCTTACGAAGTCTATTGCGATTTAGTCCATAGTTACAACAATGGAGAAAAGTCTTCTCTTATGTCCAAGTTTCTGCCCAAAGGTAATCCATTTGACTCAGAAGAATACACTCCCATTTCTTTGAGCTATGACTTGTCTAATTTGGTAGAAAGCATAAACATCACCATTAAGGTGGACGGAAAGACGGTGGATTTTAACGGACGTAAGATCAATCTCGTCCTGGAATTCATATAATGGGCCGCGTAGAGGATAAACTAAAGAGGATTTACTATGGGCCTGAAGGCTATTGGAAAGGAGCGTCGGCTATTAAGAAACTCGCGACCGCGGCCAGGGTATCAGATGAAACGGCTAAGAACTGGCTAAGAAAACAAACCCTCTGGCAGGTTTATCTTCCCGTGCCCAAGTACATTCCCAGGCCCAGCTTTACCGTAAATACCCCCAATGAAGTTCATCAGGCAGATTTGCTTTTCTTACCGCACGATAAGGTGAGAAAAAAGACCTATAGGTACGCTTTGACCGTAGTCGATATCGCAAGCAGATATAAGGACGCCGAACCCATAACCAGCAAGGATTCTGGAGAAGTCGCAGAAGCCCTAGGTAGGATTTATAAGCGCGTCTTGAAATGGCCTAAGCTGCTGCAAGTGGATGCGGGGACAGAGTTCATGGGCGTGGTTACTAAGACCTTGAAAGACCATGACACTAAGATTAGGAGAGCCGACGCAGAGTACCACAGGGGTCAGAGCATCGTCGAAAGATTCAATAAAACCCTGGCTGAGCGTCTCTTTGGGTACCAGTATTGGAAAGAGCTGGAAGATCCATCCAAACGCAACAGGGAATGGACTCAGAGGCTCCCCCAGGTCGTCGCGGCTTTGAACAACGAGGCGGCCAGGGCTACGGGAATAAAACCCAGGGATGCCATAAAAAAGAAACACGTGGAACACAAGTCCTTCGTCAGAAGTTCGAGGGCGGTCTTCCCCCATGAAAAAAAATTAGGTAATGTCACAGTCCGATATCTCTACGGACCGGGTGAATTAGAAGGAGGATCCAAAAGAGCTACGGATCCTAATTGGTCTTTGGAAACTTACCAGATCCGAAGCGTAATAGCTAAGAAGGGTCAGCCCATCTTGTATTATCTTCACGATGGCCCCACACGTGGGTTCGTCATGGAAGAACTGCTTATCGTGTGATGTCCGAATGCTATCGTATGCACTCCGTCATCACACATCCATCGCTTACCGTCAAATGCAGACAGCGACACCTTCTCCTGCGTGACGTTATGTATCTGATGACCATAGCTGCGCAGGCTGTTCATCTTATGCCGCTGTTCCTTGCGTGTTCGTAATACGTTGAGGTAGGACTCGTGCGTAATGTCCTTCTTAACCACGTACTTTTTTACGCCTTTAGCTTTCTTTTCTACGCCGTCTAACTTTAGCACGCTGTACATCTTTGGTTTCAGACCCACGTACTCTACTATGGGTTTTCCTAACATTTCGTCTTTCATCTTCCCAATTACCTTCTTATTCTTTGCAGAGTAAAGGAAGTGCTCCTTCGGGTAACCGCTGGTGTCGTACTCGTCTATGTCGGGGAGGCAGTCTTTGTAAACGTCTTCCGTTTGCACTTCTAGAATTAGGGAGTCGGTGTCTGTGTACAGGAGGCGACAGCGGTCTCCGTACTTTGGCTTAAGCTTATCGTAGTAGAACTCGTACATAAGCAGCTTCGATAGATCCAGCACCGTAAAGCCTGTGTAAACGGGCTTGTTTAGTAAGAGGTTTGCCCTTTTCATGTGAATCACGTAGAAGTTCAGCATTTCTACGTATCTAACGAAGCCTGGCTGTGACACGTATGCTTCTGCTTCCTCTTTGGTGCTGACTATTTTTACGCTTACGCGCTTGCGGATGTTCTCCATTGTCTTTCCGAACACGCTGTTGTTCATCAGTTTGAAGAGGTTTTTCTCGAAGTCATTTTTCGCTGCGGTACGCTTTTGCGTGTTAAAGTCAATGTAGGGGCGCATCCAGGGTTCCTGCGTGAATTTTAGGACTCTGTGGATCTTCTCTACGCGCATTCCGTGTCGCACGTAGAACTGCAGGTTGCGGTAATGTACCACATACTTCTTCTTATCCATCAGGTTCATAGTTAGTTTCCTGTACGGTTTGTAACCAGGGCACATTTGCTTTTGCAGCGGACTTAGTTGCTTAAATGGTATCTCTATCGCTTCTGGTGCTAAGGGGAACTCATTGTGTTCGTCGTGCAGGCGCTCTGGGTACTCCAGATCCACTTCTAAAACGTAACCCTTGTCTTCCTCCTTTCCTACCTGCATGTAGAAGTCTATCGGCTTCACTGGATCCCATTCGAAGTCTCTCACAGGTAGGTACTGTGACATTGCCCAACCATAAAGGTTATTCGCATCCAGGTAGTAAATGTATGTGGTTGGTTTCTCTGGGTCGTGCTCTACTAAGGGGTTGTTTGCGCGGGCGTAACGTCGGCTGGGCCCGCATACGCCGCCACGAATACCGTCTTCCATAAACCGATACATGTCGTATTCCGTTAGGAGATCCAACTGCGCATTTGTCTTCTTTAACAAAGCACTCCAGCTGAGCCCAGGAGCCGTGTAGAAATTAGCGGGATCCAATCCGTAATATTCCATAGCCATCTTTCTAAAGCTTTGGAAAACATCTGCAAGCAGCACTACGTCAGACCTTAGGTAGATGTCGTGGTAGTCCCCCATGTTCTCACAGGAGTACTTTTCCCACACGTCTAACGCATGCTGGTACTCCTCATCCTTTATACCGGACTCGTTTAGGGTGCTGTAGAAGCGATCTTTGGGTGGTAGGGACTCTTTGAATCGATCCCAGGAATCCATGTATTCATATGGGTAGACTCCTTTCCTTTCCGCGCCATATTGACTGGAAATGGGAAAGTTGGTGTTATACTTTACGAGGTTTGCTAAGGAGTCCGCCATAAACTGCTGCGAATCTAAGAACTTTAGCTTACCCACAGTTACGGACATGTAGCGCTCTTTGTTGTTGGGTATGCATTTGACGTCGGAGCCGTCTGTTCCTTGTAGTAGCAAATGGGAGTCGTAACCGCGGAGGTTGTGAAAGAACACCGGAATCTCCATATCTGGATTTACTTTGTAGTTTATATTGCATTTCCAATGAGCCGCTCCTCTGTATTTACCAGTGATGTGGCAGTGATCCCTAACCTTATCCACATAGAAATCCTCAACAAATGCTTTGTGGCAGTGAATGCAGTGCGTGGAGGGCTTTCCCGGCTTCTCACCTTTCTTAGCATACTTCCCGCATTTAAAATGAGCTTCTCCTAGATACTTTCCATCTTCATCCCACGCTTTCTTGGCTCGTCTTCCAAACTGAAGAAGCGTATGTTGGCAAATGTGGCCTTTTTTTGCCTTGTTAAAAGCCTCCTGGTTCTCTTTGGTAAATTCCATCTTTTTTGGACGTCTTAATTGTTCTCTTATCTCCCCCTCCTCTTCTCGCAATGCTTCTAGAAACTCATTAGCTGCGTTCTTACCTCGGTAAATCACAGGAGGGTTTGCTTTACCGTCTGATCTGACTACTATGTAACCAAAGGAGCAGATCTCGTGTAATCCTACCTTATTCGTGGCACCACGTTTCTGCTCTTCCTTAGTTATCAACGCTTCAAAGTCTGCATATATCACGTAAGGCACTTGCATCTGCTTTTGATGGTTTGCGTATGAAAGCTCTTTGTTGGTGGGCATCTGGATCCGTTGCGCCACTTCTTCGACTCCGCGGCAGATCTCATCGTGTTTCTTTAGGGCATTTAAGGATGTAAATGACAGCAAGCAGCACTCGCAGAAGTACTTTTTGCCTTTGTGCTTAGTATGTCTGTAGAATAGTCTGCTAATGTGTTTAACCCATGAGTAGTGTCCGCCGTGGTAGAATAAATGTACGCGCTCTCCTTTACTTTTTGACAGAACTAACGGTACTATCGTCTGCTCTCTGACTCCGTAAACGTTAATTGCTAGATCGTTTATTTCCTCAAATATGGGGATGTCTATCAACTGCATGGGAAATTCCACACCATCCCACTCTAAATCATCTGTGGGATACTTACTTGTCCTACAGGGATCCTTCTCTGCTGGATACAGTGCAGACCTGATTGCCCACATAAAGCATCGATTGTCTTCATTCTTCACGTTTACAATAGCCTTCTTCCTTTCTACCCACGTTGGTAGCGGTACGTAACTCCCCCCTCGTATGGGTACGTACCTAGCTATACTTATCTCTATTCCTTCAACCTCCTCTACTGTCCAACCCGATCCTTCTTTCGTGTAGTTAGACAGCGACTCCATTATTGCTTCTAAGGCTTCACTGAGTGACCTATCCAGATTCGTGGATTCTAATATCACTAACGACTTTGATCGCAACATTGCTGTCGTCATTACCTCGTCTTTTGACAAACTTACTTCTACCATTATGCTCGCTTTCAGGGCTCCTAATTCTTCTATACCTTTTCGGAGAGTCCTTTTAACCTTCCTTTCTGACTGACGCCAAAACTGTCTAACGTCAATCTCACCGTTACCGGGTATTGACACCGTGCTGAAGTTGCTTTGGGATTCCATCTATATAATAGGAAATATTTTATACCTAATACCAAGCACTTTTTAGGTCGTCGTAGTCGTACTCACAGTCCTGACAATGCCAAAACAATTTAACCTTAGTCTCAAACTTCTTACCACATCCACAATCATAACTGCTCATACACTTCGTCTTCATTTTCAAATGCTTTTTCGAATCCGCTTCTTTCTTAAAAGTTCTCTTACATTCTTCGCACTCCATATATAGACTAACATATTTAAGTGCGCTGTTGCCCTCAACCACACTTGGAGTGGGGGTCGTCCGTAGGTGGAT
This sequence comes from Actinia tenebrosa, assembly GCF_029948245.1. Lineage (NCBI taxonomy): Eukaryota > Metazoa > Cnidaria > Anthozoa > Actiniaria > Actiniidae > Actinia > Actinia tenebrosa. Next base: position 3,788,401 of record NW_028292575.1, on the reverse strand, counting down.
TTTTGACACGGGTCTTGCCCGTGTTGAGATTGCGCTGGAACCCCCATTCCCTATACTACTCAAGGTCCAATTCAAGTTGCTTCGCAAACTGATAGTGAAGATGGGTTACGACGGTCTATCCGAGTTTCAATCAGTTAACGGTTTTGTTGACGCACGCAAACATGATCTCATTAAAAAGTAGTTATATGCTTCGGTGAACGAAGTAGTGGTTTGATAACTACCAATTAAAATCATTGCCACTTACCGTGATGCACCGCGGTCACAGATGAATTTCGTGGTCCATGAAATTCAAAGATTCATATATTGAATAATAACTTCATATTAAATCCTTTTCCGACAAAGCACTAAGGCACAATAATGATTCTTTTACATTATTTTAAGAGTTTATTCAAAAGGCTAGTAATTGTTTTTTCAGTGGTGACACGATTAAAAATGTAAACAAACTGTGATGCATCACGGTAACTGACAATGGGTCTTTAATCAAATTACAGTTATATTGGCTGAACATGTTTTGAAATGTTAGTAACCCCAAGGATCCGGCGCTCTAGTTTGGCGTCTTGTGGTACTGTACGATTAACCACATTTATTTGTGTCGAGATATGTCTAGACTTGTTGATAGTAATTTCGAGGTGGTATAGGAAAGGTAGTCTCCCTCGCATCCGTTTTTAGTGCCGGTCGTCACGCAACGCTTGCTCCTCCCTTTGTGGGGAGTGAGCGTTGCGTGACAACCGACACTAAAAACGGATGCGTGGGAGACTATAGGAAAGGAGGCCGCGAGTTACTTTGGTCCTGAGGTCTTAAATAACATCTCGTAAAAAGCTAAGCCTCCGATTGGTCAGAACTTACGAGTAAACTGATATAATTGAATTACTGAACAGATATATGTCTCGACATAAATGCCATTATGCTTTTGACATAATGCTTTTTAATTCTTAAATATTGTTTTTTAATGAGTTCCAATCATTAATATTTTACAACGAAAATCTTTTCCTTAGCTTTCAATGCATATTATGATTCTGATTGTTTTCATTTGACGTCAGTTCAGAAGTCCATTCGACGCCTCAGCTTCTGCCGATCCACCGGATTACGGAGGATAATAGCGACGTCAACCGGAAATGTAAATAACTTCACTTTAGGGTTTCGCGCCTTCAAGGTCTGTCTTCCCTGTGGATGAGTTGACTTTACTGGAAATGTTTTGAATGAAATCTCTTTTTCCTTTCCTTTAAATGCATAACTTCGATGTTTTCTCGATCTTGCAGCCAATAAACGCTTTAGATGGCCCGCCGTTGTCTTGGACATACTCAACCACAGGGTGACCAATACCAAGTTTATCTAAAAATAGACTTATCTTCCAGATCAGTAGCCATCCACCTGCCTAGTTGTTCGTCGTTCATCTATCCTTTTGTTTAAATTCTTTACCTCTCTATCTGCCTGGGTGTCTTCCAGTTCGTCTGTCGTTTCTCCCTCGGTTTGACTTCGTCTTTCTGTTTTTCTTCCCGTCTGTCTGCCCGTCTGACTACCGTGCATCTGTCTGCTTGAATGATCTGTTTGCCTTAGCTTCCTGCCTTAGCTATGCCTGTCTGTCCGTCTGTCTCGTTTCACAATATGACAAAATACCTGCTAAAACAGTGAATATTAAATGAAAACTCCAAACATTCTAATCACCCATTTACCGTTCAATTTCGTGTCTCTAAGACACAAGAACCGAATAAGAGATTTTTCCTGACGAATTTTCTTAATACCGAGACATCCTGCTAGGCGTGACGTCACGTCTCGCTCCCGTCATGCTGCGCCTTTTTTATTTTCTAACCAATCCAGATGACACTTCACGACAAGCAAAGCTATTTTTCGTAAACATTCAGTACTTAAAAGGTTTTCTTGCTTTTATTATTATTAGTTTTTTTTCTTTCATTTTTTCTTCTTTTTTTGTTTTATTTTGCTTTGTTTTGTTTTTGTTTTGTTTTGTTTTGTTTAGCAAAACCACGCGGAAAACATAACGTTAATTTTTTAATCTGCTTATACACTCGATGTAGCATACACTTAACATATAAATTGTTAAATCGTTAAAGAACTTATTTAGAAACACAAAATGAAAAATAAAATAAAAGAAGAAACAAGAACAAAATTAAGATCAAAAGAAGGAGACGAAGAAGAAGAAGAAGGATTAGTAGTAGGAGTAGAAAGAAGAACTGGATCGAATACAAACACGAATGGAAAAGAAGAAAATATTATTAGAAATGCCTTTAGCCTGAAAAAAGTAGGGACTTAAACTTTAGTAGTAAAAAATTTACTTTTTTCAATAATTATTAAGCTTTGAAATAGTTATTTTCGTTATATTTATCAACAGGAAGACATGCGTTGAGACTTTGTTTATAATAATGTAATGGGCTTCCAGTTGCTCGAACACACGCTAGTTCTCGAACCTTCTTCGCTTACTACTCTAAAACATTCTTGGGTTTAGATTCTTCGAGAATTGAAGTTGCTATGGATATGATTTCGAAACAAACTTAAAATTCACTGAATTTTACGGCGACAACACAAGATAATACATCTTTCTATTTTGTGTGACTCGTGTATCTTCTTTTTTTATACGAGATTGGCTCTAAAAACTAAAGCTCGAAATAAGTTTTCACACTTTCATCTTATCGACTGACATAGACTTCAAAATCTCTGATTTTCACAAGTGAATTAAGGTAAGCTACTCATAATCTTGAATAAATTTATTTGACTCATTTAAAAACTTAAATCTGTTCGTGAATTACATTTGAAAACTCTCGGTATGATCTACCATAGGATAGGATTTTTTAAGGTCAACGCTACAAACACGCGCGACGATCTAAAAAAATCTAGTCTAAGCAAGTTCTTATTAAGAAATCACGCACTTACAAATGTCATATTTATTAAAAAATAAGTGTCAAAGATGAAAGCATTTGTATTTTTTTAAGTAAAATATCTGTAAATATTGAACTTGTATAGTTCACTCCTTACATATTGAACGAAAAACTAGGATAGATGTTGTAGTCATAAATACGGCAACGTTACCATGGAAACAGGTGCTCGAGTCCATAGACTCAAGTGATATGGTTACGAAGTCAATCGATGAACAATATTAATCTCAAGTGGTTTTCGCACTTGAGGCGATGAAAATTAGAATGGAAAGTAGTACAGTGATTGTGAATTTGTTTCGGGCTATGTACAGTTTGACGTCTGTATGAGCCACGAGGATTCATGAGAAAGTCAGTTTACAAAAGGAATGTGCTATGTTATTCCATAGTTAATACTTGCTTTCCTTTTTAGTTAATTAAAAAAAAAAAAAGTAGCATAAGAACTTTCTGTAAACAAATTATAAACTTAATGAATAAATAAATATCGATGTAGAATCGTTTGCGGATCTCAAACAGCCTTTTTGTTTTACGATTTCTTTCCCCTATTTTCTTTCTTTTTTTCGCATTATTTTCATTTGTTGCGAGTAGAGAAAACTAATGAACTAATAGATATATAATATTATAAAAGGCTGATAATAAGCTAATAATAATAATAATAAAACCCTTTCCAAGGGGAAGTTTTATCATTGTAGCTGCCTGTGCCTTGTTTCAAAAAAATAATTCCATCTTTTATATATAAAGATTATGACCGACATAAAACAAGACGAAACGGAGGAAAGACAATTTTTAGATCGCTCGTTTAACGTTTAATTATTAAAGAAAACTACTTTAGAATTTAAGTGTGAACCATGAAATAAAAGTGGCAGCCACATCATGTTGAATTATAGTGTTCACTATAGGTGGTACGTTGTTAATCTTATCGTAAGGGAGTAAAAGTGGCAGCCATGTTGGATGATGTTCACTATAGGTGGTTTGTAATCATTCCTAAGGGAATAAAAAGTTGCAGCCATGTTGGATGGTGTTCACTATAGGTGGTTTGTAATCATTCCTAAGGGAACAACAGTAGCAGCCATGTTGGATGGTGTTCACTATAGGTGGTTTCTAATCATTTCTAAGGGAATAAAAGTGGCAGCCATGTTGGATGATGTTCACTATAGGTGGTTTGTAATCATTCCTCAGCGAATAAAAGTGGCAGTCATGTTGGATGATAATCACTATAGGTGGTTTGTAATCGTTCCTAAGGGAATAAAAGTGGCAGCCATGTTGGATGATGTTCACTATAGGTGGTTTGTAATCATTCCTAAGGGAATAAAAGTGGCAGCAATGCTGGATGATAATCACTATAGGTGGTTTGTAATCATTCCTAAGGGAATAAAAGTGGTAGTCATGTTGGATGATAGTGTTCACTATAGGTGGTACGTTGTTAGTCTTTTCGTAAAGGAGTAAAAGTGGCAGCCATGTTGGATGGAGTTCACTATAGGTGGTTTGGAATCATTTCTAAGAGAATAAAAAGTGGCAGTCATGTTGGATGATGTTCACTATAAATGGTTTGTAATCATTCCTAAGGGAATAAAATGTGGCAGCCATGTTGGATGAAGTTCACTTTAGGTGGTTTGTAATCATCCCTAAGGGAATAAAAGTGGCAGTCATGTTGGAGGATGTTCACTATAAGTTGTTTTGTAATTAATTCTAAGGGAATAAAAGTGGCAGCCATGTTGAATGATGTTCACTATAGGTGGTTTGTAATCATCTCTACGGGAATAAAAGTAGCAGTCATATATTGGATAACTTTCACTGACGACCATGTATAATCAAGCACGTAGGATATTTTAATGAAAATAAACAAATCAGCACCCATAGAGTATCCATAGCAACAATGCATACTTTCGTAAACTAACCGCTTCAAACAGGAAAGAGCTTAAATTAAACTATCCGGTTAATCCTTTAAGAACATTTTGTCATCGCTCTTACATTAAGGTATTGAATTTAAAATTAACGTATTAACATTTCAGTTATTCTAGACAAATTATACCAATAAAAAGTCAGTTCTTTTTTATTTTGTTGCAAGAACATTATCCATACTCTTCTCCTCCTCGTCCTCCTCCTCCTCCTCCCTTCTTTTTCTTTTTCTCAGTCCTCTTCTTCATTCCTTTTCTCGTTTTCCATTTTTAACCTTAAGTGATAAATTTTTTTCACATAAATAATTCTTTTGATAGGGATTGCAACACCTACTTTTTTTTAAAGTGTGCACAATTGGATGCAGCAATCGAAAGCATGTCTAGACCATGTCAAACATTGTGTATCTTATTCAAAACACTCCAGATTAATTAACAGTTATGTTTACATTCAATTGCAAATGACGTAAAAATAGTTTATTATACTTTGCGTTCTTTTATACAATAACTTTGAGAAACTAGATTTAATACTGAGAAGGAAAAAAAAAAAAAGACATTGGGAATCGAAATCATTGGAGCCAAGTTTTTTTTTACATTTTGTACAAATTTTCTTGGAAAAAGCGTTTCTCTATTTTATGTCGCATGAATGACTTTGCCCATCCCTAAATCAAGGATAAACTTTTGGCTAACTTTGTATTCCACTATTCTCTTAAATCTCACCCAGACAGGTCGAGAAAGTAGAGGCTTTGGTTAGACAAACATCTCGAGGATCAGTAATATTCTAGTGAATTCGAGTTGTCAGATATGCTAATGTGTTGTCGTACATTAAGAGCTATGCTGTCATAAATACAATGCTAACAGCCGACCTAAGCGACTTAAGAAACCATAGGATCCTTAAATTGTTTTAATTACGGCTTCGAAGAGAAACATATGAGAATATAATGGCCTCAAATTGCTTGAATTTGCTGTTTTTCAGGTCCACTGTAATCTTATTTTTGCACTTCTGACTGAAGTCTTGAAAACAAGCTTGAAAAAGTTGAAGGTAAGGTTTTTAAACAAGTTTTTCTCTTTATCTCGTAGAGTCAGCTTCGTTATTCTCGTCGTCTTAAGTTTATAGTGGGTATTTGGCCTAGCTTTAATAGTTTTAAACTAAATTGTAGGACAGACTGGACACGTAACGGGTAAAATTTGAAGGAGAAACTCTATAGCTCGAACCACAATCGACTTAACTGCGTCAGTTTACGAAATTGTGTAAGACTTGAAGGAAAAATGCCCACAAAAGGGATTATAATTCACAAAATAATATGTATTTAGAATTTAGTAGCCAAGAATGTAAAACAATTACAATATCAAGCGATGTAATTTGATCCTAAAATACGAACAAGTTATCAAATATCGACGAAAACTCTTGCCTCGATTTTGAAGTCAGCTTTGATTTTTAATGAGCAGTGTTTGCTTACTCCTCGTGCAATTGTTAAAGCATTCAGTATTTTTTCTTCTAAAAATAGTGTCATTTCTTTACACCATTATAGATTTATCAGACGAGGCTTTATTTTTAAGACGAATGCCTTTACTAAAGCTAATAAATAGCCAAGTACAGTAGTATTAAGTTAGCCCTTGAAAGAGTTACAACGCACGCGAGCTACAACAATGGCAGAATTATTAGAATTATTCAATAATTCGCTATAAACAATACCAAAATTTGTCGACAAAATGCAATATTACAGCCAATTTTGACCAGTTGTTCTCAAAGGTTCGGGAATCTAGGGTAATTTATCTTTAAAGCCAAGAAATTTCCAGCAGAACTACTTATCTCTTTAGATAAGTTTATGTTTGTTATGGCAACTGCTGTCTTCAAATGTGAAAGTCAATGTTGTCACGTCTTAAGCGAGCATCATATGTGCGAAACTACTCTACTTAAAGAAGAAAAATGGCCCGAATTTTACGATATTTTCAGTAAATTTCACTGCGTCTAACTTAATTTTATTTATTTTTTGATTATTTATGAGATTGAGGATTCAGATTATTTCTTCTTTTTTCATTTTTTTTTTTTCAAACGTCATGATGGATAATTCTTGAATCTTACGAAATTGTCCGCTTGTCAATGCAAAATAACGCTGTATTCATTTTCGATTCGAAAACAATCATAAATCTAATCTCTTTTATCCAAAGATAAGATGTATTCCTCTTTAAAACAAGCAATTCAGAGGACTCTTATGATTAGGTGCTCTGCTCATGCTGTGCCTGTATTTTTTAAAAGACATTGTCTTTTGGAATTATATGTCAACGGAGCTTGGAACTCGAGATTAGGGAATCTAAAAACTCTATAAAACTAAGATTCGCCCTTGAGACAACGCTGATCGAGAATTGATCAAAAAGTCTTTGTATGGTATCTCAAATGAATTTTGTGTTTAAACTAGGTACTGAAAATTCATCGTAAAAAGAAAAAAATTAGTTGCCACTTCAAGGAAAAAAAAAAAAAAAAAAAAAAAAAAGAAGGAAAATTAAAACGATTCTTAACAAATACTCTATTTGGCTTTGATGGATTGAAGTGAAGTCAATGCAGAGTATTAATTTACTTAAGTTGCGGGTTTCTTGAGATAAAATAAAAGGAATTTGCTTCATTAGTTTTATTATCAGAGATAGATTATTTTGGACAGTTTGTTCATTGCTTGTACAGAACATACGCAAACCTGCTAATCACGTTCACTGTTTGTTCCATAAGATCTGTAATGACCTGTTTGAAATTGTCGGAAGTCGGAAAGTATTGTGCCTCCTTCTCTCTCTCTCTCTTTCTTTTTTCTTTTCTTTTTTCTTTCCTTTCTTTCTTCCTTCCTTTCTTTCTTCCTTTCTCTCTTTGTTTCTTTCTTCCTTCCTTCCTTTCTTTCTTTCTTTCTTTCTTTCTCTCTTTCTTGATTCAAATGTGCATTTTCTCATAGTGCTAATGAAACGTAAAAAGTGTACAAGGGATTCTGGTATTGATATTGAATGACGTTATATTGCAATGGGCCTTCTATAAATCTTTTTTAAACTATTCATGCTATGCAGCGATGAAACTAGTAAATTATGCCAAATACAACCGTCTTCCGTAACTTAAGTACTAGTATTAATGAGCAAAAAAAATTTTTCAATAGGTTTCATAGAAACACGCTATTTTTTTTAGATCACCAAGGTAAAACAAATGTTCTCAAAATTTCTATTAATCTCTTTCCGTTGCCGTGTTTGCACCATGATTAAAACATGGCCATGGTTGCTATGTTTTTTCCAGACTTAAACTCCACCAATTCCAGTAGGTCAATTAATTCCGCTGCTCATTTAATTTACTAAACTGTTTGGTGAGAGATTTTCCTGTCAGTAGATCTACGTAATTTGTTTTGCTTTGGTCTTGGTTTGCTTGTGTTTTGTGGCTTTGTCAAAATAACTTAGTGTCAGTCGGCATTGTTTAGAGCAGTTTCCGTATTGATGGGAAATATACGTACTGACTTAAGTTTGCAGCACGTACACGGTATGAAATGGCATGCCGTAACAATGAAATGGCTTCCCATAGTCTGTAAGTAATTCGTCCAATCACAGCGCTTAATTTTGCCTACCGTGCGATTCACCTATCGTTTTCCACTCTCACGAAAACTGCTGTCTATCTCTGCAATAGTACCTTTCACAGTTCCCTGCGCCATCTTGAAATGTAGCAGTGCTTTTGCATCGAAGCAAGACGAACGGTGAGCTCGCAATGATAGAGACCTTTTTTCACATCTTGACAATTATTCACGTCTCTATCATTGCAAGCTGCACGCTTCAATGCAAAGGAACGTCTACCTTTCAAGATGGCGCCGGGAACTGTGAAGGAGACTATTGTCGTATTTGACATGTTCGCCTAAACGTCATTGTAAAAATCCATTATTTGCAATAGTTCTCTTTATCAATGATATTTTGCCGGTTGCTTAGAATAGGGTTCATCTCTTTAAAGAAAATGAGCAAATAAAAGCTTAACATATTAAGAGGAAATTTTTTTCAATAATGAGCAATAATGGCAACAAGCGCCAAAAACTAGACTTTCGCATGAGTTTTGATCCCAATTTTCGTTTTGGGTTAACACTCAAAAACCTTTTTAAACAGTTAGAAACTGATGTACTATGATAAAATGCCTGTTTGAAGCGGCATTTACAATTGTACAAAGATATTTTATTGCATTTGTGTTAGATGTTGCTTTGTCAGGCTTTTTTTATAAAAAATATATGGGAAATAAGCAAATGAAGACCTAAACCTCATTTTCGAATAAAATTTTTGCTTTGGGTTAACACTTTGATTCCACTTTCATCGGTCATCTCCACTTCCAAACAAGTTAAACTTTCTGAATAACAAGATTTTAGCCTTGTACAACAGCCTTTCTTCAAGAAAATAGTTTTTGGCGCTGACTGCTTGAATACGAAAAGAATTCTCTCTTAATTCACAACTAGTTTAGATGCATATATTTATTATAGAATTTCCAGATTGATTCGATTATTATGCACTTTAATTAAATCCACGTGCGAGGCAGCGCGCGAGGAATTAGCTGTAGGTATGGTCTATAGGTCAGGCTTGTCTTTCCCGTGATACCTTCGGGCTAAGCACTACACGTTATTCCATATATAATCCGTACATTAATGGCAGATCGGTCTTAATAGACCTATCGCGAATTCGCTTGACTGGTCACGAAACAATGGTTTTAAGTCGAGGTTAAACTTGATGAACAAAATAATCAAGTTCAGTCTCGACTTCAAACCATTGTTTCGTGGTCAGTCAAGCGAATTCGGGATAGGCCATCAGATCCGAAGACCATACGACGCTTCAGTGTAGACTCATGTCTCGTGGGCGGGTTAGCTCATTGGAACCAAAAGTTTTGGAGAGATAACTGGCTAAAATCTAGTGTGAGCTGCGTCGGTGTTTCTACAGTGTAATGAATGAAACAGTAATGATAAAAAGGTAAATTATACACCGTGGAAAGGTAAAAAAAACTTTCTGACGTTTCAAAGTTTTTCAAGTTCTGTCAGTTAACGTTGGTTCGAATCCCACCTACCACACACGATTTTTTAAATTTCTTTTTATTCAAATTTTTAGATCATCAGTTTAAATATGCCCCGAGGTTGTTTCATGGTTCGATAGAAGGATCTTTCGAAGTATTTATCAGTGTAATCAATTATACAATAAAACTATGGAATTTTTAAACCATTAAAAAAATGTCAGTTTGGACATTTAGAGTGTCGAAGTGTCTTTTACTTACTCCTAAACTCTTAGCTGTCGTTGCGAAAATGTGCTTATTTTCTTCAACAATAACTACATTTACTTCCGAACTTTCATCGTGTGTGGCAAATGTCTATTCTCCTTTTCATCAACCTTTCAATTCTATTAACTTTGCCAATCATAAAATAAAGAACTTTTATTTTCTAATCAGTTTAATAAATCTTAACGACATTTTTACCACAACATGTTTTGACTAAGAAACTATAATCCAATAAAAATATTATATTTTTCTGTGCGTTAAAATAAGTGTACGTAGGATAATAATTGCAAACAAACTAAGATCATGTTATCTTTATCAACAGTATTAGTAGAAACAACACACAGTTGCCTCCACTTTGGTCGTTGCCTGTCAGTTGAGATAATTAAAATACTTTGGGTTTTCAAAAGTAACCTACTTTGAATAGGAAGACAGAAAGGAAAATATTAACAATTATCCGCAGTACACTTGGAAGCTCACTTAAAATTGTATATATCAGAGAATTCCGAAGTGCGGTGAGCGACGTCGAGGTATAAGTGAAAAGAAAAGAAAGATTTGCATCTGCCAGTCGTAAACAATAATGAGCTGCTGATCGCCGACTTATGAATCAGTTGACCAAGAAACACGGGAGAGATTGTATCACTCAGAAAGCTCGAACAATCCATACACAAGATCTAAATGTGTCACATCTAACGATTGCCTGACTAGTCAAAGTACGTGTTGCATTTGAGTTTATCTTATTTTGGATTACTTCGAGCCCTGTTTTGAATGACTTTGGCCGGTTGGCAGCTGAAAAAAATATCGAATGACGGCTTATATATAAATAGAGTAACTATTTGCTAGTCAATAGAAAGAAGCCGTAGGTGTTAAGCTCAGTATTAAGATGACTCCTAATAATGTATTGCAAAGCTAATGAGTTTTAGGACTATGTTCAGATAAAGGCATCCTTTTTAAATCCTGTGTTAATAATTCACGTTAATTTTGTCTTAATTTTTAAATACTTGTTTTCAGGTTGGAAATTTTGACTAGAGATGACATCACTGTGGCTTCAATCGTTGCTGATCACGTGTCATTTAATCTGCGTTGCCATAGCAACTAAAACATTGTATATAGGAGGGTTATTTGACTTCAATGCTAATGACGCCCAGAGAATAATTTCTGCCTCTCAGGCAGCCATACAAGAGATTAAAAGCAATTTATTTCTACCGGGATACAACCTGGAACTACTCGTCAACGACACACGGGTAATGTACCATTAAGAATTTGTAATGATAATTTAATATTTCTATTGCGCATGTTCCATTTGTAGACGCTCACATTCGTAATAGTCCCATTCACAGTTCCCTGCGCCATCTTGAAAGGTAGCCGTGCCTTTGCATCGAAGCGAGGCGAACGGTGAGCTTGCAATGATAGACACCTTTCTTAACACTTTAGACAATTATTCGTATCTCTATCATTGCAAGCTTTCCTTTCGTCTCGCTTCGATGCAAAGGCACGGCTACCTTTCAAGATGTCGCAGGGAACTGTGAAGGGGACTATTATAATGAGCATCTTCCATGTTCCATTGAGAGAAAATGCTCCTGTCATTAGTAATCATAGAGAAGGTTTAGTATGGAAGTCTAGCTGTTGTTATGTGACGAAATTGACAACATCTTTGAACCAATCGAGGCGCCCTATAGAGGTTTTGCACCATCACGTGATGGCAGCTATGACAAGGGGCATAACAATAGAGTCTTTTCCCCCTGGGAAACTGAATCCTTTTTAATTTAAATCAGATTAGACCAGAAACAATTATTCCTGCCTTCAAGTGATGGTGCAAAGCCTCTATATTCTCCGCGCTAATCCAATCAAAAGGTTCCCACACGTCACCGTCACAGTCATGCGATACGACACATCTGTACCTAATGTTCCTTAAAGAACATATAACACCCTATGAGTAGTTGGGGCCGCTAAGATTTGGAATTATGGTAGATTAGGACCGTAAAGCTTAGACTTGATAAGTTAGTGGACACTAGAGAAAATTGTTAACGATTTCCGGCTTGATCTAGATTTATTTAATATATATTAATGTTTTGTGTTTCAGGAATATGATTTCACTTCTGCATCAGGTGTCTATAACTACCTGAATAGCGGTCCAAAGAAAATTATGCTGCTGGGACCTGCTGATAATGATATAGCAAAGGCCATAGCACATCATGCTGGGGCGCCATCATATGGAGTGTTACAGGTAAAAATGATGATGATTATGATATTGATAATGATATTGAAGATGACGGTGAAGATGACGATGATGTGATGATGATGATGATAATTGTGATGATGATAAATAATGGTGTTGACGAGGATGATTGTGATGATGACAATGAAGATGAATATGAATATGACGATGATAATAATGGTGAAGAAGATGATGATGATCGATAATGGTGATAAAGATGACGATGAAGATGATGGTTGAGATGATGATAATAATGATGTTGAAGATGACGACGATGATGATGGTGATGATCATGGCGATGATGATAATGATGAGGATGGTGAAGATGATGTTGATCATGATGGTGATGATGGAAAAGATGGTGATGATGTTAAAGATGATGATAATGGTCAAAACGATGTGAAGGTGATGATGATGGTGATCAGTGAAGAAGTTTATGATGATGGTGATAACACACACTTCGATCGATAGCAATGCTGTAATGTTTTTCTTGTTTTCTCTTAGTTTTCCTATGGCACCAACGATTTGTACTTATCCAACTATCGTGGTCTGTATCCATATTTCTTTCGTACATCCATCTCTATGGCAACATTTGATGACCTTAGAATAGCATTCTTGAAATTCTACGGCTGGACAGAAATTGGAATTGTGTATGGGGACAGTATAAACGAAGCGAAGGTACTATTCTTATACAAAAAAAAAAAAAAAAAAAAAAAAAAAAAAAAAAAGTAAAAAAGGGCAAGCATCATCAAATGAAGAATGAGAGACAAAAGCATTATTGGACGTTTTGACGACCCAATGTCTTCATTTTAAAAAATCACTTATTCCCTGATGATAAGTCAGGACCATAGTCAGTGCAAAGATGGCACATCCGTTTTTTAAATGTATAGCTTATTGAAAAAGAAGTAAAAAATATGTTATCTGTATTAACATAAGATTAGAAGACATAATGAATAAGATATATAGAGTTGACAAAATGTGTTTTTGTGATTACCTATCAATTTTCAATGTCAAAATCGTACAAACCCAATAACTGATTTAGCTATTTCCAGTTGAGCAATTATTACCATATTGTCATCGAGTTCCATATTGCTTTTTACTCAGCTTTCAAACAATCTAAAGACTCGCATCGAAAGCCAATCAAGTACAAAAGTTATTGCCGAGATTAGGCTGCAGGCGAATGATCCTGAGAGGGCTGTCAGAACCATTCAGGTTAGTAGATAAGAAAACAGAAAGTTAAAATGCATCTCGTAATGGAATCACTTTTTGGTAGGCGAATCATTTGGTCTTGCAATCATAGGCCTTTTGAAATGATGAACTAAGACCTTTCTGTACTGAACATGATGTATTGTGGTCTAGCTTGGATACAAACATCTTTTGGTCATTGTATGGTTTTGCTTACACCCGAGTTAGACCAGGAGGCACCTTGTTTAATGAACTCAAAAAATGAATATGCTATATAGACCCCTTGCACTGAGTCCCGAGAGGAGTTGTTCTGGGGGACAAAACAAAGGATTTTTTTTCATAAGAAAAGACGGCCTATTATTTTGTCCTCCCAGAACAATTCCTCTAGGAAATCAATGCGAGGGGTCTTTACTGTGACCGGTAACGTTCAAAACGTTTCCTTCACTAAGCGACGCGCGAAAACACGTGTATATTTTTTGCTGCTTTAATGACCGACATACCGATTGGTATATCCAAATATCTCTCGTTAGCACTTTTGCAACCAGCGGTAACAAATTTTTAATTGGTTTACAGGATAAAAATATTCACGTGATCATTGGTCTCTTTCCATTGGATATTGCAGCTAGAAGATTATTTTGTCAGGTAAGTTTGTTGACTCAATGCTGAATTCCGTGAAATAGGAAAACAAAAACAAAAACGGAACACACTCAAGAATAGGATGAGTCGAGAGTCCACAAGACACTTTTGAACTGGTTTTTGTGACTCAGCACTAGAAGGGAAGAAGTCTATAATTGGTGTAGCATAAGCAAAATACTGCGTTACATATATGATGTTCTGTAGAGACATAGCCATGGCCTGTGTGAACCACACTTTTGACATATAATAGCAGCTTGTTATACCAAGAGGTATATATATGATATTCTATAGGCACATAGAGATGGTCTATATATGTATAGACCACACTATGATGTGTAATAGCACCACGATGTGTAATAATCAATTAGCTGGTTTTACTCATGAGGTACCATATATGGTATTCTATAGGCAAGTAGACATGGTCTATGGACCGCACTCATATTAGCTTGTTGTACTGAGGTACCATATATTCTATAGGCACATAGGCATGCTCTGTATGGACCACACTACATATGGATTCTTCAAATGGCAAGAAACAACGGTTGGTGGAATCCTAGACCTGGTGAAGATATTGGTGGCTGTCAAAGCATCGAGATGACTTGTCAGATAAGAAACTACTTTTCTGTTAAACCAGCCAACGAGGATTATGAGAGCTCTAACAATTTCAGTCATTCTAACAAGGTAAGATGTAACATCCGTTTTATGGAACCCTGCAACAACTTCCGGACTCTTCTACGTTAGCTGGGGTACGGATAACCCACACATCGCGCACTGTAATTTAGTTCTGTGTTGTGTTTTACGGAATTAAGGCGAAATAACCGGATACCGAAAAAAAAACTTCCGAACTAAGGGAGACTTTACTCACATCATAGTTAATAAATCTCATATATAATGCCAAGTCCAGGAATTGAGAGGCGAGTGTAGCAATATTCTTGTCTATTCCCACGTATTAGTTACGGTTGAAGATTATGACACTGCTTACCAGGAATCTAAAATCAATATTTTTTAATCTAAAATCAATAATTTCCGTGAGAATGCTAAAAGAAAATAGAAACCATCGAGTAAAGAGAAATTGACACCTATTATTCCAACGCGGCGTTACACAGAGATAAACACATGTGAAGAACTGGGTTTTTAATCACGAGTTTCCACGTAATACTTAGAGAGTTTAAGATTTTCGTTTAAAGCAAACATTAAACGTCAGTTGACCATTAAAAAATCTACAAGTGGCAGATAAACTTGTCTTTGTCAAGAAGGTTTGCAAGAGGTAAAAAAAAAAAAAAAAATCCGCGAATCTTAATCTGCCTATTGCAAACAAGCGAGTCCGCGAGCGAGTGAAGTCACTTTAGTGATATAGTTTTTATTCACGGCTTTATCACACTGATATGGAACCCGACTAAATGTGTAATAAAATCTATATATTTTTAATTTTAACTGTTTTTTCTTATCCTTCTTTTTCTTCTTCTCGTTTTCTCAATCGCAATATTCAATGCTTGGCCAGTGCTATATCATTCATACTTAAATTTATTTTACCTTACTTATTATTTTAGGATACGAGTACCGTAAAGAATAATTTGCGTTCCGAAGGCAACGTCACAACCGTCGATGACGTCATGATGTACGCGTATGACGCAGTGTGGTCTATTGCGCATGTTTTGAAAAACTCAAATGGTACATTAGGAAAGCCACTGGAAAACGTGACATATGGGGACACATCTGCAACTAGTGTGTTTTACCCCGAAGCCTTGAAATTGGATTTTGGATCTCCTAAACTGGTGAGTCAGTGAAACTTCTTATTCTTAATGTAATTTAAATTCATTTTAATTTTTAATTTAATCTTCGAGCAAGGGTGTGCGCTGCTGTTTCTTCTTGCACGTGCAGTTTGTTATTCTTGGATAGCATGCGCCGCTTCGGTGCTGTCACAGCTGTATAGTTATGTATAGTTATGAGAGCCTAGGGTCGCAGGTCTGATTCTAGATTGATGATTTTTGTTGTTGTTGAGAGTTTCGAGAATTTGCCTAGTCTCCAACGCAGCCGCTATTAGTGTCGTCACGCCACGCTCACTCCCCTACCTAGGGGAGTGAAGAGATAACTAGCTAAAAACTAGTGTGAGCTGCGTTGGTGTTTCTAATGAAACAGTAATGATAAAAGGTAAATTATACACCGTGAAATGAAGAAAAAAATTACTGACGTTTCGGACGCTAGTCCTTCGTACTTAGGTGAGTGAGCGTTACGCGACGAAACTAATAGCGGCTGCATGCGTAGGAGACTAGAATTTGCCCAGAAACTGGTGCTTCACAATAGGACACAAGGTTCCCTTCGAGGTACATTGCACCAATTTCCAACCCCTTTAAAAACCCATACCCATGCCACTGGGTGACTAAACAGTGAAATAATAACCACATATGTGATTTGAGTTTGTTTGGTGTGTAGTTCACTCCCTTGCCACGAGGGTTTTCTCCGAGTACTTACTTTTCCTATTATGCTATTTGAGTGTTGTATGTTGTAAATAAAGAATGAAGTGGTAGTGCGTGTGAAGCAGCCCTCACTGAACTACAGTGTACAGGGAGTGATGGTATATATATCAAGTCATAAAATGTAAGATTTATTACATGAAACATAATAGTAATCGGTTAGTAATCGGCGATTTTTATTTCACTTTCAGGAAAAAGTGCGTTTCTACGAAAACGGCGACAGAAAATTTGACATGTCAGTAGAACAAGTCGTCATCAAAGGTTTGCATTCTCTATTTCTTTTTTTCGGCGCAGAAACATGGACTGACAAAGTTGACCAATCTTAATAAATAAATAAAATAAAAAAAAAAACAACAACAAAAAAAAAACAACAACAGATATGCGCCCTTATGTTGCACATGTATTCTTGTTTTATTAGATGAAAACAGTAACCCAGTCAGCGAAGATGCTGGTACATACTCCTTAACTAGTGGATTGTATACTGAAGGAAAAGTGTCATGGCCAGGTAAGATGAAGGCTTTTGACATTTCTTCTGGTGTTTGTGACTCATAAAGTTCAAGACAACGCAAGGATGCGTGAATCGGTTTATAAAGTCTTGGCAGCTCCCGCTCATCAAATTACTAATGGTCAGGACAATCGTTGAATTTGTATTGAAAGCAGTAAGAGGGGTCTGGCATGTGGGGCTTGGGGGCCTCTGGATCCCAGGGTATAAGAGGCGAGAGGCAAATGGCACATTAGCAAGTTCAGTTCTCAAGCATTTTAACTTTTCTCAAGTATTCATTGCTTATTGCTATACACCAATTTCACATTTAATACATACCGCTGTTTTTGAAGACTACAGACTCATTTGCACAGGCTTAGCCTCGTTTATAAGTCAGCTATTCACAGATACCATTAAAAGTCCGTGGGATTTCAAAACATTGGTATTGTTCAAGCTGCACATTCTTTACATTAAAGTTGACATTTGCAAATGATTTACTCTTAAGCGAGGCTAAGCCTGCGGAGATGAGTCTTCAATCTTAAAACACAGCGGTATTTACGGAATGAGAAAAGGGACTATTAAGAATTACCAGTATCGATCAAGCCATACGCTTCATATTAATTTTACCACAATTGGAAAAATAAATCCGTTAAACAAAATTATCAATTTATATATATTCATTTATTTTCCTCGTGAAGCAAACACACCGTACAAGACAATAACCGAGACTCGTGACACTCGTTATATTCACCGTGCCTTGTTCGGTGCCATGATATTCCTGGCCTGCCTGGGCATCCTGTACGCATTGGTGTGTTTCATTGTCGTAGTGGTGTTCAGAAAACAATCGTGAGTAACATTAACTTATTGCAATTGTTCAATCGATTTCTTGATATTATATATTATTATTATATAATATTTTTTGTGTGATTTTCAGCATAATTTGGAACTCAAGTCCTATCATCAACATTATTATAATCTTGGGGTGCATACTAAACTACATCACTATCATACTGTACGCCTACGACTGGACAACCACTGCCAATACTGCAAGCTTTTGCAGGGTAAGTAGACAACCTTAATGCTGATTTGTGTTATTGATGAGCAATATTCTACACTCCGACTGATAACTTATGACTGACGGCAGCGAAATAAAAAACAAATTTTATCGTGCAGCTTTCAACTACCGAGTTTGCAGAATATTAAAAACAGCAGAAACTAAGATGGCTAATAAGAAATACTTTGTTATACCTCCAATATGGCGCAAAATATGCAGACGAAAAATATACTCTCTGAGTAAAAATGGGTTGAACATCCAAAACCGTTGATTATTCACACCTATTTTAGAATACCATATTTATCTCATTAAGGCTCGAGCCTGGACGTTTGCTATTGGGTTCACATTGTCGGTTGGAGGCCTGGTAGCCAAGCTGTGGATCGCTTATTGCGTATTGAGTGAACGCTTTGTTCGACGTTGGGTGAGTTGATTGTACATTTAGTATCATTCTTTGTCATTCTCATTTTTTGAAAATATGATTTATTTCGACTCTGACGACTCTAATGATAAAAGTTGTTAAAGATGGCGTATAAGCAATGCCTGATACATGCATCCGTGGCTCACATTACCGTATTCCCAGATTTCTGTTGAATGAACCAAATCCACTTGAGCGTAATGTTTTGCCCATTTCAGACCACGTGCATTCCACTGAGAGTAGGGATTGTAAGCGTTGTATCCATATTCATGTGTCTTACTTATGAGCAGCGGTTAAACAAAGAAATGATACTATAGGGAATGACAGATGGTCTGAAATAGGGAAACAGTAAATTAGGTTCATTAGATACAGTGGAAGAACGACCATTTCATCTAAACCATTCTTTACGTTTCTTTGTAGAGGAACATTTTAATCTGGATGTTGGCAATCATCCTCTTCTTATTTATCTTGGATTTGATTATCATGGGATGTTGGGAAGGGTTGGATCCACTTTACGCTACGATGGAGACATACAAAGAACAAGAAGAATATAAGTGCTTCCAGGTATGAGCAGGATGAGGTTGAGACTAAGTGAAAATAAATGACGTCTTTATATTTTGGTTAATTGCCAACACTTTTGACTTTCAGCCAATCACAGACAAGACGTTCAACGCCTATTACTACACCGTAGAACATTGTACATGCCGTACTCCGTTGGCATGGTTACTTATCATTCTTATACTCAAGTTCCTGGTGGTGATATTTGGTGTGTTCCTGGCATGGCAGACACGAAAGCTCTACATCAAGTCGTTGAATGATACCCAGTACTGTGCCTTCTGTTTGTTCGTCGTCTTCTTCTTTGTAGTATTTGGTGTCTTGATTGCATTACTTACCACTGGCTTTCCAAACGTGTTCTTTTCTATCGTTGGGATCTTTTTGTTTCTGTGTACTACTATCATCCTTGGACTTCTTTTTATACACAAGGTGAGATCTTCAGGGAATGCTAACAGGTTTTTTGCCTAATATTCCCTTTCACAGTTCCCTGCGCCATCTTGAAAGGTGTTCTTTAAAAAAGGTCTCTATCATTGCAAGCTCACTGTTCGTCTCACTTTGATGCAAAGGCACGGCTACCTTTCAAGATGGCGCTGGGAACTGTGAAGAGGACTATTCCCTTTCACGAATCAAGGGTTATAAGTCAGTAAAAATTGTCATGTCTCTCCCTTGGTTTGGGGCTTTCATTTCGGTTCTCTCCTGTTTTCCTCTCTGCGCAAAACACAACACGCGTACACCATCATATCTGTGAATTATAGCTGCGCACCGACTTCCATCAGGCACTAGTGTGTGGATCAGGCCAGTCTGTCTTTCAGAATATCGATAATTTTTTTTGATAACTTATTGAAATCGTACCTTTTTGCATACCATATATAAGAAGGAACAAATCGTTAGGTTTTTCGACCTCTGATTCATGTAGCTAGGACTTTGGCCATTTATGCTGGTGCAAGTTCGGTGCTTATCTTTTGGGTGTCGGTTTTATCTAACAATTTTATTATTTTTCGTTTCCAGTTGGCACGAGTTGTATGCAAGCCAAGACGTGGTAAACGCATCCTTGTGACGGGAGCTGATTCCGACACCGAATCAACATCCTCAGCAAAAAACTGCTCGTGTTGTGGATTATCTGGTGCCTGTTGCATCGCGTGTTGTGGATGCTTCCCGTGCTGTAACATGTTCTTATGCTGCAGGTCATGTTGTCTGGGCTCTAAGATCCATCCCAGTGAATCCAGTAGTGATGATAAGACGGAGTTCTATATCGCAGGCCACGCTCAGGATAAAGAAGGCCAAATTGCTTATCTATTGAGGAAAATACATGAGGTATAAAGCAATGTTTAGGCTATCTGCTGTTTTATTTGTTGTCATCGACCATATCAAACATTGAGTGTCGTATTTCCCTGTGTCTGTTGTCTGCGAGGCAGACCCACGAGTAACCATCGTCCCCGTATCCTTCCTCGATTTTCAAAAGTTTTTCTTTTTTAACTTGTCTTTTTTTTTTCTTTTCTTTTCTTTTCTTCTTCAAAAATGTTCATGTCGAATTGATCATAACATATATGGAGTGAGCTTTCTCTACTCCAACTTCGACACTAACATATAGAGTAAAACTTGATATGGTACTTGCATGGACATCGACCTTTCTCAAGCGGTAGCCGCTTTGAATGAAAAAAATAGATTTTGTTTTTCTGTCTATCACATTCAAGCACTTCCGGACGAGTAGTAGGTTTTAATACTTGGGAGAATAAACATGGCTGCCACGTGATGAAAGCCCATTGGTGGAAATTCACTACCATAGAAAATCTGCTTTAATAAATAAATATTCTCTATTTAACTTTATACAAGTTTTTGACTGTTTTATTTTGTAAATATCTAGCGGGATGAGGAGCTTGCAAGACTTCGACCCAAACACACCTGTACATCCATGTGGACCCAGACAAACGAAGACGACATGGAAGAATACCTGAAACGTGAAGACGGCGATGGAAGCTCCATGGAGAGCGACAACAGCGAAGGGAGTCTGGATAGTAGCGGAAAGAGGCGGAAACGGAAGCGGAACAAATTCAAGATTTATAATCATGGAGCGGATTATTCGCATGTACAAAGTAAAGTTGATACAGGAGTTACTAAATCCCCCGCGAAGTCGCCGAAAACCAAGCGAGCGCACGACGAGAAGTATTATTTGGGTGTCTGGAAGTCGAATGGTGGAAAACCCTCTGATGAAGAGATCGCAAAACTTCGAGCACAACTCAAGGAGGTCCGTAGGGAATGTATATAAACGTATAACTTATAATTTACAACTATAACGCGAGGGGCTCTTCCTCGAGGTTCTCCCCACGCGCACTACCACAACATTCAGCATTTGCAACTGACACAAAACACACAAAACACAGCAAAATAGAGATAATTAAGGTCAGTCAAACAAATTTCATACATTTTGGGGAGTCAGGATGGCGTGGTGGTAAAACGCTCGCCTCTCACCTCTGAGGTCCGGGATTTTAATCCCGGTCACCCCACGTGAGCTGAGTTGGTTGGTTCTCTTTCTGACTTCGAGGGTTTTTCCGGTCCTCCGGTTTTCCCCTTCGTCTCAAAATCAACCCTAACCAATTCAAACTGGTTATAGCTGTGCTCCGGGGTCATATGGACCATACAGCGGCTGCCAGAGGCGCCTTTTCAGTTCGACCCCGTTGAGCTGCGCCACTGCTGTACTTGCGAAGGTGATAAGCGATGACAAGTTCTTTTTTTCAGTTTTTTTACATGAAGCTCAGTCGTGAACCGAACTCGAGGCATGAACAACACCGCCTGCCGCCACCCATGCTCTCCAAAGAAAACCAAATATAAAGATAATTATTAAATTATTATTAACATAAATACTAAACATGCATTTAAACAAAGATGGTATTCATCGTTTCTTCTGTTTTGTTTTTATTTAATATTAATAGAGAGACAAGGAAATCGAGAAACTGAGAAATGAAAAAGAAGTACAGACGTCAGTAGTGATTCACCAGCCAAACAGTCTATCTAACAAAGTAGAGGTAAGTCATCCATGATCAGCTGTAAAAAAGATGGGTCTCTCTGCTTACACGATGTAAATAGCGTTAGAGGATTCGCCTTTTACCTCTGAGGTGTCGAGTTCGATTGCATTCGCAGTTCCCGGCGCCATCTTGAAATGTAGCCGTGCCTTGGCATCGAAGCGAGACGAACGGTGAACTTGCAATGATAAAAACATAAAGGTGTTAAAAAAGGTCTCTATCATTGCAAGCTCACCGTTCGTCTCGCTTCGATGCAAAGGCACGGCTACATTTCAAGATGGCGTCGGGAACTGCATCGAACTCGGACTTCGATTTGTGACATGATTAGATAATATGAGATGTTGGTTGAAGGCTACGTTTGTTTTGAACTGGACATAACCTTTAACAACACAAATCAACCCCAGAAAACATAGACATTATAGAATAGGCGTTTTTAATACGAATAAGCATTACATCCTTCGCTAACTTTTTCGCGTGCTGTTTTGTTTGCAGATTGTCAACGAGCAAACTCCAGACACCCACGAGAAACAGTGTCAGACGGACGATAGTCTTCTATACATTGAACAGTCTCCACGTGACAAACCTAATGAGGTTGTGGTAGTCATGGAAACACCAGTGAAAAAGGAAGAGTCCCCACGTGAAAAACCAAATGACGTCATCGTAGTTATGGAAACACCGGTGAAGACGAAATCGTCTCCAAGTAAAAAGCCTGCCAAAGGAAAGAAAAATGCAAAAACGGAACCTAAAGAAAATGTCACTGTGGTAGAAGTGAAAAGCAAGAAGAAAAAGAAAAAGAAAGAAGCAGAACCAGTTGTAAAATCCCCAGATGAATGGCTCTTTGGGAAATCTGACGACGGAAAGGAAAAGCAGGTTGAGAAGAAAGATGTGAATGTAATCGTTGTGGCGCAAACAGCAGTGGAAGAAGAGAAAAAGGATGAGCCTGTGATAGAAGAAGATAAGAAAACAACTGTTGTTTTCATTCGACCTGAAGAATCAAAGAAAAAAGAGGAGGATAAGAGACAGAGCCATGATGGAAGTGTTACGAATGTTATCATAGTTAGACCTGATGACGCACAAGGAAACGAGGAAAATAAAGATGATGAAGAGAAGAAAAAGAAAGAGGAAGACGAAACAAGAGAGGAAGAGAAGAAAAGAAGGGAAGAGGAGCAAAGAATAGGAGAAGAAAAACGACAAGATGAAATGAGGAAAGGGGAAGAGAAAAGAAAGGAAGAAGAGAAACAAAAAGAAGAGGAAAAACAGAAAGAAGAAGAAAAACGAAAAATGGAAGAAAAACTAAAAGAAGAGGAGGAAAGGAAAGAGGAGGAAAGAAAAGAAGACGAAAAAAGAAAAGAAGAAGAGAAACGAAAAGAACAAGAACTTAAAGAGGAAGAAGAAAGAAAAAGAAAAGAAGAACCGGAAAGAAAACAAGAGGAGGAACGAAAGAGACAAGAAGAGGAAATGAAAAAAGAGGAAGAAGAAAGGGAAAAAGAACGAAAGGAACAAGAAGAAAAACAAAAAGAAGAAGAGAAAAAGATAGACAAACCCAATGAAGACATTGATGATGAAGAAACCATTCCAATAAGACCACCTCAAAACACTCCTGCTAGTGTCGATGGGCCCCAAGAAGAGGACAACAAGAAAGACGACCAGAAGAATAAAGATGATGCAATAGAAGAGGAAGGAGATAGAGAACCCGAGAAAGATGATGACGATAACGAGAGAGAAGGCGGTGATGATAAAGATGACGATAAAGTTAATGGCAATGATGACAAAGATGATGACAAAGATGATAATGAAAACGAAGATTACGATGATTATGATGCAAGCGGCACTGACGATGGAGATGGTGATGATAATGATACTAAAAATGAAGAGGCACCAAGTGACCAGAAAGGGGACAAAGAGGACAAAAAAAATTCTACAAAACCGAAGAGAAAACCAAAGAAACCGATTGGTGGTAAACTGAACTGGAATGCAGCATCCAAAATCGACACCTCTAGCGGATACAAGAAAAAACCTCGCTCCAAAATCAAGTCGTACAAGGTCGATTATTCCCACGTAAAGTCAAAATATTCCTACGGTGTTACAAAGAAGGATCAAGATGAAAAGAAGGAAAAGGAAGAGAAAGAAAAAGAAAAGAAAAAGAAAGCAAGTATCAAAGGAAAACGATGGAATCCCAACAGCACGAATACCAAGAAGTAACTGGTTGAACTGGAGCCCTGCAACGTAACATTGTTGAAGGAATAAAAGACGTAGGAAAGGAAAAACACGACATAACGTTATGAATAAGATTTAGAACAGGCAAACGTGTGTGGTATGTGTTGTCATAAATCACATGCCTTGACCAATAAGAAAACTGGATTTAAAAGAGATATAATTCACGTTCACCGATCTTGAACTAAAATAAATGAAAATTTCCGAAACATCGATGGAAGCGAGAAAGAACAAAATATAACATAAACGATGTAATTCATGAGGAAGAAAATGTATGAAAATAATGTGGTGGAAAAAGTGGGAAGGACATTAACAGCCGATAGTTTATTGCACCATTTGCCAGCGCTTTATTGAAAGAATTTACAACCAACGTCTTAAATATCACAGTGCAATTGTTTGGAAAAACAAAAACTGATTTGCATTCAAACGGATGAACACTGTTATGGACAAGAAAAAAGGAATACAGACGTTGGGCATTTAGGAAAAAAAGTTTTCTTCAAGAAAAGCTGATGTAATTAATAAGTAGAACTTAGATTTTGGAAGGTATTATTATAAAGGACTTTTGTAAGGAAAACCTATGGAACAATGAAATATGCAGATATTGGCATATAAATATTCAATGAAGATGTCCCATATTGACATTTATGTATTCTTAGTATTTTTTGACATTACAGGTCCAAAAGAGTATCCGTTGTACATTTGTAAAGCATGTTTTTTTATATCAGAGTGTAATTTAATTGCACTATAAATGTTCATATGAGTTTTAGATACATCCTTTTCACATTAGAAACTTAAGGAAAATGTAGTAAAAATAAAATTAGAAATGAGAATTGAGAATTGAGAAAGGAAATATAAGTAAGACAAAGAAAGGAAAAAAAAGAAAAGAAATGAAAGGAAAAATGGAGAGGAGAGGAGAGGAGCCTGGAACAGGTTCCACTTGACGTCGTTTCCTCTTTTCCTGCAAAATGTTTATCTGCTGAATCTAATGCATCCTCAGAAGTTGTCACTCATTGTGAGAATGACAGAATTCTACCCCTGGGTTCCAGAGGATGCAAAATGTTTATCAGCTGAATCCAATGCATCCTCAGAAGTTGTCACTCATCATGAGAATGACAGAATTCTACCCCTGGGTTCCAGAGGATGCAAGATGTTCATCAGCTGGATCCAATGCATCCTCAGAAGTTGTCACTCATTATGATAATGACAGAATCCTACCCCTGGGTTCCAGACGATGAATTAGTTCAAGTTTTAAATAGGATTCTTTCCATCTGACAGAAAACGGTGGTCAGTGTTTTAACACCAATTTGATCAGATAATGAGATTCAAAGACTTTTTTCAGTTGATTGAAAGCCAGCAACTAGCAAATATCTATCTTATACTGTATAGTGTATCTCAGTAGCTTTAACAACTATTTCAAATAGTTTAGTGCATAAATTTTACATATAAATGTGAATAGTGAAAATTTTCTTACATGTATTTAAATGTTCTTAATAAACATTCTCCATAACTTTCAAATGTCTTTAATTTGATATAAATTTGCCTTTAGTCTATTCAAAAGATGTCCCTATAGAAATTAATGGATGGGACGAATAGTTGTGGTGGATAGGTGGATAGGATAGGATGAGATTAATACACGTATGTAGATGATGCATGGATGGATGGATGAGTGGATGGAAACAAGCAAATGAAAGGATGAATGGATGGATGGAGGTTCCCTGATGAATTAATGAATGGATAGATTAGTGGATGGATGACTGGATGAAGGAACAAATGGACAAATGAATGAATGGATGAATAAATGAATGAATGGATGGATGGTTGGCCCCCAATGAATGAATGATCGGATGGATTGGAGCATGGAATTTATTGCTAGAATTAACAAACGAATGACACTGATAAAAAATCTTAAAAGGTAGGGCTATTACTATCAGTTTTTTTTTTTCAGTTGCAATAATGAGACACATCGCTAGTCTGCTCCTTAAATTTAAAAATGGTATTTCAGTCACATCTAAGTTTTTAGAAATAAAGCCACCATAAGAAATGAATTATTTACATTTCGACTTCCAAAACATGAAAACAGCAAAGGTCGAAGCAAAGGGGATGAACCAGAAATGGATCAAACAAGGATTGAGTTAAAAGCAGCCAGAATTAGAAAGTGATCTCAAGCACTTTCTACTTGACTAACTTGGATAAGGGAGAATTACATAGATAAGTTGAGGCATATATTGAAACAAACCATAAAAAACCACACTATAAGATGATAAAAAGATATAACTAGCTAAAAACTAGTGTGAGCTGCGTCGGTGTTTCTAATGAAACAGTAATGATGAAAAGGTAAATTATACACCGTGAAAAGATGAAAAAACTTACTGACGTTTCGGACGCTAGTCCTTCGTCGGAGTAAAAGAGAAAGAAGTGGTAGAAAGGAGTGTATATATGATAGAATAAGACAAAAGAAACCAATGAGAGCAAGGTAGGCAAGGAAACAAAAACAAACAATCAAAAGACAAAAGAAAAGGTTAGTTGAAAATAAAGCGTTCATTAATCCCGTTGGGACTAAGAGTGCCCAATAGGTGAATAAGCCGCATTTCTTTGGTCTTGCGACAATCATTGTTGCCGTTAAGCAAAGAAAGACCGAAAACAATGAAGTCAGAAAGAGAATGGTTAGCTAGATTAAAATGAGATGAGAAGTTTTTTTTTAAAGTACAAAATAATTTGAACCTCCATAAATACATTGGTTAACCAGTCAAACAAAGACCACTGAATTATAAATAATTTAGGTAGTTCTGTTTTGAAGTGAATAAACAGTACTAAATATAAGCTGGATTGATTTTTTTGGTATTTAAGCTAAAGTCAAGTCAACCAGTAAGATTCAAAATT
The DNA here is from genome assembly GCF_029948245.1 of Actinia tenebrosa. Classification (NCBI taxonomy): domain Eukaryota; kingdom Metazoa; phylum Cnidaria; class Anthozoa; order Actiniaria; family Actiniidae; genus Actinia; species Actinia tenebrosa. Next base: position 3,761,235 of record NW_028292575.1, on the reverse strand, counting down.
CAAATCAAACTTTCTGAATATACTTAAATAACATCTGGCCTGAATTTACTGCAATTTTCACAAACATGTGAATTCTGTGTCTGTGAGCTGCAAGCTGAAATTGGTTTTTTTGCTGCCGCCAGTCAAAAACATGAAAAGTACCAACTGATTATTTTTGATTGATGGCAGCCAAACAAATTTCAGCGTGCAGCTTGCAAACACAGAGTTCGCATGTTTATGAACATTTCAGTAAGTCAAGGCAACTAACTCATATGATTGAATTGTAATTTTAGTGTGATGGGTTTTAAGGAGAATGAATGAAAAAAAAAACCTTATAAAGTCTACTTATATATGTGATGCTGAGTTCAGGAATCAAACCCGAGATGCCAGACAAAAAGGGGTGAGTGCAACTAAAAGATCTATTGCTATAATAACCCATAGATATTCCTTGGATCCCCACCTTCTGCAGAAACTGTATGCTCGAGCATGATAAAATGATCATATATTTCAATATCTATAGATAGAATGCTGTAGCGGTCAGAAGCATAGACGATGCAGCTAATGTTGTCAGGACCTTCCTTAATGCATGGTACCATCTAGGAAAATATGGAGTTCCCAAATCCTTTGACAATGCATATAATAGCCCTATTGCTATGGTAACCAGTCCATATTGGGGCTTTATAAGCAGGGCAGACCAGGCTACAAGTGATGGTGTCACACTGTACCCTAGAGTACCCCAGTTAGGTTTCAGTGGACTGTCCTTGGTCATTGCATATCCCCAATGTACTGCTCCAAGGAATGTTAATATACATGCACCATATGCACACTGTGCATGCATTATAGTGTCTAAGTATTCTGGTGTTATGAACGACAGACCAGCAAGACTACAGAATGGAATGGCGCCAGAAAAACCAAGCCATATTGCTGAGGTAGGACTGGATTTTAGGTCTTCAAACATCGAATCTTTAGAATTTTCACTACAATAACTTCTTGATAAGACAGAAATATAGGTTGCCCTTTGCTGGGAAGATATTAATTGTGATTTCTGTCGAAAATATTTTGAAACTAAGTAAACTCAAAGTAAACTTTTTAATTTAAAAATTTGAAACTAGGTACAAAACGAAGGATAATGCAAAAAATATCGTGTACACTTACCTTAAAGCTGGATATATTCATTAAGAAACGATCTTTATATCCTTTTCGAGGCCAATATGAGCTCAAATGAGAAGTGGAATAGAGAGGTAAAGATATTTTCTTGAAGGAGGGCAAGCTACGTCCATAGATTCCATACCTCATGATGGTCGCCATTTTGGATCTATGTCGAATAACCACAGGTAGCCCAATGGGACGTCAAGCGTCCAAAGGGAGGAAGGGGTTGTCGTAGAAGAAAAGAATGTGTTGCAAATACATCTTATGTTATTTAAAGACGTATAAGACAGAAAGAGAAAACATTTCGAGAAAGTATATAAAGTACATGTTGAGTACTTCTTTATTAGTCACACTAAACGTCTTGATATTCTAAACGTGGGAAATTAATTAACTTAGAATGAAATGGATTATCAGTATTTACTGATAAAAGCAGGCATATTATATTTGATTGAAGAAAGTTCAATTTTGACCGATTATCTCTGAAATGTAAAGCATGGGGTTGGCAGGGGTAATGAGAACACTGGGATACTAAACAATGAAAACTGAACTGGGGCAACAGATCCTAAATCGTTTATTATATACCACCTATTTATTGACGGTTTTCACGGCCGCCATGTTGGAGGAATTTAACGAAAGATTCATCATAAGTCTCTTTTGTTATATCCTCCAACATGGCCGCCGTGTCTTTTGTAATTACATTCTCTTGGGAATGATTGAAAATCACCAATGCTTGTTTCGAACTATGTTTGGGATTTTGATACAATAGCGAAAGAACAAAAAGGAAAAAAAGCCTTCTAGGAGTAAACAAAAGAAACATAAGAATGAGCATCTGGAGAAATATAGAAATAAAAATGAATTTATTTCAGAAATTCTAACAAGTATCTACATTGAATATGTATAAAAATATCTATACCCGTTATAAAAATAACAGACTACAACTTGATTTCGCGCCAATTTAATTATATGTTGTCTATAAAACTATTTTTATAGGTAATAGGACTACATGCTGTTCAATTTGGAAATGATTGAATGAAAAAATTCCGAGGACTGACAACATCGGAAGAGGCCGATAGGAGGAGTCCAATTTGGCAGTCAGAGGAATTTTTTTAATTGCAGATTAATTATTTCATCCCACCTAACTACACTAGACTGATTCCATAAGTTATAGTTTCCCTCGAAAGAATGCGAATGGAAACGATCCAAATTAATCTTTAACTTGGACAGGAAAGAGATTTTGAAAATAGTACAATAGTTGCTTTTATGGGATTATAGAGTAATGATACAATTAGATGAATATATATATAAAATAATTATACTTATAATTAATAATTAATATTAATTATAATATTAATTATAATATAATTAATAATAATAATAATTAATAATCATACATAATTAATTCTTATTAAAGTCAAACGTATAAAACTATATAAAATACTATCTTTAAAATGCAAGCTCATTATTTTTAGCATCTTTCAAAAATCCTTATTAATTAATTACAATTTGACGGCTTCGGGATCCTGTGAAAGATAGGAGATTGGGAAGGAACAAAAAATGATGATAGAGCAATTTCCCAGTCCTTCACTTTTCCTAAAAATTCCCGTAACTAGTCAAGCTGTAAAAAGTCAAAAAATATCTAATACTATAAATCTAATTTCAAGTATAAAGCTATTTACAGTGTTATAGCAAAAAAAAAAAAAAAAAACACACAGTTATTATTTAACTGTTTGTCATAACAAAAACTCTTGTTGTGTATGACCATCATTTGGAGGCAAAACACTTTTTTTTTTTCGATATTAAGTATTCTCTGTTTGCGCGTTAAGGTCTAGGGCAAACGTCGAACTTTCATGCACCGAACTTAATTACATCAAAGAATGCCGCCTCATTATCACCTGATATCCATTGTTTTTAATGAGTTCGGTGCATGGAAAGTTCGACGTTTGCCATAGGCCTAAGTTATTTAGGGTCGCCGTTTCTTATTAGCTTTCTTTGTTAATATTACCAACATGGTGCTCTGGATTTTATTTCCGCACCGGAGCGGGAGAGCCTCTGTAACCCAGGGTACCAACATGGCCACCCCGTTGGAAGTGGTTGCAAACCATTCGATAGTCAATTTTACAGTTCCGTTCAGTGACCACGAATAGAATAGTTTCATGTCGAGGTTGGAGTTACCGCGCATAGCAAAACTACAGTTTATTATGCGCGGGAACTCCAGCCTCGGCTTGGAACAATTATTCGCGTTCACTGAACGGAACTGTAAAATAGAGTGTTTAGAGGTATATTTGACATTCATGCAGAATGTGTGCATTACATGTAAATGGCCTATTATGGTGCTGACTGAGATAAGCTCATTTTTGCTTGGTCAACTGTAGATTGTTTAAGTCCTAAATACAACCTGTTTTATACTTCACTGAAGTTGGCATAATCATTGAATGAATCCAGGTAGGTTTGAACCATCATATAGCAGAACTTGTATTGCACCTGTGAAGATGAATATGACGTATTAGTACGTAAAAATAGAATATTTTTTACGTAAACGATATTGGTACCATGCATATAGGGAAATTATACATATGTTAGCCTATATATACATATAAATAAAAATTAATAAACACATAAATAATTCATGAGGAAAGCACAATAAAAATACGCATACGCCTCGCCTACGCCTCGAGTTTATACTAACGTATACAACACGGACACTCATACTGTATATATTACATAAAAGACACAGGATGTCGTAATTTTACTTCTACTACCAAGACCCTTCGTTAATTATCTTTCTCATTCAAATTCGTATTTCCTCATGACAATAGGAAGACAATCAGTGCTGATTAACTAAACAAATTGAAAGAAAGTGTGCAAGAATTCTGGTAGTCAGAGTCAACGTTTACATCCTATTGAGCCTTTCACTTTGTATCTAAATATGGGAACTCCGTGATTAAACCACTGAATCTAAAAGGACATATTTGGATTTTGAGCTGAGGGATTACCCCTGTTAATTGTATAAAGAATGCTTAAAAGAAGAGCAGTATAAGAAAATTCGTGTGAACCAAATGAATCGACTATTACATATCAAGGATTCCTGTGTCATTCTTATTGAATACCGTTGAAACAGTCGTCAGTGCACTACATAATATGCCTCTTTTATTTGGGCGTAATTTATAATGTTTTCCCAATACAGACCAAGTGTCATTCCCTTGAGTATTATTTATTTCTTAACCGTTGTGCATTAGAAGACAAATGAATATAAGGGAACAACTAAAATTATTTTAATTTTTTGGGGGAGTGACACGTGGTCTGGAATGGGTAAATATTGTACTTAGACGAATGAGGTCAATACGCCCCTTTGCAGCTCAGTAGTCACGTGCTGATTAATTCACTGAGAGCAAATGAATGAACATTTTGATTCCCATGGGTGAAATATACTGGTGAGCAAACAAAATTTCTACAACCTGTTTCGAGAGATCGTAATAAAACTGCATTTTGTGATACACTGGATACACATCTTTTCGTTCAATTCTTTACAAGTAGCTAAAAAGTATCACCAATTTATAAGAAGATAAAAAACATTTTGCTCACCAGTATAGATACGTGACCGTTAGCAGCAAAGGGCCTATTGGCTGATGATCTGCAACCCATTTGGAACCAACTACCCTAAGCCTAAAAGAGACTTCACTGCCACTACTTAATCTGATACAAACCCACAATTGGTGGGTTGCAAGCATTCCCAAGAGAGTCAAGAGATAAAAGAATGGCGGCCATTGTGGTGCCGTTAACAATGGATGCTAATAACAAATATTTTGTTAAATGGCACCAGCGCTCCCCAGAGAGGCCGCGATGACGTAACTTGCAATCAAAGAATACTAACTCTCGTTGTTAGAGCAGTATCCGTATTACTTTGAAAAGCTTAGTGCCATAAGCGTTCCGTGTTGTGACCGCGATGATTTGTATAATTTTAATTGGCTGATTTTTTTTTTGAGCAATGTTATTGAACTAACCGTTCCGTGACTGTATCCGCGCCGTTTTTATGCCGTGTTTCGAGTAATTGATTGGATGGAGAGTAAATTCTCAAGCAATTCTCAAATAGTCTGGCGAATCGCTTGCCGTGTCATTACCCCGTATTCCTGAAGTTAGCTTTTCACAGTCATACGAAAACCGTCGTATACTTACCAGTGTTTTGACGGCATTGGGCCTTCCAAGGCGAAGGACCTTAATTGCTTGGAAAACATCGATAACTTGCTCTGTTTTCACTCTCTCCAGTAAAGAGTACACGGCGGCAAAGGTACCACTTCTTCCAACCCCGTCACTAAACGAAAAATAATCATTTAAGTGAATACAAATGTCTTAATCGATTCACCTTTTGCGAGCTAGCAGTCACGTGATATAAAACGTGTTGGATTGTGTCATGGTCACCAAGAATTTCGGACAGTTGTTCTTGGATTTCCGTACGAATGTGATGACTTTTACAGCTTTTTCTCAATCACACGTGCCCTCTAGCGATATTTTCTGTCGCGACGAAGAAGCTTTTGGTGGACGTCAATCAACGCGTTTCCATGACATTCTATAGGCACGTGCCCTTATGCTTTGCGTTTTCCTAGAATGTTATGGAAACGCCTTGTGATTGACGTCCATCAAAATCTTCTTCGTCTCGACAGAAACAATCGCTAGAGGGCGCGTGTGACTGAGAATGGCTGTAAACAAATTATTTTCTCGGTTTGTTTAGTTAGCTCTTTAAATACGAGCAAAATATTATTTCTCTAACTTGATTGAAGCTTTCCCTACTGCTGTTTAGAAAATCTTACCTGCACTGTACTGCAATGGGCGTGTTGCCACTTTGTTGCTGTGACCTTTGCACTATCGTCACCATATCAAGGACACTTTGAGAACTCTCTGGTATACCTTGATTGGGCCACTTTGTATGCTGCACGTGAATGAAGTTATGGGGCGCTTGTGGTTCCTATTGAAACAGTAAATTTGTTATTAAACGTAAGGTGAAACCAGGTATCATTCTACGACGTAACTTGGCAAACGACGTGGGAATGCGCTCCTTTTTATGGACTTTGAGCAATCGCAGCTACAGAGATATTTATAGGTCAACTTAAGTCATAAAAAAAGTTCCTCAAACTAAAGAACTTCAGTAGTAAATTTAATGCTTGTGCAATTATTCTGGGTTGCATAGACACAGCGACGATTCTTTTTAAGTTTTAAAACAGTAAAGTAAGTTAGCACGTGATTGCTGTAAGTCTCTGATTTTAAATTCCGTTAAGATTCATTTGTCACCAACCAATGTATGCATATGATATTACATACACCTAGAGGATTTGGCAAAATCACATGGAAAGCTTTAAAAACATTGCTAACCCCTCTACCCATGTGCTAATAAATGAAAGCCCCTTTTGGTCAAGTAATGACCGACTTACCATTGGATGTACCAGTTTACATTTCTTGATCACTAGCGGTCCCTTGGTTTCAATATCTGTTATCTCGATACTAATACGGTTATAGGACTGTTTGCCTTCAGATGGCAAATATGGAGTGAAGATCTGAAAAGAGATGAACATTCCTTGGTTTAGGAGAGCTAATGGGCACAATCATTTACAAAAACATCGACAGGAGCACGCATACATAGTTTTTACCCAATACAAGAACTCAGGTTCAATGAATCTTTGAAAAATGTCTAAATTCGAGTGCGTGGTATTCCGGTTAACCATTCGTAGGGTTGACTTTTGTGAACATCAGACAAAGTGAACAAAACGGGATAGCAATTTTTCCCAGATAAAGCACTTAACAAGCTTGAATGCTGAGTGCCTACATATTTTTGACTAGCCTAGGGTGCAGACCTTTTCAGATTTCCAAATTACCACTGTTTTTCTTGATTCCAGACTCATTTACTCAGGGTTAGCCTCGTATCAGTATTTAAATATTCACAAATACCAACAATAAAGTAAAGAATGCACAACTTCAGCATTAAAAACACTTTGAAATTCCACGGACCTTCACTGGAATGCATGAATATTCTGCACAAAGTCGAAGCTAACCCTGAGCAACAGAGAACTTGAAACTGGAGCATTGCACATAAGTATGTCCAAAATTCTCCCCTCCCCAGGTTCGCATGTGCAATAGTCTTTACCTCGTCTTCTTCTTGCAAGATATTGAGCATCAAAACTGAACCAATCTTGTACTGAAAGACCATATGCCAGAAATCATAGATGGTGTTTTCCAAAGGTGCTTGGGTCATGATGAACGCGTTACGCTCTCGATACGCCTGGAGACGAAGATTACACAAAACAAGTTATATTTCAAAACCGACAATGAGGACTGGACGGGATGCGCCTTGGACTGGAACTAATAGCGCAGCGCGCTGATTCTAAAAATAGCTTAAAGATTCGGACAAACATTGCATTCTGTTTAACCGCTACGAGGATTATACGAACCGATTTTATTATTTTTACTTAAAGCTACAATAATAACCTATGTAAACTAAGATCAACTGCGATCGGCTGTGAAAATTATCTACTAAAAGTAAACTTGTAAGTTTGTTTGTCCGAATTTCGCCTTTGTCTTCGATTTTATGAAGTCACGGCTGCGCTGCGCTATTGCTCGGACTTGAAATCCCGTCCAGTCCAATATTGGAGGCTTTGAAATGACTACTCATGCTCATTAATTATTCGACTTGGAGTAACTGGAACAAAATTAATTCAGTCCTAGGACTGAATTAATTTTGTTCCAGTTACTCCAGACTGAATGCATTCCTTTCACAGGAGTTTACCAGGTTTCAAGTAACATCATGTGACCCAAAAATAGCCCATTGATTGGCTGATTTACTCATGTATTATTAATGAGCATGAGAAATTTTAATAATAACCTTGATTTACCGTGGTCAACGAGCTTAGCTAAAAGCTACTTTACAGCAATGCCACATGCCATTGGATCATTATAAATTACACCATTCGGGAGTCAGGGGGAATTAATAGGTGGAATACATCTCATGCCATGGAATTAAAGAGGGCAAAAGACGTATGGTCGCTACATATCTTCTAACAAAGTCAACAAACATGAGGGCTATATAAGAATAGCATTTGGTACGTTTCTCGAAATATCAAAACCACTGGATTTCTTAAACCTAGAGACAGCTGGCATTTGTTGGGTCAAATTCTGGGACCGTTTGCCAACACTGAATTTTTGACTGTGAATTTTGATGTTGGATGATGTTGGATGATTTTGATGGGCTCGTTTGTGATACCGTGTTTTTACAACACAACAACATACCAACATTCTGCGAAAATATGTTGGCTAAATATCGGGCTTTTTGTCAGGATTCATAGGGCGTTTTTTTTTAATGTACGAAAACATGAATCACACAAATATGAAGTTATAAGACTTGGGCGGGTATAGTATGTAAAGCCAGACCTAAAGTAAATGAGACAATAGACCCGTTTCGAATTCCAAATTACCGCTGTGTTTCTCGATTACAGACTCGTTTGCACAGGGTTAGCCTCGACTTTGTGTAGAATACTCAGGTGTTCCAGTCAAGGTCCGTCGAGTTTCAAAGTGTTTGTATTGTTGAAGTTGTGCATTCTTTACTTTACTGTTGGTATTTGTGAATATTTAAACACTGATACGAGGCTAGCAAATGAGTCTGTAATCAAGGAACACAGCGGTAATTTGGAATTCGAAACTGTTCTATTACTTACATTGGCAAAGGAGGCGTTGATATAATTTTGTTTTTCGTTCGACAAAAGTACCCGCGCACAGTCCACTGAAATTAGAAAACAAATAGTCATGTATAACAGGAATTATAACCAACCACCGATATAGTTTCCTTTGCAGTTTCAGTTGCTAATATTTACATGGTATAACATCAGGATATCTGTTTCTTGCCATGTTTTCTTCTCTTTGTCCAATTTCGCTTGATTCCTCAGTAAGGAGTGCTGGAGATATGTGATTAAGACGCTGGACAAGAAAAAAAAAAAAGTAGCATTGTGAATGCTTGTGCCAAGGTTTATGTCAATGTTAGACGTCAAATGTTAAATTTTAGATTCATCAAACAAACGTTTGTGAAAAGCCACAGGACTAAGCCACCGAAAGACCAACTAGCTAACCAAACAACCATCTCCTCCACCAATTTATTCAATCAACTAACAAACCAACCCCTCCACCAATAGACCCTTTTCGAATTCCAAATTACCGCTGTGTTGATTACAGACTCGTTTACTCAGGCTTAGCCTCGAATCAGTGTCTAATTAATTGCAAATACCAACGGTAGAGTAAAGAATGCACAACTTCAACATTACGAACACTTTGAAACTTGACGACCCTTGTCTGGAACACGTGAATATTCTTCACACATTCGAGGCTAAGCCTGAGTAAATGAGTCTGTAATCAAGAAACACAGCGGTAATTTGGAACTCGAAAAGGGTCTATTTATTCAATCAACTAACAAACCAACCACTCCACTATTTTTAAATCAAATAATCGACCGACCGATCAAACGACTGAGCAATAGATCGATACATAAGGGGAACATACAGATAGTTCCATTTCCGTTCGTTCATTTGACCCCTGATTGAAGAATTCCTCCACCTTTCCATAATCTAATCTAGCACGTTTAACACTTCAGGGAGAATGGCTTAATGCATAACAGGTTTTGCAACCCAATTAAGAAGGCAGCTATAGATCGAATAAAAATTTGGAAGTGTATTTTTGTGGAGAAAGGAAAAACAGGGGAACCCGGAGGAAAAACCCTCGAAGCCAAGGCGAGAACCAACAAAACAACTCTACTCATATAAGCCTCGAACCCGGTTCGCATTGCTGAGAGGTGGCGCATTAGCAACGCATGCCGACCCGTACATTTAACAGTCATTGTCCATACCTTAAATTCCACTTCGTAGCCAATCATTTGGTCTTTGGGTCTTGGTTTGGATAACTTGCCCATCACGATGTTCAGATTCATGACAGGTACTTCTGTGTTACCGCAGGTCAAAGCTTCGAGGACAGCATAGTGCACGAAGGCATATTGTTCCTGTGATTACAAGATGAATGGAAAGTACCTAAGTCAAGAGTACAAAGGAAGCATCCCTTGGAACCTTTTCGACGAAACTCATTCTCATTCACCGAATCAAAATGGCGACCACTTTGAACAGCTATTGTTATTGACTGACTAGCCTCGTGTTCATGTGGAAACATAAAACCGTTTTTATATATATGAGAGGCTAGTAAGTCCAGTTCAAAAGTTATTCAAATTATTCGGTGAATTCAAAGAGAAAATATCTAGTCGTCTGTCTGTCTGTTTTCTCTCTTTTTTTTTTTTTAATTACTTTTTGTTTTATTGGCTTGCCGTTTTTTTTTGTCTGCTTTTTTATGCAAATCCTTCCTTCCATATCTGGCATCTAGCCTCACCTCGGTCTGGACCATTGTAATACGGTTATTCCTCATCATTTGGACAAAGTTAAAAATATCGATAGTCTTGTCCTTTCTTGTTCGCTCCAGCATCGCGTCCACAGCAATAAAGGCCCCTGTGCGACCAACACCAGCACTGAAAACGGGAAAAACATGAGATTTAATGAATTCAAAACGGGGGGAAATAAAGGAGAATTAAATAGAAGAACTCAGGATCTAAAAATATACATTGGCATCACTAGTACTTTCTGGTATTGGAGAAGCTACCAATGCAACTGCTATTAGGTTTTTTGTGTGCTGGCAATTAACGCTAAGATTTTTTGTTGTCAATTTTAATAAAAGAAACAGCAGCATCACGTGTTTTTGGGGGAGCATGTGACGCCATAGCAACTACGTTTGGTTGTCATTGACATAAAGTTTGAACTTGTTTTTTTTTTCATGTCAACCAACATGGCAGCCATTATTTTGTCCTCGTTCATGTGACGTCATGTTACTTGACTTGACTTGACAAAAGATTTGGTCTTGGTGTCTTTTGTCAACAAACATGGCGGTCACTTCATTTGACCTTTTATTCTCATGGGAAAGGATGCACGCTACCAATAATGCAAAAAAAAAAAAAAAAATAGCGGCAAAAATGTCGCACGCTGCACAGAAAGTTGTCATAATTCTTGTCTGCAGTAGCATATTGAAGTCGCACCACTGTCATAGAATGTCACAAAATAGCCACGTGCTTCCTCTCCCTTTAGGAATTTACTCTTATACGACCTATATACCTGCAATGTACCAACAGTGGTCCCTCTCCTCCAACAGAAGCATAGTTTGCACGGACTTTTCGTCTGAACCCAAGCACCGAAGTAGCATGCTGTGGCACTCCCTTGTCAGGCCAGGCAGTGTACTGGAAATGGTTAACCTGGATTTTTCCCTCTTCGCCTCTCTATGAAAAAAAAAAAAACTCTGTAAAATTGATCTTGAAATTTGTCAAAAGAAATGCTATAATGATAGGTCTGGTAGCAACATAATTTGTATATTGCAATTTTAGTGCCACTATTCTAAATATAAATAGTAAGAGCGATGTTTGACTGATCAACTTACCTTAGACACGAAGAATACCCTGACGACATAGTCAGCAAGTACATCAGATCGATGGAGAATGACTGTCATTGGACCATATGTGTCTTTACTATCAGGCCAGTATTGATGACACTTGACCTGACGGAGAGAAATATATATGTATATAAATATGATAAATATCAAGCTTACATCCAGATTTTTATGGACCGCTAAAATGCTTAAGAACCTACAAGAGTCCAAGTCAGTCTTTCAGTCAGATTTTATAACTTGGATAAAATCCCTTTGACTAGAATTCAGAGAAAATGTTACGAATTCCACCCACTTTAGTAGGGTGGCAAAAATGGGACATACAGCAAGAAAAAAGAATTGCTAAAAATAAGAAACGAGTTGCTGCATGCATGATAGAAGGGTTGATGGAACGTTCTTTACAAATTTGCAGTAACTCGCGTCTAATTTGCAGCAACTCGTCTGAAATGCAGCGACTCGTTTCTTATTTGAAGCAACTCGTCTTTCATTTGCAGCAACTTGTTTCTTATTTAATCTGCAGCAACTCGTCCAAAATGCAGTGACTCTGTCTTCCCTGTGGATGAAGTGGCTTCACTGACAATCTTTTAGATGAAATCCCTAATGAACAGAACCCTCAAAATAAATTATTTACACTTCCGGTTGACAACGCCGTAAAAGATTTTGCTAATCGTAAGTCCCATAATACGAACCCTGCCTGCTTCCATCAGATTGGTCAACATAACAACAGTCTTGACTTTTTCTTGCCACACCATGAGCCAGAAATCTGACACTGTTGTTGGAATCGGGCCTATGATAAAAAGGGTCACGTATAATGGGGGAATGGAGTAAAGTAGAGTGCAGCGTATTGTAGTGGAGAAAGGTGAGGAGCCGTGCAGTAAAAGACGGAGGGAAGGATTTGCAGACGTTAATGTTCCCTGCTAGCAGAGTCTCTCTTCTCTTTCTCTCTCTTCTTTCAGGCGGGGAGGAAGGAGACTCTGCCGATGTAGAGCGTTTCCTTTGATACACCGCCGTCCACGATTGTGGACGAACAAAACCAGTTTTAAAACCGGTTTTTAACCGATTACATGTAGTGCGCATGAGCAAATGTAAGACACCGTGGCGCCAAACATTGTTTGACGAGAGCGGCTGTCAAAATCATGACAGCGTTGCTAAGTTACGCCAAGCATGCGCGACAGAAATAACGTCCTACATCGGCAGAGTCTATTTTTCTCTCTCAACCAAAACAAAAGGAAAATAGGCTCTGCTAGCAGGGAAACGTTAATGTAGTAAGGAAAATTTAAAATAGAAGACGATTGGGATGGAGTTGAGAGTTAGGATCAGTTATGTGATGAGGAAATGAAGTGAAGAACAGTGAAGTACAGTAGAGAAGGGTGGAATGTTGTACAAGACAGTGTGGTAGAAATGAGTTGCAGCAAGGGACGTAGAGAAGGTGGGATGGTTTGGAGTGAAGTGTAATGGAGTTCTTTACGACATGTTGGCAAATTTACCTTGTGAAGCAATGTAAGTTCTTGGGGTTCCATCAAATCCCTATCACGAAATTTGCAATTCTTCGTTAATAACGCATACTACTTGGCCAACTGACAGTAGTGAATAGGTCATTTACTACCACTACCAGACTCCCTTGCAAACTTTTTTGTCCAGTTAATTAGCACTAATTGTCTTACTGTTGTCATGAGAATATACAAATTTGAATACGAAAGAAAATTCACGAAGCATTTTGGTTGTGGTAGTAAAATGACTCCATCATGCAATGGGTCCATTGGAGCTTTCTTTGAGAATGAAAGCATTTTTATACTTACATACTAATTCTCAGTTAATTATTATTTCATATTCAAATAACATTCCAAATGCATGAAGTGCTAATATAGATTTCAATTTTTGTAGATGGCTTGTAAGACGAGGTCTGCACTGATTGATTAATGCCACTCAACTCTGCTTGTGGTCGGAGACAGTTTCTTCTTCAATGTAGGATAACTGGCTATGCATAAAACTATCTATATCCGATAATATATTAACTTTGTACAACAATATACAATTGCATGTTTGGCCTGTATACTTACATGTATGTAGGAAGCATTAATGTAGTCTGAACCATCCTCTGAATCTTGTAAAATAATACGCGAGTGGTCATCTAAAATGGAAGACAACCTAGATTTTAGTGTACGTCACCTTAAAAAGCATTTTGTTCTTTGGAATTCGAGAAGCATGTGCCCTTAAGGATCGAAATGCTTTGGCTGAGAATCAACAAAACATAATATAATTTTTTCAGTATTCGTCGTCATGACACTATCCTGCACTTTGAACTAAAACTAGTTTTTGAGTTTTTTATATATTTTGAGTTGTGACGTATTCCCGGGTCTCCCTGCTCACAAAAGCGGCTAATGTAAAGTCAAACGAAAAATGTTCTCAATGGTTTATCGTCAAGAAAAACTTTATAGAATTGCTTTTCGTTTAAGACCCATACGACTGACGTCACACTTTATGTCTTCAATGCATCTGGGAATGTCATTAATCAAATATCGCTATATTTATCAGTACTTGCCTCTGGCAGCAGATGATTGGTCATCGCTTACATCCTATCATCCTTTAGTCATCAAAATATTTTATATAAATAACTATTAATTTATATTCATTCAGAAATTTTCTTACATGATATAATGTTGGCATATCTGTTCTTAGGTTTGTTTATTGGTGTTCTTGCATTGTCCCAAGGATATTGTTGACCATTTGATAAAGTCTACAAAGAAAACAAGATCATTATGAAATACTAAGCTTTTAGGACAAATGTTGCATAAATGCGGAAACCTCAAGACCCAAATTCGGTCTCAAAATCCAATGCATCGATAAGTGACTTTTTCAAAATCCATAATACCCTTAATAATGTGAAGTCATATTTATTTATTTGATATCTTAACACAGCCTGACAACATACTCGAGGTCCCAACAAGCATAATAAAGGAACAAAGGCGCTGGCTAAACGAGGAAACATGTTTCCTTAAATGTTTCCAAAGGTGGCAAAACTGACAGAGGAAACATCGGGAAACATGTTTACTCAACATCGGTTAGCTCATTCGCCCTTTCTTGTTTACAACTGTCACCTCCTCGTCCGCCATCTTGTTTTGACAAGATAGAGCGAGCGTCCCTAAGTAACGAACTTTCAGAATATTGAGTTTCGTGGCTAAACAATGAAACATCGGGAAACATTGTTCCCATGCGTCTTGGAAGCATGAAATGTTTCTGCCGCACAGCAGAAACACTTTTGCGTCTTGGAAGCAAAATTTGTTGAGTGCACGCAGCAATGTTTCGCATGTGGCTAAACTTATAAACATAGTGCGCATCAGGGAAACATAGTGCGCGCGGTAAACATGTTTCTGGAAACGTTTCTTCTTTTAGCCAGGTTATTGAAATACACAGTACATTCGCAAAATATATCACGGTTAAAGTAAGTAAGAAAGGTACAGTACAGCTAGGAGTTACTTAGGTCATACCAGAGACATTAACTTAGTAACTGGACAAACTAATGCTACCTTGAATTCCTCCTTGAAGGAATGGTCTCCTGATTTCTTTTCAGTGACGAAGTGAGGGAACTTGTTGATAGGGATAGGTTGATGTCGTACAGTCTCGGCATTACTGTACAGATCTGCATCTTCGTCATGTAATGCGCCGTTAGTACTCCCACCACCTGGATAAAAAGCCACTGATAGTGAGTACTTGACGTTCAGCAAAATGATATGTTTGCAACAGTCTAGAGTTTTATAAACGTGCGGTAATACGAGCAGCAAAATCGTGCAATTCGTCGCGCAACATTGTTGCGTTGCAAGTCGGAGAGTGACTGTTGGTCGTATTACCAACCCGTAAAACAAAAAACAAAAAAATGTTTGCGCGAGTTTGTTCCAAAAGTAGAAGCTAGCTCTTTCTACTTTCTGCAATAAAGAACATTTGTTGTGCGCGTGGTAATACGAGCCACATTCGCTCTGCAACTTGCAACGCAATGAGGTTACGCGACAAGTTGCACGATTGTGTTACTCGTATTACCGCGCATTTAAATTATTAAAACTAGACTCCTCTCTGGTTCGTGACACAAAACGGCTGGATAAGAAACTCATGCAGCTAATTCCAGCTGATCTGAGAGAAAATATTAGCCAATCAGAATCGAGAAAATTTAGGTGTCACTTTTCTTCTTGAAATTATGGATTTCCAGGCCATCAAATGAAAATAAAAGCGTTGCTTATAACAGGTTTGTAACAATGACACAATAACTAATGAGTTACAGTAAAGCCCGGGAGTAGGTTTTTTTAGCCTCAAATTTGTCATTTATACCCCCTTAAACAAGAACCTACTTAGCCTACAAAATGAAAACCAGGTTCTTATTTTCAAAAATCATCATTTAGTGATGCAGAGCTGGGTAAGAATCCTGTTTGCTGTGCAGATAAATCAATTAGTATAGGTAATAATATAGCTTCGAGTGCAATTTGGAAATAACTTGCACGAGTTTGTTTTGGAAAGAGTCCGTAATTGCGTGAGGACGTCACTATTTCAGATCAGCTGATTGGACATCACCTTGCTTATTACTTGCTCCGTTTGGCCCTTGATCAACAAGGTTCGTTCTACTGTTAGGTGTAGAAGACCCTTTCTTGTCTTGTTCGTTTTGAATGTCGTTTAAGTCCAGGGCATTATCAAGATCATCTAGACTTTCTCTTTCGTTTTTTCTCGTCCTTTCTCCTTTTCGCCTGAAATAGAAATATAATCATTATATCATTCATATATTCTCATACAAAAATATAATCATGGTTAAAATAAGATAACGTGCAGCCTGAACAATACCAATGTTTTATACTGAGAACATAGTGAATAAAGGGGATTGGTTAGGAAACTCTATTGTTATAGGTTATTGTTCGCTTTTTTCAAGCGTGACCGTGCACGATCCTTTGTTTTACCATCGTTTTACCATTGTTGGCAATGGCTCGAGTGAACAGACCAAAATCTTTCTTTTGGCAGCTAGTTCAAAATACTTCAAGATTTTAAAGAGATATTTGAATATTCCTTACAATAATCCCGTAGACAAAGTTTGTTTACTTATTTTGCAATTTCGGATGAGCATAAATCAAACATATTGCACGCCCAAGACCGGTTCAACATCAAAAGCAAACAAAGACCTGATAACAATAGGTTTCCTAACCATTCCCCTCTATTAACTATGCTGAGAAGAGGGAATGTGTTTCTGAAGTTAAAAACAGTCCGGTTAAAACCGTACTAACAGCCCGGAAACATCCGAACGTCAACTGCAAGCCTTTCCCTACCCACTGGGCGAAGCGCTAGCTCGCAAGTAAAATAAAGTGCAACCTGAAAAATAACAATGTTTTATCAGTCGCAGGAATCTTTGATATCCACAATACGTGGCTAAAGAGGTATGGATGAGACTGTTGTTATTAGAAACACCCGCGCGCGCGTATCAAAATATGAACATCACTTAACGGTCCCAAAGTTAGATCCAGTATTAGTCGTAATTAACGCAAAAAATAGTCATTTACCTTTTCCAGAAGAATATTGCACCTGCAATTACAGCAACCACGAGGAGGACAGCTACCACCCCACCTATCGCAGCTTTAGTCGCTCCATTATTGGTATCACCTGTTTGTGTCTTGCCACCCCCTATTATATATATTAAGATTCGATTCGATTGATAATGTGCAAAAGAACTTGATCTTGTAATAGCAGATATCGGAGTTACACTCTGCAGCCTTCAAACAATTGTTTCAAGTCGAGGCATTTGGTTCAATACAATGAAATGTATGCTTGCTTCCTTCCTTGCCTCCTTCATTGCTTCCTTCCTTGCTTCCTTCCTTGCTGCCTTGCTTCCTTCCTTCTTTCTTTCTTTCCTTCCTTCCTTCCTTCCTTCTTTCCTTCCTTCCTTAATTATTTATGGACTTACGGACTTACAAGCAGTAGCCACAAAGAAGTGCCGTTTCAAACTATAGCAAACTAACCCACCTTTATTTACTGGAACTTGTCCTGTGGCGATCAAAGCCGAAAGCCCGGGTAAGAAAGTCTGTAGATAATGAAACACAGAATATCGAGAGAGAAATTGCTTCTCAGTATTAAAATTATATCAAAAAAAATCATGCATGATATTACTTTTGGTACTTACTACCACCCCTAATACCTCAAGTAGTGACCCTCAATCTCATCTCAAGGGATTTGTCTTGTGAATGTCCGAAGATTCACCATTTTCCATACATCGGTTCACTGATCAAACACAAAGCATTCACTCAAGGTTGCAAGGTTCAAATTTGAATAATCCTTTGAAAGTACCTTGGCGATGTATGGAAAATGGTGCATATAACTTGAACTAGGCCTTTCAGACAGGGCCTTCGATTCAACGTCCTTATCCGAGAAGACTTAAAGATCTTACCATTTGCAAAATTCTTTTAAAAGTCTAAGTTTTGTTATGGCAAAGGCCTAACATCACAACAACGCTTACAACAGGCCGTCACAGCTCCCGCGACTAAGACAACCGGGTGACGGTTTAAATTACAAGTGAAAAGTACATTTTATGCCTGCTCAGGGTATATAAATTTGTGTGTGTGTGTGTTTTTCGCACAGTTTGTTGTGGTCAAATAAACTGAATCTCCTACCTTCTTTCCCCCATCTTCTTGAATCGTCATGGCTCTTTGTGAGATTTGATATTTTGTCCCATGCTTCAGTTTCACATTTTTGTATCCATGGTATTCTTTCTCGTCTCCAAGAGTGAAAAATGTTGGAAATTTCTTGCCATTTTCTTCTCTTAGTTCTGCTGCAATGTAGAAGTGCAGTTTTCCTTTTTCTGCTTCTTCGTATCTTTTTAGTTTCGTTTCATCGATAGAAGAGGTTTCATCTACGTTTATAACAGTGATCTGGTAAGCCTTGATTGGTCCATTGATGTCAGAACTTTCCCAAACTGTGATGTTGTTCACTTCTGACGTGATGTTACCAACAAATCGAACAACAGGAGCAGGTGGAGCTGTAATATATGAATATACACTTTAAATTTAATTAAGTTCGCTCTGTCTTTATTCGTAATTATTATTGACTGATGTTTCAACACTTAAAGTGCCCCTAACCCCTGAGACAATAATTTTAGCATTAATTCTACATGAAGTGACAGCTGAACGATAAAACATTTTCATTTGATTTGAGCGATGCATCTTGAATATATCAAGGTTTAGACTTTTTGCTGTGACGTCACCTGGGTATTAATTAAACTTTTTCAATCAAAAAGTGTTTATTAAATCAAAACCATACTCATGGTTTACACGATGTTTATTGTAAATTTGTGTGTCATAAGTGTTAACCTTAATAACTTAAAGACTCAACACTCTAATGCAGATACAAAAGACTTATTCTTTCCCCTGCCACACTTTTGTCTCATTTGCTTGTTAATCGTCATTATTCATTTATTAATTATTTAAGTTTTTTGTGTGTGTTCGTTAACCGTTTGGGGGATATAAATCGTCCTTGAGTTCAATTTTCAAATAATATCCGGAAAAAAGGTTTTTCTTTGTCTCAAAATGAATTTTCCCTTTCTGACACTTGTTCTCGGATCATTACTTACCATCGACCTTAGTATTGCTGGATGACGATAGACTGTAGTCTCCTTTACCACAAGCAGTGGTGGCAGACACTTGGAACGTGTAAAGAGTACCTGGATATAGGTTTGGTATCTCTTTCGCTGTGGATTTTTCCGAAAGTAAACCGCTGTGCACAAAACTACTGTTGTAGTCTTTCTTTCCTTCAAATGAAATCTAATGAGAAACAAAAAGGGACAAGTATCAGCTAAACGGTTATCACGGGTCAATATTGGACGGTGTACCTAAAGGAAACCTAAATGAAATAACAACAAAGTTATTAATACAAACAATATGGCGGCTGTGACGTCATTTGAAAACACTTTATATACCTTGGTCGAAATTACCGTTAATGTGAGGTGAACATGAAAACAGACAATGTAACATTTTCTCGATGGAATTTATGATATTTCTCTTATATTTTCTTAACTGTAAGCATTTTATCATAGGTGAATTTGAATTTCTATATAAAGGAATATATGAAAGGTGTAATGGAAAACAAACAATCAATTAAACATTTTCGTAGCTTTGTCATTTCCATATTGATAAAAGTGGTCTGTTTATCTTTTAAATAGTGAATAATATTTGTGTTTAGTCATCATTTACAGTGTATACATACCGTATAGCTCTTTATTGTTTCTGTAACTGATTCAGGTTTTTGCCATCTTAAGGAAATTATTCTTTTCTTCGTTGTCAACACCTCAAGACCTGAGGGAGGACCTGGGGCTGAAAAGAATACAGTCATTCACAAATTTAGAAATCTATATGAAAAATGATTGGAAGAAGAACAGAGTAATGAGGTCAGACTTGAACGTGCATGGGCACGAACAGATGTGTAAAGGGAGAAATAAACTACAAGAACGTAGAATGAAAAGAAAGAAGCGAGCAATGAAGTGAGAGAACTGAAGGAAATGAGGTTGGGTGGTTAGAGGTTAATGGCAGGCTGCATGGATGGATAGTATTGGACGTAACATATCAAACACGTACGTGAATGGGTATTTTATCCGATTCCCAAACACCTAGAAGTGAGTTGAAAAATGACTTCTCAAACTATTAAGAATTCTTGAAAAAAAATCGGAGAATAAGTTGCCCAAATTTTATGATAATTAACTGCACATTATGAAACCTCCTTAACGCTAGTGATTTTCTCTGTTATGTCCTCATGAATCATTTATGAATTTGAGAAAACAGTGTATGGAATGGTAAAGGAACGAAAGGAATGAAATTTAAATTAATTAAGTTTTATTGATTATTGAATAATGATTTTTTTATATATGTTATATTTCTTATATATTCACTTATCTTTTTTTGTTTCGTTTTTAATATTATATATATTTATATATATATATAGAGAGATTTATTTATTTATATCTATTAATTTATAATTTTTTTTCTTTTTGAGGGCCACTAGTTTATCAGTACCTTGCGTATCTGTTATGTGTTTTACCCTCTTGAAATAAAGTTGTTATTATTATATATTATTATTATCATTATTATTATTAAATGAAATGTTATAAAATAGGATAATATACCAATAGGATGGGACGAGTAGGATGGATGGATGGATAGATAATAATAATAATAATAATCTTTGTTTAAGCACGGTATCTCCATCAACTATAAATTGCATAAAATTTTAGCTGCTCTACCTAGAGGCCGTAGAACTACAAATTTAAAATCGAATATTACATATAATTCAAAGTTAGCTGATATTTACAATTTACAAGTAAAAATAACCAAATTGAACAAATTGTTACTTGTTGCTCGCGCTAAAGTTATAAAGCCTTATTTTCTTCTTAAACTTTGAAATACTTTGTTCGTTTTTGATGTCGTTCGGCAGAGAATTCCAAAGCCGGGCTCCTGTAAATGTAAAACTATATCTATAATAGTCTGTCCTGGGGGATTCTAGTCTTTCTGCTTTGGGGATTCTCAAATTTTTGTCAGAACGTCTGAGATCGTAATTGATGTCGTTATAACCTTCAAATATTTCCTTGAGGTAAGACGGTGCCAAACCATTTACGATCTTAAACATCATTATTACTTTTTGTTGTAGTGGATGGATGGAGGGAGGGATGGAGGGATGGATGAATAGATAGATAAATGGATGGATGGATGGATGAATGGATGGAGGGAGGGAGAGAGGGAGCCGGGACGGAGGGAGGGAGGGATGGAAGGATGGATGAATGGGTTCAGGAATGATATACTCGGCAAAAAACCTAACTCTCGATTACCAGAAGTTTCTAGGGATGTGACGTTACTGGCAGGTCCGGGTCCAGCCGTTGTGTATCCTTTTATTGATATGAGATACTCAGCGCAAACCAGTAGATCATGCAAATAAAGACTACAACACGAGGAGTTCATCAGCTTCACTTGAACTGCAGTATCAATAGATCTCCTAGCTTTCTGCCTTCTCGATAAGGTCTGGTTAATTTCATAAGTAATAACAGGACCATTAGATCTGCTGCGTGGAATCTCTTCCCAGGCCACTTGAAATGTTGTTTTATTAGCTTCGCTGAATGTGAAGTTAGACGGTGAGACACTGGGAGCTGGAGATGAGAAAAGAAGATAAATTTGTAGAAGTGAAAAAACAGCATCCACAGTAACTTATCAGAAACGTACGCAGTACACTAAAGGGAGGCATGGGTGGCGTAGCGGTGAGAGCTCGTCTCTCACCGATGCGACCTTGGTTCGAGTCTTATGTGAAAAGAGTTGTTCGTTGGTTCTCTCCTGTGCCTTGATGGTTTTCCGGGTTCTCCGATTTTCCTCCCTCGTCAATAAAACAACTTCTACTTCAATTCCAATTGGAATCCAGTGAATAGAGCCACTATGTGAAAATGCCACTGTTAAATCCTATTTATTCTATCTATTTTTTTATTTATTTAGGTTTGATAAAATATTCACTTACAATAAATTGGTATCACGACAGTTTTTGTGGGTGTGTCTGGTCCTTCCTTGTTGGTGACTCCCTTGACACGGAACTTGTACGTCACTCCTCCCCACACAGGAATCGTTACCGTCAGCTTACTCTGGTCAACCGTTTCCCCCTTTAAAGTGGGATCTACATCACGGTTGTATGACACTTTGTAATGGAGAACATTATCACCACAAACTGCAGGTTTACTCCATGTTAGTGTTACTTGTGGAACTGAGGGAGCGTTGGGTTGAATGATTTTTGTCTCAAGCTTAAGAGGTGCAGATGGAGCTGAAGGAGAGAAAGAAAAAAAAGTTACCCAAAACATAAGCACACATTTGAAAGTTGAAAATCAACTGAAACACCTGTCTCGTTTGTAAGAACCTGAATCACTTATTTGATTAAAATAGTTGGTATTGCTTAGAACCAAACACCTATAAATGCATCTTTAAGAAAATAGATGCAATGAATCAGTGCTTGCCAACGTCGGCCGCAATAGATTGAAACACACAATTTCTCGTGGAAATTGTCATAAATGATAATTAATTATTTATGTCTCACAATTGAGGGTCGTTTGTAGAAAGACTACAACGTTTCGACTGCAAACTGCTAGTCTTCAACAGGCGATGATGTAGATGATGTAGACTGGATGGGACGTCTGTAATATACCACTACAACTGCTCGCGTAATTAAGCAATAATAACAAAAAGGTACAACACTTATCACATATAGGGCAAATTTACTCGATGCTGATTGTCTAATGAAGGAGGTTTTTTCCCCGCAAATCGTGGGGCCGAATTAGATTATGCCAGTGATTGGTAGTTCAGTTGCCTAACAAATGGCAAACTGTAATCTTTTCTTTCTTGCAATTTAAAACATATGCCTTCAAGTTTTGTATTGGCATACGAGGAAATCACAAGAAAACTAAAAAGTTCAAGTGAAAATGTGAACACTAGAAAGAGTACAGGTGTTTGGATAAATGTTTCCGTAAATGGGTCTCGGAAAGACCACTCAAGTAGTCCCAAATGTGTACAACTCCACTAGCTGCAATATGCCTTCGAACATCGCTGGAAATATTCAGCACAATCATCTTGGTTTGGACTTAATCAGTTAAAAAGCAACTTTAAACGGTTCCTTCCTTTGGGTTCTGATTCAGATTAAGAACTTTGTCGATAGGAATCTAGTTTCATGCATGTTTTTATGGGCTTTGACCTGATATTTTACGTTTGCGTTTTTTTAATTATTGTTTAAGCTCAGTGATAGATGATATTCTTTTGTACAGAAGATAACCTTTATTATTGTCCAAAGTTTGATAGAAGAGAACACAGGCATGTAATGAAGAAACATATAACTACATTTGATTTGATAGTTCAGGATAAATGACAACGCACGGGCATTATATTGGTTTCAAGACGGATTTTTTTCCCGTTGAATTTTGCCCTATATATGATTATAAACGGGTAATCGTATGGTTCCTCGTAAAATTAAAGATTAATTTCACCTGTTTGTTTTTTTTTTTGTTGTTTTTTTTTTTTTTTTGTTTTTTTGTTGTTGTTTTTTTTTTGTTGTTTTTTTTTTTGTTGTTGTTGTTTTTTGTTCTTTTTTTTTGTTGTTTTTTAAGTTTTGAAAACACTCGTGAAATTGATCCTTAATTTTACTCGACCCCATATGATTACCTATACTTACCATCTTCTGCTGTTTCTTTTTGTTTTGAAGCTGTTAAAACACCATCTTTGATTGTATAGGCCAACATTTTAAAAGAGTACAGAGTACACTTGCTCAGTCCAGTCAGCACATAAGACCGAGTCGTATTACCAGATAAATCCTTCTCTGAGGATTTACCAGTTTTTTCGTAGTGCAACTTGAACCCTCTTATGATACCATTTGTTTCACGTGGTAAAGTCCAATTCAGTCGAACAGCAGTAGAACTAAGGACGGTGACTTGGAAGCTTTGTGGCTGCCCGGGAGCTGTTTAGAGTAGATATTTCATTCATTAACAAATTCAAATAATTAAATTGATTTTTTACTGACTAAGGACCGAAACGTCAGTAGGGTTACAAACGTTTTTTACACTGTCCTTAAGTTTCCTTTCACTCCTTGATCAATAAATCGGAGTCCAGTTTCAAAAGATAAGATAAGACTTAAAAATAGAGTGAAGCGCAAGGAATACTGATTGATGGCATCAGGTAATGGCAAATCTTGGGTCGTGCGTGGGTTCTATGGTCAACTGAAACACAAGTTGTTCTCTTACTCGATACGACAACAGCAACAGCAGCAGCAGCAGCAACAGCAGCAGCAGCAACAGCAGCAGCAGCAACAGCAGCAGCAGCAACAGCAGCAACAGCAACAACCATGTAATAATATTCCATCAATATTTTACATGAAAATATTAAAAATATATATTAAAAATATATTTAAAATATTTAAATGCTTAATTTATATTTTTACTATATAAATTTAGCTTTTAAACGCAATGGTTTTCAGAATAATTATGGAAAGCTAAATGTCTGAAAGCCAGGTTTTGGTTTTTGATTCTCCGGTTTTTGCTTTTCATAAACTGAAATGTAATTAGTTGAATGTTTTGTGTTGTAAATATAAACCGTAAAGGGTGAAGTACGTAGAGAGAACCTCACTGAGATTGATAGGTTATAAAACATTCAGTCATAAAGTCATAAAACACAGTGGTATTTACCGAATGAGAAAAGGGACTATTTGTAATGTCTAAAAGATATTTTGTGAAACTAAAACTAGGATGAGTTTTACTTTCTTTATTTTTCAAGGAAAAGCTGTAGTTTATTGAAACTAAGAAATGTGGATACAACTAAAATTACAATGAACCTTATTTTCAAGGGAATGACAAGTCCGCTGAAATGGGAAAACAGTGCGCCCAAGTTAAATTTGGTTCATTTGAGTGTGTTCTTGAACAACGATAACAGAACAAGGAAAGAATCGATTTTTGAGATATCCTTTGCACAGCGTAGAATAGTAATGTGATATAAATCCATCTGAAAGAACTTACCATCTTCAAATGTTCGCCTAAGCACGTAGCTATGGATAGGTCCATCTCCCTTATCGTTACGTATGACCACTGTGACGTTGTACACTGTCCACTTTCTCAGACCACTGAACGTGTGACTTGTTTGTTGAGGAGTTGCAGTACTTTTACGTATATCACTTCCTGATCTGCAAAATATTCTGTATCCACGAAGAGGGCCATTGATTCCTGATGTCGGTGCCTTAAAATGAGACAAGTAAAGAGCCCTACGTTAAAACCAAATTATACTCACATACGGTAGAGATTGGTTGGTAGGTCTCCCTTTGATTAGGAGGTTTTCTCCAGGTCCTCCGGTTTCAATTCCTCCCTCTTCCAGGGGCGGCGGAACCGGGGGGGAAGGGGGGCCGGAGGGGGGAGGGGGGGGGGGGGAGCACTGCCTCCCAGTGAAAATATTGGGGATGGCTGCCCCCTCCCCCCCCCCCCTCCCATAAAATGCTTGCCACCCAATAATATGTATCACCCTTCTTGGTACTAAGGAGACCAGTATGGAAACTAAGGCGTTTTTTTTTTGGGTGCCCGACCAGAGATTTTTATCTTCCGCACTGTCTTCAAATAAACCCAACGCGCTAAATTCCAATTCGATCCTGTGAGTTAGGCGTGCCCTGATTCAGACACGTGCAAAGGTTGCTTACAGGATTCAATCTGTGAGTTAGCCGTTCGATTATTTAGCTCAGTCCAGAGGTTGTTTCCGAGTTCAATAAATCTAAGGTTATTCTTTGTATCACGTTACATTCAAGGAATATAATAAGGGCAGGCGCTAAATACAAAGGGAAATTGGATGTAAGTCATTTCTGATTAACCTTAACTTTCACAAAAACCTTAACCAAGACATAACATTAGCTTACCTGCCAAGTAACACGCGTATACTTTGGGGTGTTAAGGCATTAGCTGGAACCATAGTTAATATTATAATATTAACTTACCTGCCAAGTATAACACGTATATATTGGGTTATTGTACACAGATAGAGCTTTAACTTACCTGCCAAGCAACGCGTATACTTTGGGATGTTTGAGCCACAGCTTTCACAGAATTTGGAAAACCCACAGGTACTAAAGGAAGGAGAAAAAAATATGACAACAATGATCAGGTACTATAACACAAATGAAGTGCTAAGTAACATATTTAGATAAGAATATCTTAAATGATCAGCATCGTGCTTACGTTACGCCTTTTGCGTTATGTGCACTTATTATCACAAGAAAGAATCACGTCATGGTTTCCTACGCTTCCCTTGTGTTCTCTCAGCACCCAGCTAGTTTAAAAATTTTTTTGCCCCAAACTGCATGATCATTCTACTCAGACATACAACAATCTTACTTGTCTGCCATCATTCGTTAAGCCACTCAGTGCTTATAACTACGAAGAGACCGAGAGGTGATGTAAAATCGAGGGTGACTGAGTACAAAACGGATACTTGTAAAAATCCATCAACACAAAGAATAACTAGAAAGTACCACACTTTTTATTACGACAACGTAAAGAAGCTATCTTTCAAGAAAATATTAACCACAGGAGACTGCTTAAGTGGTCATTTATATCACTAAACCATAAGGATATCGTAGCAGAAAAATACAGGGTCAACGAAATAAACGGAACTGTAAACGAAAACTATCTAGCAACGGTAGCTAACAAGTAACGAAATATGTAAAAATCCGTTAATTCAAATGACATTCCAGAAGTATTTCAACTTACTATCAGAGAGTGTTCTAAAGTTTTTGGTCGCACTCCATTGTCCAGGACCAATTCCGCTGATCGCTTTTATCTGAACACTGTAGTTAGCATAGATAGCAAGACCAGTTATCACGTGACTAGTTGCAGGAGATGAGACACTTATTGTCTGTGTATGTGTAATGTTCTGGTATTGTAACACGTATGATGTCACACTAGCCTGGGATGCGTTCAGTGCAGGTTGGATCCATCTTACTGTTACTGAGGTTGACTTGATATCATGGACTGTTGGTACTGTTGGGATACTTGGGTAATCTGCAATGGGAAATACTTATCCTTAGTATATCAATATAAGGTTACCCAATGATAAAAAATTAACTACTTTTTATTCCTTTTTATATTGATATTCCTAAATGAATCGAAGCGAGGACGAGATTTTTTCTTTATCATAATAATCTTTATTATACGACTATTACGTAATTTTACCTTATAAGGTCAAGAGAACTCGCAAAATATGGCACCGTATTATGCTAGTGCTGTCCCGGTTTAACCGGTTTAACCGGGACAGGACTAGCATAATACGCTCGCAACTTTTTTCATCATGTTTCGAGGTGAAAGTGACCCAAATTTTGACCTAAATCTTCACTATGACACGAACATTGACCTAGATTTCCTAGACATCAATTTTGAAATAGATGACGATGTTCTTTTAAAAGTTTTTGAAAACCCGCAGGATACGACAGTCGAAGTACAGAAGGACAACGAGCTCGAGACCACTAATTTCGCCGATGAAGATGAAGTATCAACATTCATAAGAGAAAACAGGAACAAAAACACTGCAAAAAAGACACATAACGATTTACAAGTCTTCTACAGGTGGGCAAAAACGATTAAAGAAACAAGAAAAATTGAAGAGATACCGCCTAATGAGCTGGACAAACTACTAGCCTGTTTTGTGGTAAAAGTACGCAAGCAAAATGGCGATGAATTTGAACCAGATACTCTTACCTCCTATTTCCGTAGTATCGACCGCTTCCTTAGAGAACAAGGCAAACAATACTCCATTTTGCTGGATAGAGAATTCAACCGTTCTCGGGAAGCCTTGGCTTGCAAAAGAAAGGAGCTCCGTAGGCGTGGGAAAGGCCAGAAGCCAAACAAGGCACAGGGGCTGAGTACAGACCATATTCAGATATTATGGCAAAAACAACAGCTTGGCAACAATTATCCTCAAGTCCTTCTGCGTACAGTTTGGTTTCACAACACTGTTTACTTGGGTTGGAGAGCACAAGATGAGTACCATCGTGTAAGATACGGCGACTTTGAAGTCAAAACAGATGGAGAAAGAGAGTACGTGGAATGGATTAAGGAACGCGGAAGCAAAACTAGAACAGGCGAAAATGAGTTCGTCCCGGATCGTCCGTTCAATCCTAAGATGTTTGCAACTGGTGGACGTCGTTGTCCAGTGAAATTATTCAAGGAGTACATTTCTCATGTAACACCAGAAATGAAAAAATCAGAATCTCCTTTCTACTTGGCAGCCATTCAAAAACCATCATCAGAGATATGGTACAAGAGACAACCACTTGGAAAGCACTCGCTGGCACAGTTCATGAAAGAGATGTGCAAAGCCGCCGGTATTGAAGGCCGTTTTACCAACCACTCGGCACGAAGAACCATGATTTCAACGCTACGAAAAGAAAACGTAGAGCCTCTGAATATAATCGCCCTGGCTGGCCAGAGAAACCTAAAGTCTTTGGATAGTTATTCAGAAGCGTCAACAGAGCAACAGCACGTTATGTCTTCCAAATTAAGTGAGCACATCGAAGGAAGAAAACTAACGAAAGATTCGGCCTTGAGTCCTAAAGTACCGCTTCAACTTTCCAGTACTCTGACATCCAATCCATTTGAGCATGCAGAACAGCCAGAATCCAATCAAAGCATGTTTTATGGAGCTGTTTTCAATAACTGTTCTATCAACTTTGGTAGAGATCATCATGCTTTGGCGGTTGAACCATCCCCCAGTTTTAAGAAGAAATTCAAGAGAATTGATCCATTAAACAGCGACGATGAGCTATGAGAACTAGTGAACTCACTAAGCTTTTTGTTTTTTGCTGGAATTCGTCTTCATGATTCTAACTTTTCAAAACTTTTGATTGTTAGTAAACTCATTTTGAATCGATGCGAAGTGTGATTTTACGAAGATCATATCTAGTTTGACGAGTTTCATGTCAGTTGTCATGTAATTTGCCTATTGACCAATAAGATTAAAGGCACTTAATGGGTTTCCTTGTGTTTACGTTTTTTCTGAGATAGCGTGCGGACCTTGAAAACTCAAAAAATACTGATGAACTCGCTCAAAAAGGGACAAATACATATTAATTTTCAATGTCGTATAATAAATAACTTATTTGGGTTTTTCCCGTAATACGGGCTGATATTTTACTCATTACTCGTATTTTTCCTCGTCCCTACGGGACTCGGAAAAGTACATTCGCAACTCGTAAAATATCAGCCCGTATTACGGGAAAAAACCCAAATAAGATATAAGTATTAATTTTATTTATAATATAACTAAATTATTACGCGCGCTCTGATTGGCCAAAAACCACTGAACTATTTCCCCATGGGCTGCACGCTCGCTTTTTTCTCTATAAATTTTCAAACCCGATGGTGTCAATAGCGTGCGCACGAGCGAGATGGGTGATATAACGCGCGCTCTCATTGGCTGAAATGCCTATGAACTATTTGCCCATGGGTCGCACGGTAGATTTTTGGTCATATTATAAATCAGTTAGAAGACAAAAAAGCGCTCGCCCATGGCGATATAGACGCACTTGAGAAAATATAAAGAACTCTTAACAAGCTAGAGTGTCACTCGCATTCGCCTGGTGCCACTCTTTCGCTTGTTAATCGTTCTTTATTTTTTCTCGCGCGCTTTTATGTCGTCTAACTGATAAATCAAAGCTCAAACGTGAGATCAACAAGAATCATGGGATAAAATATCACATAATTGTGTATGCCATTTGTTGTGGAATGTAAGTGCGTGATTTTACGTTAAGTTAATTAATTTCTTCCCTAATTTGCTGAGTGGCAAGTAGCCTCTTTTCAAGAGCTTTTTTTCGAGTTCTACAGTTTTCCAATTTTCGCTAAATTACAATTCGATCTGTGAGTTATCCGAGCTCTGACTTAGATCAGCCCAGATGTTGTTTTAGGTTTTGATCTGTGGGTTATCTGTGCCAAGACTTTTATCAGCCCAGAGGTTGTTTCAGGGCTCGAAAAAATTTGATGGCTATAGTGGCAAACGTAATGACAAGCTTACCAAGTTTTACGGTCACTCCTGCACTCCTTATTCCATCCGCGGTATTCTTGGTATTCTCATACATCGCTCTACAGACATATGCTTTGCTGCACACTGAGTCATGACAACTGTAGAGATATTAAATGGGGTCTTAAAAAGAGATTTCTTATGAGTGTCTTGCAATTGTTGTTCATTTAGAAATTAGAATACTTCATATATACTTTATATAACTAGTCTCAATTAGTTCAATTTAACTGTGTACTTACTCGTAGGTACTGAGTATATAATCAGCAGACGTGTAGTTCACTCTCAACGTTGACTTCTTGCCTCCATTAGCACCATGCACAAGACCAGTAGATTGAGTGGTGATGTCAGTATTACCAGTGTACCATTTGATGTATTGTATTAATGGTTCTCGTACACTACACACCAGATCTACATAGCTATTGGATGATGCTGTGAGGCTTTGATTGATCAGACCTGACACTATTACTTGCCTGGTAACTGGAAAAAGAGACACAAAATGATGTTTATAAGATGTAAAGAAAGAAAATCTATGAATATGATGTACTAACCATAGTCACATCCATACAGTTCTATTCTCATACATATAGCAGTATTTCATGTCTGTACTTACCATAGTCACATCCATACAGTTCTATTCTCATACATATAGCAGTATTCCATGTCTGTACTTACCATAGTCACATCCATACAGTTCTATTCTCATACATACAGCAGTATTCCATGTCTGTACTTACCATAGTCACATACATACAGTTCTAGTCTCATACATATAGCAGTATTCCATGTCTGTGGTGTAACTCGAACATGCCTGGCTGTCAGTGGATGACTCAGCCATTGTACTCTTACATTTTCCTTGTCACTATTTCCTTCGAGTATCTGATGAAATAACAAGTCTTTACTCAACTGTCAAGTAACTAGCTTGAAATTAAGACATAATTTGTGCTGGACTGAAACCTTGATTGATAGAAGCAATTCAATAAAATATTTCACATAAGTTTCTACCTTATCACTGTTGCTACCAGCTTTGTAGGTGCTCCACAGATTGCCATCCGTACTGTAACTGATAGTGTAGGTCCTCACCCACTTATCCATGGTGTGGACACCCTGTGTTGCTATACCTGTCACTGTCATCACTTGTCCCAGGTTAATCTGTATGTACTGAGTGTTAGATGATGTGCTACTACACCATGCGCTGCTGCCATAGAGACGACCATGTGATGCAGTATGGTCACTGTCAAGGTTAGAAGATGACGTCATTTGACTGTCTTGAATGATACCAGGTGCCTCAAGTCCAACAAGAGAACTGCAAGCTTTAAACAAATGTTTCAAAAAAATGAATGAAACAATAACTTAGTAATTATATAAAATTCGTTTAACATAACGTTAGCACCAATAGATAGAGCTAACTGATTCCTCCAGAGGCAACGAGCAATTTAGCTCGAAATGAACATGCACAACTTGTTAGCGATACCCCGTGGGGAAACAGTTACTGCGCCTCACTGCTGGTCTGATCGGGGTAGTGTACTGTCTATGTTTTCATAATTCACGCAAAACTTTTAGCAAAACTTTTAGGCCATACTTCGTTGCCTTTTTAGTATTGATAGTAACTCGTTACTTAGAAGCTTAAGTATCTTGATACTATCAATATCGAATCCTCAGTTATAGTTAGCTTTCGATTCTGTTATTCTGTTAACTGTTATTCCCATGAATATTATAAGGATAAAATTATAAGCTTGTTACTCTTTGGCTCGTGAATATACCATCATATATTATAGTACTGTACCGTCCGTCACTCTGCCTATACAAATCTAGCGTCGCGCTTAAAACCATCCACGAAGTCCTCAAGTATTAACTACTGCTCTTTTTATTTTACATTAAGATTTCTTATACAATAAAAACCCGCGTATAAGAACCTAGTTTTTTTTCAAGTTAGCCTAAACAGGTTCTTATATAAATGGTAATTAGTGTTAAATTAGGCTAATTGGATTCTTAATAAAGTTCTTAACTTTTGTTCAAGAAATAAAGTAGTATTTTTGAATACTGTAGTCTGGTCTTTAATGTCCAATTAATGTCCAATTACAGTAGTATTGGAGGCTTAGGCCTAGGGCAAACGTCGAACTTTCCATGCACCGAACTCATTAAAAACAATGGATATCAGGTGATAATGAGGCAGCATTCTTTGATGTAATTAAGTTCGGTGCATGGAAAGTTCGTCGTTTGCCCTAGGCCTTAGGTAATCAAAGGTTCATCTCAGTTTCATCAAGCTGGATTTTTTTATTCAATGAGGATATGTTCTTTACAGTAACCATGTACAGTTATAGTGTTTATAGCATTATTGTGTACAGACTGTGTTATAAATATATTTTTGAAAAGATTGATTCTTTTTTTTTTTTTTTTTTTTTTTTTCGTTTTTAAAAATAAGAACCTGTTTTAGGATTTTAGCCTAAAATGGTTCTTATGTGAAGTGAGCTTAAAAATGAAATTTTAGCCTAACAGGTTCTTAAATTTTAGGTTCTTATACGCGGGTTTTTACTGTATAGAGCTGGTGATGTAATCCAATTTTCACGTCAGCATATCTATTTAATCCCTTATTCTTTATTCCCTTATACTGAAGTCATGCTTAACCGCGTAACAGTACATACATATGTGAAGTTATCACCTTATAATTTTCACTCGTGTTACGCCACAAAATGTAATTACTCTCACAAAATGTAATAACAACGCAAAATGTAATAACTTTTGACGCAAAATGTAATAACTTTTGACGCAAAATGTAATAACTTCAATAGCGCATTTTAAAATCAATGTTTACTGAATGGACGTAAACGACACAGTAGAACCGAACAGAACAGAATAGAGAATCGTCTGGGGAAAAAAACTGGTTAGACTACATTCAAATTACGAGATATTAAACGAATGCCCGCGAATTTTTGCTAAGATTAAATGCTAATTTTTATATATTTTTTTATTGCTAGTTGATGAACATTCTGACTAATTAATTCATGTTATTTTGCTACGTTTATTACCATAATGTGGTAAATTTTTTTAAGTGTTATTTACTCAATAAAATGATTAAATAGTTGACAATTTTGCATAATAAACTAGCCCTTATCCATGAGACATAGGCCTTTTCTGAGATACACCGGAAGTGTGCGAACGCAAAGCATTATGGTCTAGATTCGGTACAAATACGATCAACATACCTTCTTGAAGAGAACGTATAGGGAAAACACGAATGAAAATATGCCTCGCTGTTTGTTTGTACCGAATCTAGACCATAATGCTTTGCGTTCGTACATTTCCGATTTATCTCAGAAAAGGCCTATGTCGGGATTCAATAGCATAGTTTTAACATACTCAATTATTAAAATAATTGAAGTATGTTGATCCTGAGTTGGCTTGATATTGGTTATATTTATAAAGAGTTGCTGATTTTTCCCTCAAATATACTACTGTTGGAGTGAGTGGACTTGCTTTGTAAAAATCCACACGTTGAAATCGCGTATTCAACATGAATATTTATCTTAACGGTTCATGCGAAATTCAAGTTAAAGTCACCTGGTATGGTTCATATACCGAGCAAATATTGATTTTCTGCATATTTAAACGACGCCGCATTGAAGATATGTACGGGCTCAATGCTAAAAAGTTTTGAGTTTCGTCATGCAGGCCTGGTTACAAAACAAACACCTAGATGGGTTTCAAGACGTACACCTATGTTGTAGGACTAGGAACAGTTTTTGGCACGACAAGAGATTTCAGATTTCATTTCCCAGATTAGAAAATTAGTGAAAGCACTCTATATATTAGTCAAAAGTCATCAAAATTAATGTAATTAGGTACAAAAAATAAAATATAGTTGACGTAATTTGAGTGCACGCTTAACCTCTCAAATTCAAATAATTCGGGAGAAATTACATTACTCTCTTAGAGTAGGAAAAAACTAACCTGATGAGATCCCATAAACCTCAGCTCTCATTGTTGGATGGCTTCTGTAGTCTATAGGGTAGAATCGTATAAATTTTGCCCTAACTGGATTTTTGAGTTTGTTTGTTACAACTGTAGAACGATCTGTGTTTCCAGTAAATTCCTGCAAGTAATAAACGAACTCCCTTTTAATGCATTTTTAATAATTGTTTTAGTATTTTTAACACAAATATTACTTCATATTCTCTTGATTCTCCTACAGGTGAACTTATGGTACATATGCACACGCTTGTTTGTTAATGGTGCCGCTTGCAGAGATAAATAAAATTTGGAGGGAAAAAAAACGTTTTCTGCATTATTTATTTAATTTACTCGTGTTAAAAAATATATACTAAAACAATTATTCACACTAGGCTCAGTGAATATCGGGGAATATTTACCTCGCCGTTCGAACACTCGCGTCTGGGCAAATGTTTCCCTAATATTTACTTCGCCTTCGGCGAAAAATTGTAAATTAATACGTTAATTCTTTTCCACATCAATCTGCCTAAGGGCATCCTTATCTTGTACATTGTTACGCATTTACCTTGTCCCCATTATTTTCCTGGTAATGATTCCAATTCACATTATCCAAGGACACTTGTATCTTATATTTTCTTACAAACTCGTCTGTCAGATCAGCCCCAGCACCTTGTGTAGCTACTGCACACACAAACACCACAGAACCGAGGTCTATCTGTAACCATGCACCAGACGTTGTTCGTGGTCCCCAGGCTTTACTGGATGTTGATAGTCTTGCAAAGTGTGGCTTATAACGGAGATCATAATATGAACTGGCAGAAAACCTGTGATCTGGTATGATACTAGAGTATGATAAACCAACGAACATGGATGTGCAGCCTGTGAAAGAAAACGTCCAACATTAAATAAGGTATCCTTACTTTATTATGTGCTATAGACATCAAATAACAGATACTGATACAGTAAATTTTACTGTAGGGAACATAAACAGATGTACCACTCGAATCAAAAATCAGCATTGTCATTCTTCATAAAGTAGTTCTATGTAAAAGTACGACTACTTCATATTGATTTACTGTATCATCTTAAAAACTCGTCTTGGAATTGATCAGTACTGGTCAGGGCCTTGTGTGGCTGGCTACAAAACACACCAACACCAAAGAACCAAGGTCCATCCAAGGTCAGCCATTCCCCCGACCAAGTTTCGTAAACCACTACCTTTGATCTACCTTTGGCTAGTAAAATGTGTTTTACCTCCTCTCAGCTTAAACCGATTTTCAATTTATGTAAAGATTTTAGCAGCTTTTCCTCAAAACAGCATATATTACTAGTATTACTAGTAATAGTTCATGACGTGAGTTTCATTGAGAAAAAAAGTTGCGCACTTGATTTTTTTTTTTTTTTTTTTTTTTTTTTTTTTGGCGTAGCGAGGGTCAGATCTATGTGTGAATACCACTCAATTCTAAATATCATCTGACCGCTTTCAAAAAATAGTTAAACCATTATCTTATACCGAATCAAGTCTCAAACATCTCTCTATCAATTTATAAACATATAGTTTTCATACCTTTTTCCTATTCTGTATGCGTTGGTTGTTTTTGGACCGGTTTGATTCAACTGAAAATTTGCATACTTTTGAGATCGCCGCTAGGCCAACTGTTTTTCCCGGATTTCTCAGACTTTTAGCGGTTTTTCGAAAAACTAACTACACCACGTTTATTTACTCGGTAATACCTTCAAGCAAACCAAAAATGAGCAAAATCGAAATTTTGACCGTGACCGGCCGATGCTCGATATTAGTGGACCTTCGCTCTTAAATCTTGTTTCACCACCGCGCGAGGGTGTTGGAAATTTTCTCACCAGAATTCAAACCACTGGCTTATCTAAATGTCCGCCAAAACGCCATATTTAAAGGCTACAAAGGTCAGGTGACGGTTGTACGAATGAATAGCGCTATCTATGATATCGTGTCTATTCTAATCAACATAATATATGCAATATACACTCGACCTAGTTTCCCACATACGGGATATTGTGTTGTGTTGATTCTGAGAAATTAAAATAGCGGATACTTTAGAGTAACTTCTTACAGTAGATAAATTACAGGTCACAACACTATCCGACGAATAAATCCTGCAGTGGATAAATTTATTGGATAACAGCCGTCGACTTATCCACTGGATAAGGATTTATCCGCCGGCTATCCAGGCTTCGTACAACCGGACCCAGCTCTAGTATAGACTTGCCCCAGTCGATCTCTTTTAAAAATAAACAAATAAAAATAAATGAATTTAACAATGGCATTTCCACACAATGGCTCTTCATCCACTGAATTCATTGGAATTCAAATGTTTAAAATGTTCATATTGATTTTATGAGGAAATTCCGAAAAACAAACATTTGTATGGGGCTCCGTCCAAAATTTCAAAAAAAAAAACAAACATAAAGGCACCTTATAGTCGATGGTCGTCACGAAACTTTCTGAAATATCTAAAAATAATACGAATGTCATCGTTCTTGTCTCTCTTACTGGATAACAGCATTGACTTATGTACTGGATAAGGAATTATCCGTCGGATAGCGCTATTCACTCTTCGTAAAACCGGGCCCAGGTGATCTGACTAGGTGCGCAAAGCATGATTTCCGGGATCGAAAAAAAAAACAATCCCATAAACCACCGCACGCTCAATTTACTTAAGTTTCCTGGCGACGATCTTGAAAAGATAAATATATGCAACTTTCTCGCAAATAAACCTTTTCTTGTTGAAAAACAATAGACTCTCAATAAGATTAAGGTGAGGTGGCTGACTAATTTTCAACACGATGAGCGCGCGCTCAAAAACCGCTGTATAATCTTTACAATTTTATTGAAGAGCCATACACGTTTTAAACTTCAAGAGGGAAAAACCCACGGGATTTTTTATTCTAATTTCCCGAATAACAGGCAACATCTCATTTTTCTTCCTTAGTTGTGTGTTGTTGCTGTTGTTTTTTTGTTTTTTGTTTTTTTGTTTTTTGTTGTTTTTTTTTTTTTTTTTTTTTTGTGCAGAGCTTGATTTTCTCTATTTTTCTTCAAAAATTGTACAAACGCATGTCATTCCGGAATGATTATCTCAAAAACAAGCTCGAGAAACCCCATTTTTCTTTGCAAGCATCAAATTCAGGTTAAAAAAGTTCCAATTTTCTGTTTATCATTTACCAAAGTAGTCAGACACCTTAAGTTTTAAAGCAAAAACTTGCCAAGGACCCAAGAGCAGCGGAAAATGTGGACCCTTTAGTCAAATCCTATCAAGAACGTTTTTTGCCAGCTCCTTCTAGATCGATAAAGGGTTCATTTTCAATATGATCGGTGAACCATAACCTGAACGATAGAGTTAAATCTCTAGTCTATTTTGGAATAAAATATTATTTAAACAGAAACATTTTAAAGCCTTAAAATCTCGGTGAACGAGATTTCTTTTTGCAATGTCCGCCATTTTTTTTACCCCTGCACATCAAGGATTTGACGCAAGAAGACGCATGGGATTGATTCTTTTGCCGAAAACACGATTCGCATTTGAATGGCTAATCGCGTTTTCCCTGTGATCACCTGGAACAATTAGCCGAATAGCCTATTGTCCTTCCAAAGTGAAGAGAAGAAAAGTTAAAGAATGGATAGGAAATAGCTTTATTTTAATGGAAAGATAATAATACCTCCATCGTGTCTTATTCCATAGAGTTCTGTTCTCATGCAGTTTGTACTCCCATAATGACTTGTGGGTGCAACACGTATGTACTGACTAACAGTACCATCATACAAAAGATTCTTGACTGCAGTATTGGAGGAATCGAAGTTACCAACAAAGGACTATTAAAAAAGGAGATAAAAAGGAATAAAAGTTACTACCTATTCAAAGGTTAACGTGCTCCAATTAACGTGTAAAACTTGATCTTTAAAGTAAACGCATGCGCAACGTGATCTACTATCTTGAACTGAACCATCCTTAGAACAAACGTTTTTTTTTTGTGTGTGTGTGCAGGCTTCAAAGTTTTCACGCATGCGTGTCGAAAAATGGCCTACGTAACGTATATCCAGCACAAACAAACTTGTACAGGAAGCGTAAGCGCAATCCCATGGGTATAAGGTCCTTGCTACTAAAATAACTAATCATCTTGTGTGATGAAAAAACAAGTTTGATGTCAATAGTTTTACATTTTTTTACACCCTACTGTACTATAGAAAAAAATTAAAATTATCTTGAGGTGATTCCCTTGAAATAGAAGAAGAAATGTCATTTCCAACAAACTTTGCTTAGTCGTTCATTTCGCCATGGACGTTTTAAAAATGCAATAAAAAATGGGGGTCACCATTATCGTTTTCATGCTATATGGCCTCAAATATGACAAAATACGGCCTTGATGACAAATATGGCTGTAACCGGAAGTCAAATAAAAATAACACCATTCCTTGCCAAATCACATGTTTTAAGCAATCTACAAAAAGTAATCTTAATTATATTACCTAAGTTAAGCATTTTAAAATCACATAAAAATAAATAAAATCAGGAGTGTATAGTCATATGGTTATTTCTAGAAAGGAAGCACATTTTTTTAGCTTGCTTACCTTCACTTGGCTGTTTTCCGTGTATTTGGTAAAAGCAGTTCCATCATTTGATGTCAGCATGTTGTAAGACTGTACCCACTGATCGCTCATGTGGTCACCCTGTGTTGCTATACCACAAATGATGTAAGGCGATCCTAAGTTAATCTGTAGATATGGAGAAGAGTCATTTGCAGCAGCACACCA
Source organism: Actinia tenebrosa (assembly GCF_029948245.1). Classification (NCBI taxonomy): domain Eukaryota; kingdom Metazoa; phylum Cnidaria; class Anthozoa; order Actiniaria; family Actiniidae; genus Actinia; species Actinia tenebrosa. The sequence continues at coordinate 3,722,307 of NW_028292575.1, read as the reverse complement.
CGATGACCCTGCTGTGTAGTTTAGTCTTGCCTTGGATGGTGACGTGGTACTGTTGTAAGCTGTTGATGACGTCATATCACTGTCTGGTATCTTACCACTACCAATACCAACTGGTAGAGAGCTGCACGACGAACCTGTAATAATATTATCATTAATAATTAAATTATTGAAAATCAGATGAAGCAAGTATAATTTTTTTACCCAGACTAACCTCTGCGAACGCCATAGGCTTCAACACGAAGTACCTTATAAATGTTATACGTTGTGGGTATAAACCTAATGTATCTGACCAGAACTGGATACTGTAGGACATTCTTGACAACAGTATTCCTATCTGTATTACCAGGAAACAACTAGAAGAAAAATAGCAACATCTAAGACATTCTGGACAACAGTATTACTCTCTGTATTACCAGTAAACAACTAGAAGAAAAATAGCAACATTTACCGAACTGACAAATAAATTTTAGTATATTATATTTATATCTATATAGTCATATTTTATTCCGATAATACGTTACATTATATTCAGATAGTCATAAATTATAATTATTTATAATATAACTAGATTATTACGCCCGCTCTGATTGGCCAAAAACCAATGAACTATTTCCCCATGGGCTGCACGGTCGCGCACGCTGATCTCAACGGACGCTCGCCTTTTTTCTCTAAATTTTCAAACCCGATGGCGTCAATAGCGCGCGCACGAGCGAGATGGGTGATATAACGCACGCTCTGATTGGCTGAAATGCCTATGAACTATTTGCCCATGGGTCGCACGGTAGATTTTTGGTCATATTATAAATTAGTTAGACGACAAAAAAGCGCTCGCCCATGGCGATATAGACGCACTTGAGAAAATATAAAGAACGATTAACAAGCGAAAGAGTGGCACGAGGCGAAGCCGATATTTTCTCTCGTGCGTCTATATCGCCATGGGCGCGCGCTTTTATGTCGTCTAACTGATAAATATATATAGTCATATAGTGTTTTTATTTTATTTCATTTTTTTTTCTTTCTTTATTTTATTTTATTAATTTATTATTATTATTATTATTATTTAATTTATTCAATTATTTATTTAATCATTTATTTATCTATTTTTCTTTTTCTTTTTTTTTTTTTGTCTCCGCGATTAGTAGGGCACTTGTGCCCGGCTAGAAGATATAGAGACATTAATAAAGTTATTATCATTATTATTATTATTATTATATTATTATTATTATTATTATTATTATTATTATTATTATTATTATTATTATTATTATTATTATCTAAGACATTCTTGACAACAGTATTACTATCTGTATTACCAGGAAACAACTGGAGGAAAAATCCAACATCTTAGAAGTTATTTGCCACCGTTTCATTAATACACATGGAGCAAATAATCAGTATCTAAGACATTGAGCATGATTTGTATACCTTGTCTGTCTGTCCACTTTTGTATGTGGTCCACGTGCTGTTATCCACAGATGTTGATATCTTGTATTGCGTAGTTCTCTCGTTACAGTCATTACATCCTTGTGTAGCCACAGCACAGATAGCAAACAAATGGCCCAAGTCTATCTGTAGATAGTCATCAGGGTCGGTTGTCGTCTTTGGGCCCCATCCTTTGGCTGCTCCATTCAGACGTGCATTCTTCGGAGCATATCTAGAGTCAAACTGTGAAGATGCTGTAAATCTGTTATCTGGGATAATATTACGGTCTGCTATACCAACAGCACTGTCCTGACAACCTGTATTCACACAAAGAAATAATTTGGTCAGTTTTGAGAGATCCCGTGAGTACGATGTTTAACGTGTATAGGCAACCTGCTTTCAAAGATAATACCAGGAACGGTAACTATGGCCACATCCAAACTAATGCATTTTGTAAACGCTCCTTTCGCCTCACACTGGAAAGCTTCGCGTCGACCTTCGCGTTTTCATAGCGCTTTCGTCCGTCCACACTTTAGGGTGGCTTCCAGCTACAAATTGCGAATAAATTGAGCTATTATTCCTTACTCCTTCGTATCGCTTCAAAAAAACCTCGGGTATTTCTGACTTTATAGCACACTGTAGTAGCTCAAACATTTAGGCTCTTAAAGTTGTATTCGAAATTATATTTTTTACCGCATTTGCCGTTACCGGCCTATTTTCTAACAGTGGTTTTTCACAATATTGTCAACCAGCTTAAATTTAAAATTGATGGATTTTCATGAAACTTTAAATTCTCAATTAGTAGAAGGCGATAAACATCTGTCTCCCGAGTTTGAGGGAAAATGTATATCGAGCGTATTTTTTATTTTTCGGCCTATTTTGCCGCACAACTACTTCCGCTCGGTGGATTTTCTAATTCAGACATATCCGAGTGTTTTTGACACAGATACTAGCGAGTTAAAAATAAGCGCTGAATTCACAGGCAATAATGTTGGAGTCACCTTAAGACGATCAAAACCGCAGATACGATCGGAAATCATGAAAAATCGTCATTTACACATGCGAAAAACAGACGTGCTCGTTTGAGTGACGTAAAGCCTGGATCATACATATGATCGCAGACGATCGCAGATGATCGCAGACGATCGCGCTCTATCGCTCGATCGAAGAATCCTCTCAACCGAGGATCTGAAATCGAACGTTTACATATGATCGCAGCCGATCGCCGGCGGTCTGTTGACACCTGAGTGCGAATTATCACTCATCTGTAAAACAAAGTACCATGCAGATTCAACATGGACGACGGAGACGAATTAGTTGTGATCGGTGTCAATATTCTACTCTTGTTAACCTTACTTAACCAAAGGATCGCTGGCAAATCAAAAAAGAAACGTTCAACTTTATGATCGTGAATACTTCTTTAGGTGATTCATCATATGAAGAACAGGACGTGCAATCTTAAAATATACCCCTAAACGAAACTGTTGTTTACTTGTCTATATGGCTTACAAACGTAAATTAGTATATATAATCGTGTGTTGATACTTTTGAACCAGTTATATCTGAATAAAAATCTAAAAAGAAGTGATTTTTCGCTTGTGAAAATCAAAAATATACACGTGTTTTATGGAAAACTGAGCATTGTGGGACACATTCCAATCTCACGATCGCAGAATTCTGTTCACATATAATCGCAAACGGTCGCAAATGATCGCAAACGATCGCAACCGATCGCAGGAATAGAACCCGATTCTATTCCTACGATCGCGATATCGCACATACAACACAACACGATCGCAGAGCTGTTCACATATAATCGCACTCGATCGCCAGCGATCGATTGCGACCGTCTGCGATCGTCTGCGATCATATGTGAACCAGGCTTTAGCGTTTTCGAAAGCCACCGGGTTTTTTTCCCTGTACACATGGGCCCGGTTGTAAGAAGGCTTAATAGCACAATCCGACGGATAAATCCTATTCCAGTGCATAAGTCGATTCTGTTATCCAATAAATTTATCAGTGGATAAGATTTATCCGTCAGATAGCACTATCCACCCTTCGCACAACCGGGCCCTGTATCCCTGAATTTTAAAAGTAAGGTAAGTTAAATAGAGGTAATTTACCAGCCAGGACAAACAAACTGTACGTACCTGAGGACCAAAGGTCGAGTTTATAGTAAGGCCGTTTTATTTTTAAGAATTTGAAAGGGAATCGTATGGGGCCGAGTAAAATCAAGGAATATTTTCACGAGTGTTTTCAAAGTTTTGAAATTGCCCGAGTCTCGAAGCGACGGTGGTCTTTCCGAGACCCATTTACGGAAAACATTAATCAAGATACCTGTGCTCTTTCTAGTGTTCTCATTTTCGCTTGGACTTTTTAGTTTTCTTGTGGTTTCTTCGTCTGTCAATGCAAAACGGGAAGCCATTTTCGCTTGCAAAAAAAGGTTTACAGTTTGCAAGCGTTGCTAGTCAACTGAACTACCAATCATGCTCTAGTAATTCGGCCCTGCGAATTACGGAAAAAAGCCCTTTTTCATTAGCCAATCACAATCGAGTAATTTTGCCATGCATGTGATAAGAAAGGGAATGGATATAGTATATCTACATCGTAGATCGTTCAGTAAAATTTACAAAAACATTAAAAAGACAAATTACATGGTTTCACAAAACTTTAGCCGCTTTAATTTCCAAGTTTAACAGTTCCCAAGTTCTCCAAGTTGGTGCCGAACTTACGAACCTTTTGTGAAATTGGTTCAATCAACCGTGACTTTTCTAATGTCTAGAATTCAAATATTTACTGTTATTGCTTCTTTAAACCATAACGTTTCGAAAATTGTATCCCAGACAACGTACAGAGTCATATTCGTTTTGTCGCAATAAAATTTACTTTGAAAATTGGATTTGAATGGTAGATTTGATGAGTTTTAGAAGCTACTGTATTATCAGTTTGAAAGATCGCCGACAACCGTCGGAACTTCATAGTCAAATTGATTATAAGGTTGTGAACTTGCGAACGAAGTTTTATGAAATCATAGTTAAGAATAAAATCAACTGTAATGGGAGGGAGATGACCGACACCGCGGAACACCCTAGTAATGTATTCACATATCTTGCAGATTTTAAATGTATTTATGCTACTGCACCTCACTTCTTCTGCACCCTCGTAACACCTAAAAAAATGCCTGATTCGGTCTTAAAATTACTTCCCAAAGCTTCTGTAATCAAGTAGGTACTACCCTTCCCCCTCCCCCCCCTACCCCCACCCCCCACCCCACCCCCCTCTCCAATAGCTTACAAATAAAGATAGTTATTGTACATTGTACTCAGTATCTGAATTCTCATTGGTCGAGAACCAGTACTACAGACAATATTCTAACTATCAGCATGCACCAGCAATTTTTCAGCAGTTGATAGCTATCTGTAGGCAGTTATCTGCAAAAACAAACCTGCAAAGGTCAGGGGATGGTGGCTATCTGTAGACTGTTGTTGTTTTTCTTTCAAAAGACCTTTGATCTATTATTTTGAAACTTCTTTTAAAATAAAGTTCATTATAAATTTTCTATCTTTGTATTATCAGTTATGTTTTTGAACAATGTATAATAAAACAGTTATTGAATTTGGTTTTGATTACATTCAGGATTATCAATGGCAAGTGTTATATATAACACTTACTTCATCATTGATAATTCTGGATATAATCAAAACCAAATTTAATAATTGTTTATGGTTAGTTGTGATTGTGTTATTCATTAGTTGAAGGAATAAGTCTCATGATACCAGTCTTTAGTGAAGTGCGAACACTTCCCTCTTGGTTGAGAGGAGTGATGTCTTGGTGCAAAATATTGAATGCTATCCTCCATGCTCAGTCATCCTTGCAAATTAGCAAGTAAAGCTTGCCATTTAGCAAGGAAAAGCACTTACAACCTAGGCTAAGTATTTGTTAATTTCCATATCGCTGGATTTTTAATGATTACAGAAATGCATGAGCTAGTGGAGCTAAGTGGACTAATTATCTCCCCCCTCCCCCTACCCCACCCCCACTTTTTTTGAGAAATAATAATAATAATAATCTTTATTATATAATTACCAATGAAATATCTATTTTTCTCTATTTAGAAAAATTGATATCTTCACACGTGAAAATAACATGTTATTTTCATGTGTGAAAATAACACCATTGCGATGGCTATTCAAAAATACACGAAAAGAATTGCCTGAAAAAGCCAAAACATACTTCATTGATAATTATATAATAAACAGAATATTACATGGGCGCTTGGAGATACGAATTTTATCTTCTCGTGTTGAAAATCTCTCACTCGTTCGCTGCGCTCACTTGTGAGAGATCTTTTCAACACTCAAAGATAAATTTCGTATCTCCGCGCGCCCATGTAATATCCTCTATTTATCGCACATATAATTAAATATGCTTCAGGAAAACTCTCTCACATTGGTGGTTTTCAGTTGGTGATGACAGATCTTTTGACAAATACGTCCAACATGAAGGCTATAAAAACCAAGAATACAACCAATTTTTTTTGATTACAAGTTAACTTCATGTTCATTTAGTAAACTTACAACTTTTCAAAAAAATAATTGAACTAAGCTGTTGCAAAAAAGCATTAACAGTGAGCCTGGGATGCCTGTGGTAAAAGTTCCACAAGTTCCACCGGAAATGGCATCATTGATCTAAGCAGATTTACCCACCCCTCCCCTCCTCTAAGAAAAGTGTAATTTGTTTGAGTCCATATAGTTTATATAAATATGAAATCTGTAATATCTACTACTGGTATTGTACGTTTACTAGTCGAAGAGTAGTTAATATATGACCGTAATATTTAACTGATATTATGGTATACCAGTGTCAAGCTGTGTAAAGTTGCCAAGTTAAAATTGCTGAGTTACAACTGGAACTATCGTTACAATATTCTTTAGAAAAACAATAATATTTCCAAACAAAACTGAAATTCTTCAGTGGTAAATGTAACTTAATCCTATAACTTGATACCAGATCAAGAAGTTCAAGAACTAGGGAGACACAGTGATTTAAGTCCGTCTCAAATTCCTTTTTGACTGTTCCTAATCTTCGTGACGTTGGAAATATCTTTATACGACTTTGGAGCTTCAGTTCGTATACATATTTAACTAAACTTGGCAATTTTATCGAATAAAATGAATTAGAAATGCACTAGGATGCATATAATGATAGCGGGAAGACTGCTTGAAAAGATATCAGGACTGTGAGGATCGATTTGATTGTATCAAGAGTAGAGAACTGACCGTGAATTTATACCTAAGGCAATATTGAAAGTAATTGTGGTTTTTCGGCATTGTTAAGTGTTAAAGTAGTTTACGAAGAACAAAAAGCTATTGAAATAACAATAGAAAACAGTTGATATCTTACCTTGAGTTCGATGAAGTAGAAAAATAGCAAATATGACGCGGAAGTATACGTATCGACCATCGCTGCCAACCTCCATCGCTGCGAACTCCAAGGCGTTCTCTTCGCAACGACGTCAAACATCCGTTTATAAATAGACCTTGTCATGTCAGCCGCTTAATGCTACTTCCGGTCTGATCCTGAATGTTAACCGGGAGGGGGTATGAGGAAATACTTCTGTTAAGTAATTTCAATCTCTATTTTGACGAGTAAACTTTAAGCTGAAGATTTTAATGCTCATTTAGGAAGATGTAAACACAAAGCCTTTTAACGGGATATCTTGAAATAACGTTTTCTAGCAAGCCTGAGCACATTGTGTGAGCAAAGTTTATCAATCAGTGTGAAAGCGCTCAGACCGTCTTGAAGTTCTCAATTAAACTGTATTTAATTTATTTACATTTTTACTGTCTGTAAAGATGAAAATGCGATTCAATTTAAGGGTGAAATATTTTATAAAGCCGTCTGAATTGAAGTTATATGATTTTATGCATTTCTAATTGAGATATTGTGTTCTCACCGAGTAATGAAAGCCGGTTTTTACAACAACGAAAAATTCATGTCATATGTAAATTATATGAATGTATACTGACAAACTTGCATTGTTCAAGCCTAGCGGTAGATTAATAATAAAAGTCAGGGAAAATCCTCATGGTCGTAACCAGGGGGGAACACAGGGTGCACGTGCACTCCCCCCTCCCCCCCCCCCCCCCCCCCCCCTCCCCCATAAAAGCTTACGGTCCACTCATCTATCTCCATTTGTTGATATTGCATGATTTTTTTTTTTTTTTTTTTTTTTTTTTTTTTTTTGATTAAATCAAGAGCACAAAACTATCATTTATTTTTGCAAAATCTATCAAACGATAAAGATATTTTTTCAAGTCAAAAGAACGAGAGTAAAGCGTAACAAGTGTAATAAACGGGTTTTTGTAAACCACTATGACTATGTGAAAAACAAGACAGTTGGTAATAAAAAAGGCTACTAAAACCGATCAATGGTCCGATTTTATTTGATGTGCACTCTCCCTTTAAAAGTTCTGGTTACGGCCCTGACCCTTTTTGAGTGGTAAAAACCAGAATTTTAATTTCTTGCCGAAGGTCTGCGCGGGCAACCACATGCAGTCGGTCAAGTGGAAAACCCAAGGAAAGGGGAGGGGAGGGTAAGAATAGCATACTTCTTCGGCCTGTAAAAATTTCATCCTCGGAAGCCAAGGGGTAAAGTTCCGTCGCTTTTCGGCCCTGGGTTTCCGAAGATAGTAAAGTTTACAATAATCTTTTCGTTTTGGTTCAGTAATTCTAGCTTCAGATATTGTATCGATACCCTGAAAACAAATTAATTTGATTGATTGGCCTAAAGACTGTTTCAGGGTATCGATATAATATCTGAAGCTAGAATTACTGAACCAAATATCTAATCAACTTACAGTCTTTTCGTTTTGGTTCAGTAATTCTAGCTTCAGATATTGCATCGATACCCCGGGCCCTGAAACAGTCTTTAGACCAATCAATCAAATTCAAATCAACTTACAGATCGAATTGGAATTCATTGTACAAACTATCTTGCATATGATGCAGAGTCCAGGCAATAAAAGGATTAATTTACCGCTGCTTGTACAGTGCTAGGAAAAAACTCACCAAGTTTGATATTGACTCAAGGCTTTGGGAACAAAGCGACAACTCAGATATTAGCATGTTAGGGGTCAGTGAACCCACTAAAATTCTGGGGAGAGTTATCCTTCACTCCTAAAAACATATCAGAGACGTGTATTCACAATTATAAGCTTTTATTTTCAATTCAAAAGCGATGATGTATGCTTTATCCATCAGTGAGCCACACACAAGTCTCGAAACACAACTGCATGAGTTCTGAAGTCTTTCTCACGATATAACCGAAATATGCAAAAAAGTTGTGGACAAAGTCGTGGCCTCACACAAAAAAGCCTTGCAACACATATTCTGGTTTCTATTCACAATTTCTTATAAGACCTGTCTCGGGTCGTGACAGAACTGAAGATACGATAAGTGATGGGTACCGAATAAAGACTGAACTACCTGGCAAAATTATTACCATATGAATACGGCTTTCCCTTCGAAACAACACAACGAAAGCACCCTTTCCTGTTTTCACTTTCCTCGTAGCGTTTATGGATATTAATTGAATAAATTTCCTTTGGAATGATAATATAGCTTAGCTGTCGCACATGGCTTGAAAAAAAGGTTTTAAAAAACTGTACCAAGCGGATCACAGCTTCATTGTTTTATAAATTTCCAACTATTTTTGTGGAACTCCTTCGCAACAAGCATGCAGTACCACTATGCTATAGATCCATGTCCGTGAGAGTAGTATAGGGGATGGGGGTTCCAGCGCAACGACCACCGGAGGATTACCCGTCTAAAGTGAATTCCTCGATTCATACCGCGATTACCCACATCCCGTGTTTATGTAAAATATGTTAGTCTATATATGGAGTGCGAAGATTGCAAGAGAATTTTTAAGAAAGAAGTGGACTTGAAGAAGCATTTGAAGATGAAGATGAAATGTATGAGCAGCTATGATTGTGGATGTGGTAAAAAGTTTGAGACTAAGGTTAAATTGTTTTGGCATTGTCAGGATTGTGAGTATGACTACGACGATCTGAAAAGGGTCTGGAATTAGGCATAAGATATTTCCTATTATATAGATGGAATCCCAAAGCAATTTCGAAACGGTGTCAATACCCGGTAACGGTGAGATTGATGTTAGACAGTTTTGGCGTCAGTCAGAAAGGAAGGTCAAGAGAACGCTTCGAAAAGGTATAGAAGAATTAGGAGCCCTGAAAGCAAGCATAATGGTAGAAGTAAGTTTATCAAAAGATGAGGCAACGACGACAGCAATGTTGCGATCGAAGTCGTTAGTGATATTAGAGTCCACGAATCTGGATAGGTCACTCAGCGAAGCCTTAGAAGCAATAATGGAGTCGCTGTCTAACTACACGAAAGAAGGATCAGGTTGGACAGTGGAGGAGGTAGAAGGTATGGAGGTTAGCATGGCAAGGTACATGCCGATACGAGGAGGAAGTTACGTACCCCTGCCGGTGTGGGTAGAAAGGAAGAAAGCCATAGTGAACGTAAAGAATGACGACAACCGCTGCTTTATGTGGGCAATACGATCCGCACTGTATCCAGTAGATAAGGATCCCTGTAGGACAAGCAAGTACCCAACAGACGATTTAGAGTGGGACGGTGTGGAGTTCCCAATGCAGCTGACAGACATACCGATATTCGAGCAGGAAAATGACCTAGCCATTAACGTTTACGGAGTCAGAGACCAAACGATAGTACCACTAGTGCTGTCAAAGAGTAAAGGAGAACGAATACACCTCTTCTACCACGGCGGACATTATTCGTGGGTTAAACATGTTAGCAGACTATTTTACAGACACACCAAACACAAAGGTAAGAAATACTTCTGCGATTGCTGCTTATTATCCTTTACCAGCGTTAAAGCTCTAAAGGATCACGACGAAATATGTCGCGGAGTCGAAGAAGTGGCGCAACGGATCCAGATGCCTACAGATAAGAACCTATCCTACTCAGACCATCAAAAGCAGATGCAGGTGCCTTACGTGATATATGCAGACTTTGAAGCGTTGATAACTAAGGAAGAGCAGAAAAGTGGTGCTACGAATAAGGTGGGATTACACGAGATCTGCTCCTTTGGTTACATAGTAGTCAGATCAGACGGTAAGGCTAACCCTCCCGTGATTTACCGAGGCAAGAACGCAGCTAATAAGTTCATAGAAGCATTGCGAGAAGAGGAGGGGGAGATAAGAGAACAATTAAGACGTCCAAAGAAGATGGAATTTACCAAAGAGAACCAGGAGGCTTTTACCAAGGCAAAGAAATGCCACATTTGTCAACATACGCTTCTCCAGTTTGGAAGACGAGCCAAGAAAGCGTGGGATGAAGATGGAAAGTATTTAGGAGAAGCTCATTTTAAATGCGGGAAGTATGCTAAGAAGGGTGAGAAGCCGGGAAAGCCCTCCACGCATTGCATTCACTGCCACAAAGCATTTGTTGAGGATTTCTATGTGGATAAGGTTAGAGATCACTGCCACATCACGGGTAAATACAGAGGTGCGGCTCATTGGAAATGTAATATAAACTTCAAAGTAAATCCAGACATGGAGATTCCGGTGTTCTTTCACAACCTCCGCGGTTACGACTCCCATTTGCTACTACAAGGAACGGACGGCTCCGAAGTAAAGTGCATACCCAACAACAAAGAAAGGTACATGTCCGTAACCGTAGGCAAGCTGAAGTTCTTAGACTCGCAGCAGTTCATGGCGGACTCCTTAGCAAACTTGGTTAAATACAACACGGAGTTCCCCATTTCCAGTCAATACGGCGCGGAAAGGAAAGGAGTCTACCCATACGAATACATGGACTCCTGGGAGCGATTCGAAGAGCCCCTACCACCCAAAGAGAGATTCTACAGCACCCTAAACGAGTCTGGTATAAAGGACGAGGAGTACCAGCATGCGTTAGATGTGTGGGAAAAGTACTCCTGTGAGAATATGGGAGAATACCACGACATCTACCTACGTTCAGACGTAGTGCTGCTCGCAGATGTTTTCCAAAGCTTTCGAAAGATGGCAATGGAATACTACGGGTTGGATCCAGCGAACTTCTACACGGCTCCTGGGCTTAGTTGGAGTGCGCTTCTAAAGAAGACAAACGCGCAACTGGATCTCCTAACGGAATACGACATGTACCGCTTTATGGAAGACGGTATCCGCGGCGGTGTTTGCGGACCCAGCAGACGATACGCAAAAGCGAACAATCCCACGGTGGAGTACGACCCGGAGAAGCCAACCACATACATCTTCTACTTAGACGCAAACAACCTCTACGGTTGGGCAATGTCACAGTACTTACCTGTACGCGACTTCGAATGGGACAACATAAAGCTCATAGAGTTTTACCTAAATGTAGGTAAAGAAGACGACAAAGGTTACGTGCTGGAGGTGGACCTGGAATACCCAGAGCACTTGCACGACGCACACAATGAGTTCCCATTAGCACCAGAAGCAATAGAAATACCATTTAAGCAGCTGAGTCCGCTGCAGAGGGAAATGTGTCCTGGCTACAAACCCTACAGGAAGCTAACGATGAACCTGATGGACAAGCGAAAGTACGTGGTGCATTACCGCAACCTGCAGTTCTATGTGCGCCACGGCTTACGCGTGAAGAAGATTCACCGCGTTTTGAAGTTCACGCAGGAACCATGGATGCGCTCCTACATTGACTTTAACACACAAAAGCGTACGCAGGCAAAGAATGACTTCGAAAAGAACCTGTTTAAACTAATGAACAATAGCGTATTTGGTAAGACAATGGAGAACATCCGCAAGCGCGTAAGCATAAAGATAGCCAGCACCAGAGAGGAAGCAGAAGCATACGTGTCACAGCCTGGATTCGTTAGATACGTAGAAATGTTAAACTTCTACGTGATTCACATGAAGAAAGCGAATCTATTCCTGAATAAACCCGTATACACGGGGTTTACAGTGTTAGACCTATCAAAGCTGCTCATGTATGAGTTTTACTACGACAAGCTAAAACCGAAATACGGTGATAAGTGCCGCCTCTTATACACCGACACCGATTCCTTGATACTAGAGGTGCAGACGGAAGACATTTACGAAGACTGTGTTCCCGACATCGATGAATACGACACCAGTGATTACCCACGCGACCACTTCCTTTACTCCCCTAAAAACAAGAAAGTAATCGGGAAAATGAAGGATGAGATGAAAGGAAAACCCATCGTGGAATACGTGGGCCTGAAACCCAAGATGTACAGCGTGCTAAAGCTGGACGGTGTAGAAAAGAAAGCCAAAGGCGTAAAAAAGTACGTGGTTAAGAAGGACATAACCCACGATTCATACTTAAAGGTCCTGCGTACGCGTAAGGAACAGCGACATAAAATGAACAGCCTGCGCAGCTACGGACATCAAATACACAACGTTACACAGGAGAAGGTGTCACTGTCTGCATTTGACGGTAAGAGGTGGATGTGTGATGATGGTATCCATACGATAGCATTCGGACATCACACGATAAGCAGTTCTTCCATGACGAACCCACGTGTGGGGCCATCGTGAAGATAATACAAGATGGGCTGACCCTTCTTAGCTATCGCACTTCGGATCTGGTAAGTTTCCAAAGACCAATTAGGATCCGTAGCTCTTTTGGATCCTCCTTCTAATTCACCCGGCTCATAGAGATATCGAACCGTGACATTACCTAATCTTTTTTCATGGGGGAAGACCGCCCTCGAACTTCTGACGAAGGACTTGTGTTCCACGTGTTTCTTTTTTATGGCATCCTTGGGTTTCATTCCCGTAGCCCTGGCCGCCTCGTTGTTCAAAGCCGCGACGACCTGGGGGAGCCTCTGAGTCCATTCCCTGTTGCGTTTGGATGGATCTTCCAGCTCTTTCCAATACTGGTACCCAAAGAGACGCTCAGCCAAGGTTTTATTAAATCTTTCGACGATGCTCTGACCCCTGTGGTACTCTGCTTTGGCTCTCCTAATTTTAGTGTCGTGGTCTTTCAGGGTCTTAGTAACCACGCCCATGAACTCCGTTCCCGCATCCACTTGCAGCAGCTTAGGCCATTTCAAGACGCGCTTATAAATCCTACCTAGGGCTTCTGCGACTTCCCCAGAATCCTTGCTGATTATGGGTTCGGCGTCCTTGTATCTGCTTGCGATATCAACTACGGTCAAAGCGTACCTATAGGTCTTTCTTCTCACCTTGTCATGTGGTAAGAAAAGCAAATCCGCCTGATGAACTTCATTGGGGGTATTTACGGTGAAGCTGGGCCTGGGAATGTACTTAGGCACGGGAAGATAAACCTGCCAGAGGGTTTGTTTTTTCAACCAGTTCTTAGCCGTTTCGTCTGATACCCTGGCCGCGGTCGCGAGTTTCTTGATAGCTGACGCTCCTCTCCAATAGCCTTCCGGCCCATAGTAAATCCTTTTAAGTTTGTCCTCTACGCGGCCCATTATATGAATTCCAAAACAAGATTGATCTTACGTCCGTTAAAATCCACCGTCTTTCCGTCCACTTTAATGGTAATGTTTATGCTTTCTACCAAATTAGACAAGTCATAGCTCAAAGAAATGGGAGTGTATTCTACTGGGTCAAATGGATTACCTTGGGGCAGAAACTTGGACATAAGAGAAGACTTTTCTCCATTGTTGTAACTATGGACCAAGTCGCAATAGACTTCATAAGAGGATGCGACTTTCCATTTCACATCATATGTACTACCGCTATTTATCGTGGTACTAGTAAGGCCCAGGAGTTCTACCAATGAACTGTCCTTTAGATTGGCGCTCCCATTATTTTTCTTGAATGTCATTTCATGGGGCAATCCTGTGGTAAGAGTGTATCCATGCTTTGCTAGCTCCTTAGCCAGTGTTATGGGGGTGTAATGGGAATCTGGTATTTTTGGTTTGGTGGAAGTCACGACGACAAAGCCATTAATTAAATTATACCAAGAATTGTACAAAGAGCAACTAACCAGCCGAACCCTTTCCGCGCGGATGGGAGGATTCAGATAAGTAGTAAAGTTATTCTTGTCGCTTTCCAAAAAGACGATCATTATATTAGATACGCCAAGGCCACGCCTCCCGCCAGCCCTGCGACTCCTACAAAGACCAATTCATTGTCTTTTTGTTTCTTAGAAGGCTGGTAGTAATTCTTGAACTGAGGCTTTTTCATTCTAAAGTCGGGGTGTGCTTGCGCATAAAGTTTGAAGGCGTAGTCTGTGTTTTCGAAGTTCTTGTCTGCCTGCATTTTGTCTTGGTAGTTCTTATCCAACCAATCCCTGTAAGCTTGTCTTTTTTCATTCCAAGCTGCCACGTCCCGCTGATATTTCTCCAGCGCTAAGTCGTGTCTCTTCCTTTCGGCGGCACCGCTTTTGTCGCCTCTGACTAATCTATCCAAATATTGACCGCCATAATTAGCTCCAGTGAATGCTAAAGCTGCAATGACTCCACCTGCGACTAAGCCAGCCATTATATATTACGTCGTAGGCAGGTACTTTTCCTTTCGTAGGTAATCCTTTAGCATGATAGCCCCGCCTACGGCAGCGGTCATCTTAGCAAAGTTAGCGAAGCTCTTGCTTGGGTCTTCAGTAAAGTCTTCTTTGAGCACTTTCTTACCTACCCAACCAATACCCGCAACGATGGAAGTAATGATAGCTGCCTCTTCAACAGTTTTCAACAACGCGGTCGACATTATATTACAAAGCGAGAAGGAAAATCTAGGTCGCCACGGTACGTGGTGATAAATCTACTCCATTTCAGGGATCTTACTTTTTCTAACCTCCACAGGTGCGTGATATGTTGCGGCCTCCCACTTTACTTTTGGCTTCGTAGCCCGCCATTGTAAGTAGAGGCTGCCTGCTGCTATAGCGACTCCTAACGCGCCAATGACGTACCCAGGATTGATAAAGGATTCCTCTTCTCTTTCCTCCACCTTTTCCTCCTTCTTTGCTTTGTTCTTTTTATTCATCTCCGCGAGCTTCTTTCCGGCAGCGACTCTGCCCGGAGATTTAGCCTTGGTAATCTTGGTATCTTCTACGGGAGCCTTTTCTGGTTGTTCTTCGGTGTCACTCATCTTATATTAAGGGACTTGAAGGACTTGACAAGTAACTTGATGACGACTTGACAATGACTTGGCAATGACTTGACAACGACTTGACTAAGTACTTGAGAATGACTTAAGGACGACTTGACTAAGTACTTGAGGTGACTTGACAACGACTTGACTAAGTACTTGAGAATGACTTAAGGACGACTTGACTAAGTACTTGAGGTGACTTGACAACGACTTGACTAGGTACTTGAGGCGACTTGATCAGGTACCTCAGTAAGTGCTGCCTGGAAGACCTTTTCAACGTCTCTGTTCTTCTTGAAGTCCTTCCAAGATGTTCCGAAGGAACCTAGTACCTCCTTCAAGTCGACGTGCTGAGCTACGTGAAGTGCCGCAGAGGCGACTGCCATTAACTTACCGCACTTCAAAGACAACCAGCCGCAGGTTATCTTAAGTTCTTGGGCGATGACATAGTCCTCGCTTATGTCCTTCCGCAGTTGCTCCACGTCGTCTATAGGCAGTGCAAGTCCAAGCAATTTAGTTGCAAGTCGGATAGCGGAGTCTGCGACGGCGTCTGTGGTCTTACTTGCAAGGGCAGCCTCGTACCTTTTATGGAACTTTTTGACTTCCTCTTCCGACAGCTTATTAACCTGCTCATGGGTAAGTTCCTTACCTATCATTTCTTTACACTTCCCAGAAGACACGAGGATGTTAAGTTGTTCCTTAAGGTTACTTTCGTCTAACTGCGCGGGGACTTCATCTAAGAGCTGCTCAATCTCCATATACATTAACGTCATACGGAAACCTCAAAGAGAAGATCATTTTGGAATGTTGGTGCGTTTTTAAATGCCGCATGTATTCGTGCAGCTGTTCCTTGCTTATCTCACCGCCGTAGTCGCTTAAAATGGTTTCCAGGTCAGACTTGCTCGGAGTATAAAATACTACGAGAGAGCCTATGTTTTCCCTAAAGGGCTTAGAGACGCTGGTAAGCTGCTGGGAAAGCAACCAAACGCTAATGTTGTCATGTCTGCCGCTAAAGGCGAGCTTCACTAATTCGGAGGTGCGCCTTTTTACGTCGTCCCCACAGGCAATGTCATCCAATATGAGGAGCGTCTGTGTATCTTTAGGGAATTGCTTGTGCCAGAACTTCAAATGGCTGGATAACTCGTTAGGATCTAAGATATCTACGAAGAAGTCGTCATCTTTCACTCCTATGCCTTCCCAGGTGCGGTTATTCACGTAGGTGGGACAAAGCAGCACTATGTAGTCAAAGCGGTATCTAAAGGGCCCTAATAGCTGCTCCACGATGAACTGGGTCTTTCCGCAGCCGGTGGGTCCTACTATCAGAGCGTTACAAGGCATGTGATTCGGGTTCAATTATATCTAATGAACCCCATTTATATATAGATGGACCCAGTGGAAGCAGTAAGAAGGATTGCCGCCGACGCAAAAGATAAAAGAGACACCATAGAAATGCAAAGGGAAGAGATAGACCGGTTAAAAGAGCGCGTGCAGGAATTGTACGATGAAATGTGCGGTCTGAAGCGCGCAGAACGGTTTGGCGCGCTTTTGACAATGGCGGGCTGGGCTAAGGAGTCCATTAAGGACTTCATTCGATATCCCCCATAGATATATGGACTGTATTACGTGTGAAGCACCTGCTGACTGCATTATTGTCGTTCCAGAAGAACCTATCGATAAAGCCCCCTCCAAGCCTGTGAAAGAAGCAATGTCACCCGGTAAGTATCGTTGCCTTAGTTGTAACAAGGTGTATGCGTGCGATGACTTTGAGGGTCACTATTGTCACACGGACCCCAAGCTGATTCTATGAAAGTTCCAGTGAAGAAGACTGAAAACATACCCTAGGATTACTAAATTTGCATGGGTCTTCAAAATGGGGGTATGAAATGTTGACAAAAAGGTTAAGATAATTGTTAAATATATGAGTTGCAAAGATTGTAAGAAGACATTTAGCAGTAGGCAGAGGTTAGAATACCACGTAAATAATGCTGTATGTAAGAAGGAAACCGTTCCTAGGATCTGTAAGGATTGCCTTAAGGAATTCAGTGCACAGCAAAAGATGCAGCAACATGTAAAGAAGCGCATTTGTATTACCTGCGATAATTGTGGTGGGGTATTTCCTACAGGATTGCATGAGCATTTAAAGAGAGGTGTATGTATTAATAGCCGTCAATGTAGTTTCTGTGAGAAAGTATTCAGTAGCATACAACGACTCCAAACGCATAAAAGAAGGCATGAGATATCCTATATGCGCCTTTCAAAGGAATATAGTCTCCAGGACGTAGATTGTAAGATATGTCTCGGACCTTTAAATGATTGCATTCATGAAGAAGAATACCTTAAAGGTTGTATAGATAATTATAAACATCTCTTACGGTTATTTCCTTTCTTTGAACGCTCTGAAGGAGTTCCCTGGACTAACAGAAAGTATTGGACAGATGAATGTTATAGCTGTAAATGCGCCAGAGAAGATGAAGGACATATTTCATACTGTCTTAACAAAAAGTTAACTTAAACGTCAACATTTGAAACCCCTATTTTGAAAGCCCTTGCAAAAATAGTAAGATATCGTATTTTGCATTGGAGTGGTGGTTACCATGACCATGGGTTATGTTTGTGGTAGCTGCATTACCGCAGAGGAAGAAAATGAATAAGATATATGCTACCTTACATAGCTGCATTCACAGGCGGAGCTTTGATTTACATTGCAAATTACATAGGAGAAAAAAAGAGGGCAGACACAGCAGATGACTACTTATCCGCCCATGAAGAGGATTAGTCGCACAATGGATTATTCTCCGTTCGACGTTCGATGTCAAACTTCCATCGGCCGTTTACCTTACCATGACTGCGTAGGTGTGTATATTCTTCACCCTGCAGTATGTATCTCACACAGTCAGGCGCCCAAAGGCTGTATTCCTGACCGTCGCGTTCTAAGACCAACCTCAAACGGTCGATGTCTTCGAATGCGACGTAGTTTTTTATTCGGTATGAAACGCCTTGCAGCAGATCTCGCCAGTATGTTTGTTTAAGAATCATTATACCTATGAAATATTTTAAGGTGCGTGCTTAAAGTGTCTTGACCTTTGAATGCCTTAATGCACCAAGGACAAGGAATGCGAATGCCAGCAACATATTCATCTATTTCCCTGCAAAGTAGATCATAATCATTGCTTACGATGGTTAAATATCCATTTTCTTCAAATCGTTCCAAGATTACCTTTTGTTTCTCGGACAATACGCCGGTGCCTTTGGGTGTCTTCAATTCTATGCATAATCCATTGTATTTGTTGTGATTGTTAAGGATCAGCAGATCAGGTTGACCTGCCTGGTAGCCTTTCCGCCAGCTTTTAATGCGCTTACTTGCGGTGTCCTGCAGTTCTCCAAGACCTGGAACTATGATTACGTGCGGGTAGAACCTACGCACCCTGTGTACGGTTCTATCGTGTATGTCTGTCTCCGTTTCTATCTTGAATGTCATTGGATTTGAACCATTGAATCGCTTCTCCATATCGTATTTACCTGTCTTCCTTAGCGTAGGTAGAACGTCACCTAACACCCATTTTCTGAACTCCTTAGCTACGGACTTTTCAGATCCGAATATTAACTCATAAAGGCCCATTTCAGTGATGTAAACGGAATGTGGTTGCGCATTAAGGGTGTCAGTCAGATTGACACCCTTTATAGACCCCAAAGTTACCTTGTTTTCCTCTGAGACGTGTGCTCTAGCTGCGTCCCTAGAGTTAACATAGCCCAACGCCAAAGCC
Source organism: Actinia tenebrosa (assembly GCF_029948245.1). Taxonomy (NCBI): domain Eukaryota; kingdom Metazoa; phylum Cnidaria; class Anthozoa; order Actiniaria; family Actiniidae; genus Actinia; species Actinia tenebrosa. Next base: position 3,703,016 of record NW_028292575.1, on the reverse strand, counting down.
ACCTCCTTCGCTTTGAAATAAAGTTTATCGCCTTGCACTATGCATTGCAGTTTGGTGTTGTTGTTTTCAAATACGCGAAGCATTATATACCAACGATTTTTTTTTTAATCAAAAGGATGAGTCATCAATATGCAACGCTCTTTAGCTGATTCATTTCTACACTCAGTTGCGCGTCTGAGACTACGAAGATATATGCGTTGATCTTAGTAGTGTCGCTGGCATGTTTGGTGCGCTTGATCTTCAACGTAATACCGTCCTGGGTATTTACCAGCCGCAATCCCTGTCCATGTAGGTCTTCGTCGTTCGTCGTGCGCATGTCGATCCACAGCGCATACTTATCCTTAAAGAATTCCTCGGGGCTAATTTGGTCGCCAAACTTACGTGCGACTTCCCGGTACATATCCGCGGGCTTTATCCCTTGTGAGTAAACCTTATTAGGCACTCCGTTAATGCTAACGCCTACGTTAGTGATGTTAGGATTAAAGAATGCCTCAGAGTCGCGCAATCCTGCCGTGTATGTCTTTGCGAACAGCAACATTATCCCTGTAAGGCTGCGTCTGGGTAGGTTAATGCTTTGGTTGATGACCTCTTCGGCGTTATTTATGAAGCTAAAGGTCTTGTACATCACGACGTGATCGTAAAGGAAAGCCTTCCCGGAGCTGTATTCCATACCGGCGCTACGTGCTAAGTCTTCGCTGTATACCGTTTCATACTGCAGCTCTAAGTTAGTAACGGAGTATGGGTGGACGGCTGAGGAACTTACGTCCTTTCCCTGTAGGATGTTCGTAGTGTCTGCTAGGGTTACTTCGAACTGTAGTTCGCTTAGCTGCCTTGGGTAGTATGCGCCGTGGTTCGTGATAACTTCGAAATCTAATGGAACGACATATTTAGTGCCATAAGCTGTCTTTATTTCGTCTTCTCCTGAGGCGCCAGAGGTTGCGCTTCTTACCTTGCGTATAGCATCACTGGCGATTCCCTGCTCTATCCTTTGCGCGCGGTCAAATGCAGTCAACCATAAGTCTTTGTAAGTGGTGTACAAATCATACCTGTTCAAGTCCAGCAAGGATTCCCCTGCGAACTTGATTCTCATCTTTGAGACAATGTTGCGGCCAAGGTCGTTGACAACGTGACGCGCGTCCGCAGTGCTTGGTTGTATTGCTAGGTCAAACCTTAGCGCCAGGGTGCCAGGAACTAAGACTAGGTTATCCGTTAGGCGGGGTACGCCTACGTACAGGGTTTCCCCTGGCTTAGCGCTAGAAGGCGTGAATGTAACCCGGTGAAAGGTGCGTTCTGCTTTCAGTCCGCCAACCTGCTTAGGTAATATGTTGGGGTTTAACTTTGAGCTTATCATATATAATGGAAGTAGAAGGAACGGATTTCGACCCCCTTACCGAAGAAGGCCAAGTTGACATTAACGATGAAGAATACGACGCGTGGACTAAGGGCGCGAATACCACGCCTCACGTTTACGACATGGCCTTGATAAGCAGGTATGGCGATAGGTGGAGAAGCTTCAAGGCAGCCTTAAATCGCATGTGGCAATCAAGAAACCGCGGCAGCCCCGTCCCTGAGTACTTGCAACTTCAAAACATAAATGAGGAACCCGAACAAGAAACCGTAGAGTGGGCAACTCAAGAGCTAATGCACCGCTATTCCCGCTTTGAGGCTGATGACGTAAGGCTCACAGAACGCGGAAACAAAGTCCTCATAAGCGTCCAAGACCTGAGATTTCCTGACAAAAACCGCTGGACAAAACCACAGCTCCTTTTCGACGAAAATGGTAACGTTAGGGGTGACGTGGCGAGATTAAAAGGCTTTCAAATAGCTACCCGAAGTGCGTTAGAAAGGTTGGCAACCCTGAATGAAAAGGTTGCGTTAGAAAAACGCGCCAAGGAACTACAAGAAACGTTGGAGGAAAGGGAAGCAGATTACATGAGACAAAACCAACTGCTTCTTGATGCTCAAAAGAGAGAACTTGACGACAAAAATCAGCGAATGATAGAAATGAGAGAACAAAGAGACAATGCCCTGCGCGATAGGGACCAAGCCCAAAAGGCCTTCCATCTTGCCCTGCAAGACCTGGATATGAGCAAGGAGGAAGCCAAAAACTTGCATATCACCATAACCGGCTCTTTGGAGGAGCGGCGGCAGTTGGTTGCCGAAATCAACACCATGGAAGAGCAACTTCGGCAAAGAGATCAGGCCATCGAAGACCTGGAGGGGCAAATAGAGCGGCAGCAGGAAATAATTGCGGACCAGACTCGTACCGAAGAGGAAAGGGAGGCAGCCCAAAGGGAATTAGAAGCCCTTCAGGAAAGAGTCGCGGAATTACAGGCGCAAAAGGAAACCCTGGAAAAAGAGCTGGGGCTTACCACCAAGGAAAAGGTAAAAAGAGCCCTTTTGAAGTATGGCATTCCGCTGGCATTTGCGGTCGCTATTTCAAGCGTAGTAGGAGTCATCCTATCCACGCTTAAGGCTACAGGCGCGGGCGTAAGCAAGTTAGGTAAGGGACTAACGGACTTGGGAAAAAAGATGGCAGCCGGTCTTCCTGGGCTGCTGGGTTCAGTTGTTTCCTTGGCACTTAGGGCCGGCGGAGAACTATTAAAGTTTGTAGGGAATAACATCTGGATCTTGGTCGTCGCTATTGGGGTGGTCCTCCTGAAGAAGATGAAGGCTTGATCTTCTCATCGGGCGGTGCCCTGCTTTGAGGATAATGAAAGACAGTATTAGCACCACCCTGGTAATTTGGAACCAACGGCAACACACTCATGGTAGAAATGGGTCTATGATTCCAGGCTGCACTATTAATAGGCCAGATACCCACGCGATTTATCCTAAACTCACCGTCATCAGAAGTGACTTGTAGCTTAGCATATTTACAATTGGCTAGCATATGAAAAGTCACTGGCGTTAGGTCTTCAGAGGACCTAGTGTAGGGCTCCATCGAAAAATGGGTAACTTTCCTGGTGTTCGTTGAAGTTCGATAAGGAAGCAGAGGCTTATTATTTTCATCGATAAGTCTAAACCCCACATTTGCATGCTTATTTGTATTAACGCTAATAGTGCAAATGACCAATGCAGTGCCCCCAACCTCAACCCACATTCCAACGTCATGCCAAGCGATGTCGTCATATTCCTCTTCATCTACGAGATGGGTGTAATAAGTTTCCTTCACGTGTGGGTTCATATATTTCAAGGATCAAAGATCCTCCTAAAGACTAACCACCGTCAAAGTGCTGATGGTCATGTGGTTATAGACGTAATTCCTTTGGTCATGTATGCTATTCATACAAACACTCGCGGTGTCATCTACTCTTATCTGCAGCTTTACCTTCCCGTGGCAATCAGCAACCATGTGGAAAGTCCAAACGGAAAGATTCTCAGAGCTATTCGTTGGCGGCTCTACTGAGAAATGCGTGGGCTCCCTGTCGTTTGTCTTCACGCGCATGGGCTGTAATACTCCGTTGTCGTCACAGAAACGAAATCCTACATTCGCGCTGCTAACGGCCCCAAAAGAAATGCTGCATAATATCAATTTTTTTCCTGAGTAGTTTAAATTCACGGACATACCCGTGACATCAACCCAAGATGGTAGGGTATATTTTTTCTCACCTGTGTAAGTCGTATAAACACAATCTACTCCAGCTACGTAGGGGTTGTTCATCGCCATATATAATAACTCAGACCAAAGCTCGCAGCTGCTAAGCCGGCTTTTAGTAAGTTATGGTCGTATTCCTCGGGTATCGTAGGCATAACATGGGCCTTCTTTTGGGGCTTCTTCTTTGGTTCGGGTTTTTCTGCGTGTTCCTTTTTTGGCTTCTCCACGAAGTGAGGAATGTTCCTAAGAGTGTCAGAGTTCACGTCATTCACCCCAAACTTCATATCCTTAGTAGCTCGTTGAAGTTTGTTGTTGTATCCTACTACAGAACCAGTATTTATAGATAAATTACTGGGCATTAACCAACAACCCGGGGCTACGGCATAGTCCAGTCGGGCCTTAGAATTTTGTATAGCTAGTTGGTAACGCTGTACGCCCTTGCTAATGTCGCCCTCCAAAATCGAACTTTCGAATAGAATCAAAGCTTCGGCTCGCGTTTCTTCTGCGGCGCCCGTATTTCCCACTATGCTGGATCGGGTGTTTACCTGAGCTCCAAGGATGGAATACACGTAAGCTTCTATGCTGCGGTTCAAACGGGCAAGGCCGGCTTTGGTTAGTCCTTTACCTTCTGGGGGTATGAAATTAAAGTATTGCTTCGTTTGCTCGTCGTTGGTAATCTTAATAATCAGTGGATTGGCCCCTGCATACTTACCGCCCTCATCTTTGAACAGAGGTCCGTCTCTGACTTCCTTAGTGGTTTTGGTATTTGGTTCAAAGAAGGTGCTACTGTCGTGAGTTTCTTCGTGATATCCCGTGTCCCATCGCAACTGCAGCGCATGAACTTCCTTATCACTTAGCACATGCCCACCAATCCCCCAATAAGCCCAAATATGTCCCAAACCATTGTTAGCGCCGGCAGTGCATCGGAAATCCTTCCCTACAACGTCAAACTCCTTACAGAGTCTGTCATAAGCCGGCACGCTGTATTTATTATCTCTTGGATAAAACGTGGCATCTCCCGGCAGCGCAATAACACCCATTTCATGCAGTATTCTTCTAACCGTGAAGTGAAAATGAAACATAAATATTGAATTCTTCATCAAGCTTGCGCTTACACCACAGCCGCTAGTGGCACACCAAACTGCAAAGTTTAGTTGCTGCGGCCAATAACGCATGTTAGGACCACTTAACCATTCATGAGATTCCTTAGCGGTGGTATGAACAATGGGTACGTCTTTGAAGATATCCCGCACCTTTAACGGAAAGGAATGCTTGTTAGAAATCCGCATGTTCAGCGTTAGGTCCAAGCTTGGGTGTTTATCAAATGAAACTGCGGGTATCGGATAAGTACTGGTACCAAGCAATAATTCCTTTGACCAACTGGGTTCAACATGCGTTGGCGCTGGCGTTGGCTTATGCATTGGCGAATGCTTCAGTTGATCGTCTATTTGCTTAACCAGCGTAGGCTTCAAATCCTCGTTGCTGTACATCCTAGAGCCGTTATAGTAAATACCATCGGGTCTTCTTTCGAACTTACTGGGGTCTGCATGTGGAAACATCTTCCTAAATGCTCTCCAATTCCAGTAATCCCGGTTGTCGTGATGTGGCTGCTCCTCAATATCATTCCCAAAAGCGTCGTACATTAGTATATATAATGGATGTTATACCATCAGCGCCTAAGTTGTATCCAGATGTTCCCTATACTACACCTAACGAACTAAACGCCGAAAACTTTCGTCTGAATAAAGCGAACTTGATACTGGCTTACTTGGAAGGGCAGACAAAACACTATGAAAAAGTTAGAAAAAAGTACGTCAGAGCCCGGAGTACGCTACATAAGATTGCGATAACTTCAGGATCCATTTCTGTTGTGTTAACGGGCTCCGGCGTTGCTACTTCGCTTACTGGGCCGGGAATAATCGTTGGAGTTCCTTTGGCCGGCGTTGGGGCAGCCTGTGGTATTATCTCGGCTGTTGCTACGGGCATTATGAAACAGCTGTCAAGCAAAATATCAAAACACGACACGACAATAGCTCTGTCAAGGGCTAAAGTAAATACGATCACTGACCTTGTCTCAAAGGCTTTGCGTGACAGAAAGATAGACGACGTAGAATTCTCGCTTATCTTAGCCGAAGAGGAAAAGTACGAGAAATTAAAGACGGACATAAGGAATAAAAAAACAGTCGTAAGAGATCTTTCCGAGGAATCTCGCAAAAAGATCTATCAAGAAGCGAAAGAAGAGCTTCAAAGAAAGCTTGCTCAGTAAACATCTGCTTCGAAAAGAGCGTGACGGGATTCTATTTACATATCGAACGTCAGTCTAGAAATTATGCAGATTAAATATAATAATTTTCACATACATAAGCGTCCAGATGTGTCTGGCGTTCGCTCGTGATCGTGGGACTTTGGAGCTGGGGAGGCCTAAAGTCCCGAGTTCGAGCCTCGCTGTAGACGCATTTGGACCGGTTGCTGTGAGTGAAAAAAAAAAGCCTCCCCACACTCACAGCAACCGTGGGGGGAGGGGTAGAAAGTGCGATTCAACCCCGCGATGGGGGGTTTCGTGAGGAAAAGTTGGAAAAGTCAGGGGGTATCTCGGGACGCTGTCCGGAGTTCACCCTCTGGTGGGTCGTAAGAAAGATATATGTGTACGTACTAGAGGGCCTCTGGCGCGGGATGAAATAAGCCCCGTAAGCCCAAAATGCAAAAAACCCCACTGGGGATAGCTTGGTGTTCTGCGCGATGCATTCCCCAGTGGGGTTTCTGGCAAAATAAACGCCAGTTTTGCATTTTTATTTTCTCGGAATCCATCCTAACAGGGGGTGGTTGGGGTCTATTTTGTAAAATATTTCGTAAATTACGTCAGGATAATAAGGAATATCCTTATCCAGCCGACAAAACATCCACTCGGCTCTGCTCATATCAGAAACCTCGGGAATAGACTTACCGGTAATTTCAGACAAAAGATAGGGAATAGCTTTGTAATATTTCCCTAGTTTTAATTTTTTCAGCGTTTTCCGTAGACTTTGCGGGGTTGGCTCTTCTAAATGGTCTATGATTTTCTTCTTTACTTTGTTGTCTAAATATACCGGTCGATAACCTTGGATATGACTCATCCAGTCTCGGAAGTATTTTATTCTTTTGTATGGGGTCTTCTTACGACCTCCATTGGCGTAATATTGCTCTTTGGTAGCATTTGGTACGGCATTACGAATATTCTTACCACATTCGTAACACTGTGCTGACGTGTCGTCTTCTATTTGCATTTTCTTGTCACAACAAATATACTTATTTGGTTTAGTAGGTACAAACTTGGGTTTCAAGCACTTTACACAGAAATCATAAACAAACTCTTTACAATCTTCGCACTCCATATATAGACTGACATATTTGCGCTGTTGCCCCCAACCACACTTGGAGTGGGTTGTTTCCGTAGGTGGATTTTTGACACGGGTCTTGCCCGTGTTGAGATTGCGCTGGAACCCCCATTCCCTATACTACTCGTGAGTGAGTAAACTTAACACAGGAACCCCAATACCACATTTCGAAGCAGTATCTGAGGTGATCAGATGCCAAGCGAAACGATCAATACCTTCTCGTATCTTCTCGAAAATGTTTTACTAAAATGTTTTTTCGCTATACGGGTACGTGCCGCCAAACAGGGTATGGTTTTCAGCGATTCTACTCTGGAACAGGGTATATAAAATCGCGCTCGCTCGGGGACAAGGTATAAGAAATCACGCTCTCTCCTCTCTGAAACAGGGTATCTATTTTCGCACAACCGGAAAAGGTTATGGATTTCAGCGATTTTACTCTTGAACAGGGTCAGGGTTCAGAGGGCTCAGCGGTACATCCCTACCCTAACGGGCAAGAGTACCCCCCCTCCCCCCCGGGGGACTTGACCTGAACAAATAAATTACTTAACCTGACCAAATAACTGACCAGATCTAACCAAATATTATAATTATTAGTACTGTTATTATTATTATTAAATGACCTGAATAAATGACCAAATATTATAATTATTAGTACTGTTATTATTATCATTAAATGACCTGACCTGACCTGACCAGACCTGAGTAAATAAATGACCTGAGCTGACCTGACCAAATAACTGACCATGGTGATACCTCGAGATCACAACGAAACGTTGTCTTGTTTCATTAGTTTTCATATAAAATATAGAGAAGCCAGTGGCGGATCCAATGCAGGGGGTGCGCACCCCTCCCTGGTTCAACCCTGTGCCCCTACTTCGAAGATAACCAATGCAAAATAAGGTTTTTACCTTTAATTCTAAGGGTTGCACCCCTCCCTGGGTTAACTTTGTGCGCTGCATCCCTCCCTGAACAAATTCCTAGATCCGCCTCTGGAAGCTAACAACTTTAAAATCTTTTGAATTTGAATTTCGATATATTTTGATCCATCAACCTCATATGATCCTATTTTTCCTCTTATTATTGTTTTTCCTCGTCAATTTTAATGTAAATCATGTTTGTATTGTATGTATATTGTATGGAGAGGGAATATCAATTGGGACGAAAGTTCTGTTTTCTTCGCCAGTTACAAAATTTGTATGTCTCAAGTTTTATAAAATGTATTTGTTTATATGATTGTGACAACTAAACTAAACTAAACTAAACTAAACTAAACTAAACTAAACTAAACTAAACTAAACTAAACTAAACTAAACTAAACTAAACTAAACTAAACTAAACTAAACTAAACTAAACTAACTAAACTAAACTAAACTAAACTAAACCAAACTAAACTAAACTAAACTAAATTAAACTAAGCTAAACTAAACTAAACTAAACTAAACTAAACTAAACTAAACTAAACTAAACTAAACTAAACTAAACTAAACTAAACTAAACTAAACTAAACTAAACTAAACTAAACTAAACTAAACTAAACTAAACTAAACTAAACTAAACTAAACTAAACTAAACTAAACTAAACTAAATTAAACTAAGCTAAACTAAACTAAACTAAACTAAACTAAACTAAACTAAACTAAACTAAACTAAACTAAACTAAATTAAACTAAGCTAAACTAAACTAAACTAAACTAAACTAAACTAAACTAAACTAAGCTAAGCTAAGCTAAGCTAAACTAAACTAAACTAAACTAAACTAAACTAAACTAAACTAAACTAAACTAAACTAAACTAAACTAAACTAAACTAAACTAAACTTATTTGAGAGTTTGTTGTATAAGAAGAGTTTTTTTGCTGAATCTATGAAATATACAGCAGTCGGATAATACAGAATTAACACCTTATATTGCATTGTGTAGGTTTGCTATTGCAATTTTGTCTTATTATCATACGAAAGAGATGTGTAAAACAAGAAAAATAAGTTATTGAATATGTATTTCGCGATTCATGGCCAGAATTGATGATTTTTATCCTATACAGATCGCAGACAATCTTGGACAAAAAGAGTTGAGAATTTTTTATCCAATCATGAAATAGTAGAATTTCCCTTATTTAAAAAAATATTGTCCGTACCCCCTCTCCCCCAGGACAATGTTGGTCCCAGTAGGTAAAGCAGCCCTGTATCCATCGAAACAACACTGTTTAGGGGGGGGGGGGGGGGGGGGGGGGGTCGTTTTTAGGGGAATTTCCGTTATGTTTTTAATGAAAATACCATCAAAACCAAAACTTTCTCAACATTTTTGACCAAGATTGTAGCTTTCTAGTAATAATAGGCAAAGAAGAGAAGGGCTTTGCTATGTACGCTATAATTAAAGGTAAACCCATGAAAGTACCATATTGAACAAAGATGATAACAAATGACACTTGGTGACTCACCTCATTGAGGGTATTGTGATCCGAGTAAGGTGATATATTTTGTGCAAACAAACCGTTGTCTTTATCAATTAAATTATTGGTTTCTGATTGGCTGCAAGGGCGGATCCAGGGGGGGGGGGGGGTCGGGGGGTCGCGACCCCCCTGTCATTCCTGAGGTCAAATGGGCTTCCTATGGTAAAAATGCGACTGGGATTCCTTTGCCCACAAAATTTACCCCTGAGACCCCCCCCCCCTCCCCCCTTCAAAAAACCCTGGATCCGCCCTTCGGCTGCAATCCTTTCTTTTCCGATTTCTGGTTACGAAATTATTCTACGATTGAGATTATCTGGACCGAGTTAGCATCGATCCAATACATGACAAACCAGGCTGTTTTCGGATTCTTCTTCCAACGTAATGATAAATACGACAATCTCATATCTCAAGGTCCAATAAAAAGAGAATAAAGTAAACTAAGAATACTCAAAATATGCTGCTGATTACGAAGTGATCGAAAATCCAACATGGCTTCCTCTATAAACAACGTGCGTAGATTCTTCCAGTGACGTCACTTGGCGAATACAATGGATTCCATGGTTACGGGAATTACCCAAAACGATTGGCTGAGAAGCGTTATCCGAAAAATGCGAAATCTAGCAACTCCAATAGCTCTTCACGAGCTAAAAAGGAATTGCTCATTGATTGACGTACTTCCATCGATCGAGTTTTGGGTACACTTTCGGTTAGTTGCTCTGAAGCGCTCTAGAAGCTATAATTGTACTCGGCTATCAATAGTGCGACTCAAGATTTTACACACTTCTTCTTGCGCTTGGCATTCTCCCACGCGCAACCAAAACTCGATGAATGCTCGCCGAATGAATAACCAATTTCTAGTTCATAGTGTTTGCTTGAGTTGGTTGTAAATTGGTCTCTCGTACGGGAGGTCTAGCAGACAAACACCAAGGGTTTTCGTATAGCGGTGGTTAATTAAATATGTTAGAGGCAATTGTTTGGCTTCTTCAGAACTTTTAAAGTTCCGACCAATTAACCAAAGCAAGAGCTGCACACTCTACGAAGTCTCTTATGTCCATTAATCATGATTATTCTTTTGTTTATGTCTAATGAAGACCGACTACATGGGTTTTTCATTAAACTCCTAATTTTGGCCACTATCGCTCTTGGACACTACCATGGCCACTACATTCAATATTTGAAACTAACAGGTGTATATATTCCTTTTTTCTCTTCCCTTCCCTTCCCTTTTCTTCTCTTCTCTTCTCTTCTCTTCTCTTCTCTTCTCTTCTCTTCTCTTCTCTTCTCTTCTCTTCTCTTTTCTTTCTCATTCGACATTGGAAGATGTTCTTTTAAAATTAAAAATAATTTACTGAAAATTCAAAACAATCTACATTATGTATTTCTTAATCAAAGGTGAATAAACATATTCAGAAACGGCCGCCCAATTTACAATGAAATCTTGTTTTGATCTAAAACAGTCGAGCCACATTGTTATTTCAATTCTGTCCCTTTCTCATTTTGATTGCTTAGATTAAAAAGTTTTTCAATTATTCTCTTAGAGCTAATTAAAACTTTAGCCGACTCTTTTCTCGATTTTTTACATGTCTTTATTTAGAAACATTGACAATTATAGTCGTGTATAATGCGGTAAACTATTTTGCTTAATTTAACCATCGTCAAACTTTTTTTCATTTAAGGAGAAAAACCAAATAAATGCTAAAACAGATGCAACATTGCTATTTACCTAAATCCTGATATTTTCATTTCTTTTCTTTTCTTCTTTCATGCATTCTCTTTTAAAATATTTTATACTCGATTTATATTTCTAAAATATTATTAAAAATTTATATAAATAAAAAGTATATTCCACTAAAGATAGAAGTTTCAAAAGATCGATGGAGTAAATAATGTTCTCTTAGCTTTATGCCTAAAATAATTAGTCCTTAAAAAAATTGACTATAAAACGAGAAAAACCAAATAAATACTAAAATATAAGCAAAGTTTTTCTTGCTTTCTTCTCTTCAGTGGAATGTCGGAAAGGACGGCACGGTCGGCATGCAGTGACGCGCGGCAGGCCTGGACTTAAGCAATGGATAGGGAGTGGGCTTCCGTGCTTTCGGTTGCTGGGGGGTTTCTTTAGGGAGTGTTTGTCTCGCTTGTGATGTCGTCCTATCTTTGTCTCTGGCTTTCTTCCGTCTTTCGTTCTTCTTTCTTTCGTTTCTTTCTTTCTTTCTTTCTCTCTCTCTTTCTTCTTTCTTTCTTTCTTTCTTTCTTTCTTTCTTCCTTTCTTCCTTTCTTCCTACCTTCCTTCCTTCCTTTCTTTCCTTTTCGTTTTTTTTGTATTAATTAAGTTATATTTCTAAAATATTAATTTCAAAAATGTTATGAATGAAATGTAGATTCACTGAAGAAAAATGTTTTTAAAGGTGGAGTGAAAATCTGTTCTTAGCTTGCAACTGAAATAATTGTTTTAAAAAATATAAGAACAATATATCCACAAAAACGCTGTGAAAAGGAAAAAAAAGGACAGAAAACTATAGCGGAGAAAAAGTTATAAACAAAAAAACATGTGCAGGTGTTATCCTTCTGGTCAGGATTTAAAAAATTGAAATTAAAATTCAAAGTTAAAGTCCTTGAAGCTCTATAGGGAGTGAATTGATCAAATCAAATGAAATTTTTCCGCTTTACAAGTCTGATCGCCAATGGTTTTTTGTTTAATTTTATTATACATTTTTTGAACTATTGTTTTTTTATTTTTATTTTTTCAAATATAAAGACAATGGTTTATAAAGATTATGCATGTTTTATAACGATTACGGTTTATAAAGATTATGGTCCGCGTATAAATGTTCTCTGACTTCTCCCTGCTGAATGCATTTAATTCGATTCAAAATATTTTTCGGGTTTTTTAATTTAGCTATTAATTCCTGGTCCATTTTAGGCAGATCAACGTCACCGGTTTGAATTTGAAACATGCTTCCTTCTTAGCCATTAATGTTTATGCATTATAAGCTAAGTAAATAACTAGCTTCATCCACTTTTAAACAAATAGCAAGTGCCAACTTAAGTCGTACAAATATCCCGTAGTTTGAACTTGGTATCACATATGATGCTTCAAAAACAAGTTGGATGCCAGCTTCGAAATTTTATGCTTTTAAACAAGTAAATTGTCATGACAGCCGGTGCTTTTTGAAGGACTAAATGAACGTTCCATCTCGTTTCTCTTTTTGGCGCTCTTTTTTTTCCGACAACTTTTTTAATAAGTCTGGGTTGTCAGCTGAATTATTGCAGGCGTCTACGAGCACACTGTCTTGAATCAACACCTCAAAAGAGTCTGCCGTGACTAGTGCCCTACTTTTCGAGGTATTGACTGACTGATGCAATCAAATCGTTGCTGAAATTTCACAAGTCTTTCGCTGCTTGGTTATTTTTGGATTAAGACAAACATTCGTTATCTTTATAGCTTATTCTTTGTGTTTGACCACAATAAAAGCCTAACGAATTCAATACAAACGGACCAGGTTCATCTCAAGAACTCTCGAAATAAATAGAAAATTGGAAAAAATAAACTTAACCACTGTGCCATTAATTTTTCACAACATGTCAATTTACGTTCGCCCACAGCAAAAGACAAAATGATCACTTTGAATAACTCCGTATTCAGCCTATTTAATAAATTGCGTTGACTGGTTTTTGATTAGTTCATCTATAGCTTCTTCAGTGGGCACTCTCAGTGATGACCAAACACAGAGTTCACATCCTAGAGAATATCGGCTTGGAAAGCCTCGTCCACTAAATTCGAGATTCTGTAATTCATATTGACTTACAAGACATTTTTTAGAAATGAAAAACAAATAATATCATTCGTTATCAAACTAAAAGCAATATTCGTAACACCTTTCATTTCTATATTGGTGTGACTTGCAAATGGAAAAACAAATTTGAGGTTTACAAGTGAGATTCTTTATCCGGAACTATCGCGATATCGGGAGCCCCAGTCTTCAAACACCGTAACTCTTTGGTATGAGAGAAATTGCATCTCATGAATACAACCGCAAACTCTAGTTATCTAAGTCGTAACTTTTCTGGCAGCGACGAGGAGTGCTTTTTCCTTCCAGATGCAGAGTTCGAGAAGATATATTTGCGATACAAGAGTAATCTTATTACTGCCATAATAAACGCTGTCTTTGCTCCGGTTGCCGTTGCAGCTAACTTTGTAGTGGCCTTTGTGATTTTTAGATCGCCACATTTGCGACGTCCATCGACTTTTCTTCTGGGATGCCTTGCTATCTGCGATTTGTTAGTTGGTCTTCTGGAACAGCCATCTTATGTAGCGTTCAGGTTGCTAGAAAATCACATCAATTATGTTCCATGTAGCATCAGAATGCTCTATTCCACTGGGTTTTACATCTGTTATGGGGTATCTTTTATGACTCTAAGTGCTATTAGTTGTGAGAGATTCGTAGCTTTGGCCTTGCATCTTCGTTATCAGGAGCTAGTGACCACTAGACGAGTGTTTCGCATTGTTATTCTGATATGGTCAACAGACATCGTTCTAACGGCGCTTCAGTGGGCTGGTATCAATACTGTAATAAGAGCAATACACTTGGTTTTATGGTGTACTTGTCTCGTATCGTCAGGCTTCATACACTACAGAATTGCGAGGATCGTAAGGCGTCATCAGAAACTCATCAAAATGCAGCAACAAACTACATCAAGTCGGTACAAACGACAAACCAAACTAGCAATGAATATCGCCTACATCGTTGGAATATACTTTTTCTTCAACATTCCCGTCTTGTTTGTGACAATATACCATCAGATAGCAAGTGGTAGCTTAAGTACTTATGACTTCTATAGCTGGACAGAAACTATAGCTTTTTGCAACTCTGCCATCAACCCTTTCGTATGCATTTGGCGTAGTCGAGAAATACGTAAAGCAGTTGGGGTATTCTTAAAGAAAGGATTCTGCTCAGATGATTTACGTTTGGAAGATCATGACTCTACATCAGTAAACAAGGGAAAGGGGACAGGGATTGCAGTGAAATATAACTGTGACAAAAAGAAAAATGAGGAAACGCCAAATGTGCAGTGTCGGGATAATCCGGTCTGCATAGCAGAATCGACCGAACGCATCTAATACTCCAGCTTCGAGTTCTCTTTGCTCAGCCTTAGTCTTGGTTGTGCGTTATAACATTCATCTATTCAACCAAAACCTGTAGTACTTCAGTTTATAATAATCAACTCTTATTGTTCCTTAGTTTTTGCATTCCTTACTATACGATAGAACGCATTTGTACACAATCGAGGCTAAGTCGACACTGAGCAAAGGCAAACTCGAAATGGAAGCAATATACCATCAGATAGCAAGTGGTAGCTTAAGTACTTATGACTTCTATAGCAGGACAGAAACTATAGCTTTTTGCACATCTGCAACGAAAGCCAAAATTTGGTTTCTCAGGCGCCTTCCACACTATGCCGGATAAATTTGAATCCGAATTTTCACATAGAAACCGAAAAAAAAGTTTTCCGTCCACACTAATACGGCTAGCCGGCGTTTTCAAATTGTTCCACTCCAGAGACCGTATTCGAAAAAAATCGTTAAACGAATAAATAGAAATTCGGATTGAAATTTATCCGGCATAGTGTGGACGTAGCTTCAAATCCGCTTAAGCCTTGTGCTAGCTAGAAAATCTTATTTAAGGTTTCAATATTTAATTTATAGCTAAACAAAACTTTTATTTACTTTCTAACCCTAACATGTTAGTTCTTGAATCTTTTTAGTTTTTATCTTTATTTTGTGAGTATGTTTATTTGTTTCATATATCTGGTTTCTCATAATTTATTTATCTTGTATCGAAAAACTAGCCAAAAAAAAAAAAAAAAAAAAAAAAAAACCTCACTAGTTGAGATAAAATCTTTCTAAATTTATCCCATACATCAGTTATTTACTTATGTTTGTTTTAAATACATAAAAACGTGTTTCCTGTTTATTAATATAGCCCAAGTTTATTCTAATTGAATATTGTAATTGAATCCATAATGAGAAACTGAAGAAATAGGAAATTGGATTTAAGTTGAAAAACTTCATGATAAAAGATTTTTAGTTATCACACAAACATTAGTTAATATTTATTGTTATTTTTTAGCCCAATTATATTGCACTTGATTAAATCGGAGGAGCTGAAGACAATGCCATAGAAAAAATTTAGTTAACTTCATCTTTAAGGAAGAGAGTTTTTTGACACGTAGAAAGACAGCAAGACTAGCAGAGAGTTGGATACTTAGGAAGAAGTGGAAAAGAAGGAGCTAGAGCAGGAAGCTAGGAAGAAGGAGGAGGAGCTCGAGGATCGGAAAATGAATGAAAAAGGAACAAATTGTCACTCACATATAATAAAATTCTGCTAGTCATATAGCGGCTAGATGAAATCGCACAAATAATGTCCAATTTTCAAAGATAACCCATTTATATTTTCTCCTTCTGTCTGAGTAGCACTCACCTCGATATGTGGGAAAGCCATTTATCACGAATAATCAAATAGAGCGAATGATAGGCGAATGGGAAGCATGGATAAAAGCTATGTAAATATAGGTTACTTTGTATCTAAGCAGCATACTTTCATTGCATGGCCATGACTCGAGTGATTAATGTCTTGTTAAACATTGATTTTTTTAGTTAAAACTTGGGTAAAACAGCCGGCGTTGCTAGACTATCATGAGTTTCAAAACGAATAATTTCGCGATACAACCCTCATTTTTCTCTCGCAAAGCTGTGGCACACACGTTCCAACGTGTAATAAGGCATTTAACAGAGTCAATCAAAAATTTCAAAACAAGATAAGGGTGAAAGAAAGAATGTTTTCGCTATTTCGGAACAGATAGAACCAGCTAGTTTTAATTTCGTGAATATTAATCCCTTGAGTCAAGCATTTGTTCAAGTACCTATTGTATACTGCCATACAACATCTGTCGTTTAATCAACAGAGAATATTTATTGAACCTTTTATTTTTTTCTCTTTCTTTTTCTCTATTCTTATTTTCATTCTTATTTTATTATTTTAGTTTAGTTTTAATGCCTCCAAAAATAAAATTTTTGCAGTCGATATATCCATATAGAATGTTGAATATAATTGGAATTATGGTATATAAGTAGCTTTACACATTTGAAATTAATATATTTTCTTTCTGAATTTGTTTATTTTGTAACGAAATAAAAATTAAAGCAATGGATTAATTTAATATTTCTGAATTTTTATTTTAAAATATTTTTTTACATTAATATTTGCTAATACAAATTGTTTCAAGACGTGTTCGTGTTGGTGGGGAAATAGTTATGCGTCTTTAATCAAACAATCACTTCTCTAAGTATCTAATTACAACTGCGTAAGCTAATATTGTAACATCTCCCCTTTTATAATGTTTGAAATACATGGCTGGGATGATATAGAAAGATTTTAAAGATTTAAAAAATAAATGACCAAACAAAATGGCTGACTAAACTACGAAATGATTATATGGATATTAAAGTTCAACTGTAACAAAATCAATGTCCTATAAATGTTCGGTAGTCAAGTAAACCGATCAGGTTTCTTAACCACTCTCTGACTTCTTCGCAGTACAGGTGGATTGACCGTGGGTTCTGACGCAGGTAGAACTTGAGGTGTCCTTGCACTGTCTGCCTCTGGTGATGCTTGTGTGTCACTAGCTGGTTCCTTCGGTGCTTCGTCGACGGGCTTTAAAAGCTGTCTGTTTCGGCGAAGTAACTCTCCGTTCGACTCAACTAGGTATGACCTGTCTGAGAGTTTCTCTTTACAGTTCCCTACTTCCCAGGGCTTGCCTCTCTGGTTTGGCGCTACTCTTACCTCTTGGCCTATTTCTAGGTCTGGTAGGACCTTTACATGTCTGTCGTAGTGACTTTTGGCTTTCTGGCGCTTAAGGTGGATTTTGGTTGTCACACCTTCCGCTACTTTGGGATACAGAAGGTTAGTTGCTATGGGGACTAGTGTCTTTGTTCTCCTAGACATCAAGCGCTGTACTGGGCTGCTCTGCATTCCTTGAGTGGGGGTATTCCGATAATCTAGCAAGGCTAACCACGGATCTTTACGGTCTTGCATGGCTTTCTTGAGCAGGCTCTTGGCTACTTTCACTGCTGATTCCGCCTTTCCATTTGACTTTGGGTGGTATGGCGATGAGGTGACATGTTTGAACTCCCAGTCTCTTGCGAATTCAGCAAACTCGTTGCTGACGTATTGAGGCCCGTTGTCGGATACCAGCACATCGGGTATCCCATGTCGACTGAACTGTTCCTTCAGAAACTTGGTAATGGATGCTGAGGTTGTATCTTTCAGAGGACTTATTTCTATGTAGTCTGAGTAGTAATCTACCAAGACTATATAGTCTCTGTTCTGCAGCGTGAAAAGATCTGTGCCTAGTCTGCTCCAAGGTCTGTCGGGTATTTCGTGCGACTGCATTGGCATGCTGGGGTTACTTGGTTGATATTCTGAGCACACATGACAAGCCTTTACTGCATTTTCGATGTCGTGGTTCATTGCTGGCCAGTAAACGCGATCTCGTGCTTTCCTTGCACACGCCTCGATTCCTTGATGACTTGAGTGTAACCTTGCGACTACTTCAGATCTGAGGGCTCGAGGTATGATGATGCGTTGATTCTTGAATAAGATGCCGTTGTGGAGTGTCAGTTCCTCTCGGAAATGCCAGTAGTCTCTGATAGCTACTGGTACTTTGTCACGTACGTCAGGCCATCCTATTAGTATAGTATTCTTAAGTGACTGCATTGTAGGGTCTTGCTCTGTGGCTTTTTGTAGTTGCGCTAACCTTTCACTTGTGACCTTTACATTGTCGAGGGGGTTGATTCCTTCTAGTTCTAGCGCAAACACTTGGAACTCGTCTCCAGGTTCTCCTTGGTCTGCGAGGAAGGCTCGTGAGAGGTGATCTGCCACGTACATTTGTTGTCCTGGCTTGTAAGTTACGTTCAGGTTGTATCGCTGTAGGCGTAATATCATCCTCTGTAACCTGCTGGGTGCTGCTAACAAGGATTTCTTGAAGATCGCTTGCAAAGGTTTGTGGTCTGATTCTACTGTTATCAGCTCTCTCCGTGTGATGTACTGGCTGAACTTTGCACAAGCGAAGACGATTGCAAGACATTCTTTTTCGATTTGTGCGTAGCGTTGCTCAACTGGTGTGAGAGTTCGGGATGCAAACGCTACTGGTTGGCCGTTTTGAAGCAAGGTTGCTCCGAGGCCTTTCTCACTAGCATCACATTGGATAGTGACTTCTTCGCTCATGTCATAGTACTTGAGTACTGGATGCGCAATCACGAGTTGTTTAACTTCTGAGAAGGCTTTGTCGTGCTGGCGTGACCACACAAATCTTGCATTCTTTGTGGTTAGTTCACGAAGAGGCAGTGCGACTTCTGATAGTCGAGGGAGAAACTTGGAGAGATAATTTACAAAGCCTAGTAGGCTGAGTGTCTCTTGCTTGTTGGTAGGCTTTGGCATTTCGGTCACTGCTTTGACCTTATCTGGATCTGGCTTGAGTCCGGTGGATGACAAGATGTGTCCCATGAACTTCACTTCTTTTCTCCGCATGATGAGCTTCTTGCTGTTCAGCTTTAAGTTGATCTGTCTTGCTCTCTTGAGCAGACGTAGCAGATTTTCGTCATGGTTTTTGTTGGCTTCTGCTAATGTGTCACCGTAACCGACCACTAACATATCGTCGCGGAGCACTTCCACGCCTTCTAGGTCTCCCAGTCGCTCGTGTAGGGTGCTTTCGAATTCCTCTGGGGCTGAGCTGACGCCAAAAGGCATGCGTAGATATCTGTAACGGCCAAATGGGGTCCAAAAGGTTGTAAGCTTACTGCTAGCTTCGTCCAAACCGATTTGGTAGAACCCATCCTTTGCGTCTAACGTTGTGAAGACTTTGGCCTTGCCGAGTCTGGGTAGCATCTCGTCCATCGTAGGCATTTGGTATTTGGGTCGTTTGATCGCTTTGTTTAGATCTTTGGGATCCAAACAGATTCGTATCTTTCCAGGTTTGGCTACAACGACCATGCTGCTGATCCATTCGGTGGGTTCTGTCTCTTTGACGATGATTTTCCTTTTCTCGAGTTCAGCTAACTTTGTTTTGACTTCCTGGCGAAGCGTAACTGCGATTCTTCTAGGCGCGTGTTGAACTGGCGTGACATCTGGGTCAACTGCGATTGTAGCGTTACCAATGTTTCCCAATCCTTCGAAGACGTCTCGAAAATCTTTTAAGATACTTTCTTTAGTTAGGGGCAGAGTTCCGGTTTCTTGAACCGCGTGGACTTGATGATCGATGTTTAACTTGATTAGATCTAATTGTTGGCATGTCTCGGCTGATAAAATTGGTTTGTGGTTTCCGTTGACAACCTGAAATTTGAAGCAATGTTTTTCGTTGACCTTAAGTGTCACTTCACCTAATGTTTCCATGACTGATCCATCAAACAATCGTAGTTTGACATTGCTTTGCTTGAGCGTCGGATTACCGTCTTGGTTGATGATTGCTACATCCTTGTGGCTGATTACGTTACAGGTCGCTCCTGTGTCTAGTTGGCAGTCCAAATCCGTTTTATAACTGGAATTGGTGTTCATAAACTCAAGCTTTGCAAAAAGCTGCTTGCCCTTCGTTTTCACCGAACCAACTTCTTCAATCTTCAACGTGAATTCGTCGGATGAGTATTCTCCTTCTTCTGATTCTCCTGATTCAGCTGTCATCGCTTTGACATTGCTTGACCTCGATTTACACACAGACGCAAAATGGTTTTGTTTCTTGCACGTTTTGCATTCACGGCCATAGGCGGGGCAGTCTTCTAACTTGTGTTTCTGAGAACCACCACAGCGGTAGCACTTATAACTGCTCGTTCGTCGACTTGTAGTTCGTTTACTGTCCTCGCTTGGCGTTCTGTGGGAACGTCTGTTGTTGTACTTGTCACTTGGCTTGCTTGGAGATTTAGGCTTCCGTTCTCGTATTTCATTGATTTCTTCGTTATTTGTCTTATCCACTAGACTCATGGCTTTTAACTGACTGCTAGCTAATTCACTTGAGCGGCAAATGTTGAGGGCTTTGTTGAGATCTAGACTGTCCTCTTTTAAAAGACGTAGTTTTGTTGCGTGTTCTCGTATACCAAGAACGAGTCGATCCCTGATAAGCTCTTCCGTTAACGGACCAAACTGACATGATGAAGCGCATTTTCTAAGGCGATTTACGTAGCCATCTACGGTTTCTTCTGGGCCTTGAGTACAGCTGTTGAACAGATATCGTTCGTACACCACGTTGCGCTTTGGTTTGAAGTAGGCTTCTAGCGCGTTTAAGCATGTGTTTACGTCGTTCTTTTCTTCGTCACTTAACTTGAGATTAAGGAATATTTGCAGACATTCCTTCCCCATTACAGAGCGAAACGTTGGTAGTCGTATCTTTGGGTCTTGCTGGTACAGTCCGGTTGCGACTTCGTAGTCCTCCCACTGTTGTGTAAAGAAGTCCCAATTGTTTACTTGATCTCCTTTGGTATTCATCGGCGTTGGTACCGGAAAATGCGACGTGAATATTGGTCCTCGTGGACCGCTGCTGGTCGAAGCTTCCTCCTTACTTGACATATTACTTCTTCAATGCCTCGGCAGTAGGAACTTGACGGTTTTTTCAGCTACTTTGGAAGCGTTATTTCCAATTTATTTCTGACACCATGTTTCAAGACGTGTTCGTGTTGGTGGGGAAATAGTTATGCGTCTTTAATCAAACAATCACTTCTCTAAGTATCTAATTACAACTGCGTAAGCTAATATTGTAACACAAATATCAATAGAATAAATTTAGTATATATGAAATCGCACGATCTCGAGTACAAATTCGGAATTTATAGGTGACGCAAGGGCCGATCCAGACAAACTTTTGGGGGGGCTAATTGAGTTTAGAGGGGGGCTAGTTGAGTTTCTTCCGTCAACACAACGAAAAACAATATAAAAAAGCATGGTTTTTTCTGCTGAAGGGAGGGCTTCAGCCCCCCTTTGCCCCCACCCCCCCCCCCCCCCCCCCAAAGGCGGATCCAGGGTTTTTTGAAGGGGGGTCTCAGGGGTAAATTTAGTGGGCAAAGAAATCCCAGTCGCATTTTTACCACAGGAAGCCCATTTGACCTCAGGAATGACAGGGGGGTCGCGACCCCCCCGACCCTCCCCCTGGATCCGCCCTTGCCCCCCCCCCTGGATCCGCCCTTGTGACGTGTGATGTTTTGAAAGTTTTCAAAATTGGACGAGCCTTTAGGCTGGAGAACTTTCAAAACATCAGGAGTATCAATCAATTCTGAATTGTACTCGAGGCCAGCATTTTTTTGTTTATGATACACTCAACAAAGGTTGAGCAACTTAATTGGGAGTCTTTGTCCAATCAGAATCGAGTAATTTCGTGATAGTAATATTTTTAATTTCTTAATCGGTGGTAGACTAGACTGGTGTAGTCAGTGACATGAAAAGAAACTCTAATTTTTTGAATTCACCTTCTCAAAGGAGTATTCTACAGGGACGTAGCCATCGGTACGGTTGGTCCGGTTTCAAACGAACCAACTTTCGGAGGAAAAACATTATTTTTTTAATTCAAGAAAAGTAAAAAAAATAGAAAATAAAACAATGAGAAAAATCATTGAAAAAAGATTTTAAAAAATGATTAGAACGAGAACGAGTCAAGAAAAAGTACTTTCGCAACATTCAAAATCTGAGTACTTTAGGATGGGTTTGAAAAGATATTAAGTGTAGGAGGTTTTCCCTATACTTTTCCTTGCTCCTCTTCACCTCTCCCCTACCCCTCCCCCCTCCCTTGAAAACCGAACCAATCAAAAGTTGGTGGCTACGGCCCTGTTCTATGCACCAAGAGTTTAAGATTAATGCACGCTAACTTAAACTAGAAAAATAAGGCTTCAAATATTTCTGTGAGTGAACAAATGCCATGTTCGATTGATAAAGATGGCGACCTTTAATTCCCGTGGTAGATCGCCTTCACCTTGTGTTAAGTCATTTTTACTTGTCAAATTTTTACTTGAGATTTAAAATTGCTAGCGCTATAAATGATTTATTGAAAGCATAAAAAGGTTTGCTTGAGTTTTAAAGTGCTACTCTGACGAAAATCGCTCAAACTTGGATTCAGCTGAAACTTCCTAAGAATACTCTTTAAAGGTCCAATAATCACTGTATGAAGTGTTTTCTCGATATTCAGGACGAAAGTATGATATTTTTACGATTATTTTTGGAGTCTGTGACATCATACACTCAACATCAAACATTCCTATATATATTTCTTTGTATATAAACCCTTAATTTATTTTATTCCTATGAATCCCAAGGGTAGCTAATGTTCTTATTTCATTACTTGTGGCTATAATTTATATTTTGGGGTGTTTGGGTATTTCTTTCTCCCTTTACTACTGATATTTTGATCATAAACTACAAAGAAATGTTTGGTTTGTGTTATCGTGAGGATTGAGCTGGATTTTTTAAATTAAATTGAACTTCTGTCCATTAAGTGTTTTGAAATTCTTAACCGGCTGCCGGTCATTTAGACAGTCCTATATGAAAATATTAATATCTTTGTTTAATTTTTTTTTTTCCTGTGCTAGATTTCAATTTGACAGGAATAGGTTACTCAAAAATAGAAAAGTTTCACTATTCTATATTTTAATATTATTCTAAAAAACAAAAAAGGAAAAACGGGAAAAAGGAGCAAAAGCGTGAGTAGGTATAATGTTTAGGTCACCCATCCAAGTGCTAACCCTCCTCAGACGAGCTTGACTCAGTATCTTGAACGACAACGATTTATCCACTGGACCACGATTCCAGGTCAATCAGCATAACAATAGCCGTGAAAACAATGCACCGAATAGACCAGACTTTTTAACATTATTTTATCAACCGATTCCGTGCGTGGCAGAGATGCAAGGGATTAGCCGATATGGTCTGGGGGCCGGCTGGTCTCTCCCCTGATGCTTCGGCTAGAACATTTTCTTGCGTAATTCGTACACCCAAGGGCAGAATGATTTAATCGCCGTCAGGTCCGAAGTCCATACGACGCCCCAGCTCTGCGGATGTCTCGGGGGTATGGCACATTTGAATCGATTTTTTTGAATTTCTTTTGGTGAGTTCGAATCCCGGCCCATCTTATCCACATAGGATCTTTTCTTCTTCTTTTTTTTTTTTTTTTTTTTTTTGTATTATCATTAGATTTAAATGTTCAACAATAAGGCAATCTTTTTAGTGAAAAAAAAAGATTTTTTCCTAGTCGGTTGCTTATAAGCCTGTAAAAGTTCGCCAGACATTATCAGTCATATAAGCAATATCGATCCGCGAAAAGTACTTTCCTTTCCTATCTTTCCTGGCAAAGTTTGCTGACAAGAACATTTCTTGCACTAGTGGATGGTGCCGTGAAGACTTCTGGGTACTATATTGCGCAATTTCTGCATTTTATAAAAAGGAAAATAAACAGCCATCCCAGTAAATGAAATATTTACAGAAGATAGTAAAAAGATAAGAAAATTAATTCGTGATTCTGACTTATTTTGGGATATTTCATCTTGCGCCATGGTGCAAGATTACGTTTAGGTTTTTTTCCATGTCTTTTTGATTTGGAGCCGCTTCTTCTACGGTCTTTCTGTTGGTAGCTCATTTACCGATTCTTAAACGAAAAACGCAGACGCGTTTTCGGAAAGCGCGCGAAAACTACATCAACTTCGATTAGTTGAAGGAAATTAATGATTCCTAAGATTTGGAAAATTTCCCCACGCCTCCCACGAACGATAAATTAAAGTAAAAATACTGTGAAAGACGGTATTTTCTGATTGAAAATAAGCCC
Organism: Actinia tenebrosa; assembly: GCF_029948245.1. Classification (NCBI taxonomy): domain Eukaryota; kingdom Metazoa; phylum Cnidaria; class Anthozoa; order Actiniaria; family Actiniidae; genus Actinia; species Actinia tenebrosa. The sequence goes on along the minus strand of NW_028292575.1, from coordinate 3,678,749 downwards.
GCTGTCTGGAATAAAGCACTTTAACGACATAATCAGACATTCTTTTAGGCTGAAATGCCACATTAAATATAAAAAACCTGCAAATATATAAAGATAATGACAACTCGAGAGTAATACCTTCCTTAAGCCGCAGGTATACTCATGCTCTTTGTGCTCATGTGACATTTTCTTCCTAATTTTCTCTAATTTTTCTTTTCTTTCATAATACTTGTGTTAGTTTATTATCGATTAATCATTGATTTGTCAGTTTATTAATAAATGATTCATTCAGCCGTTCGTTCATTTGTCATCCTATAGAGGCTTTGCATCATCACGTGATGGCAGCCATGACAGGAGGCAGGAACAATGGAACCTGGTCTAATATGATTCACATGAGAAAGAATTCAGTCGCCCATGGGAAAAGACGCTATTGCTGTGCCTTCTGTCATGGCTGCCATCACGTAATGGTTCAAAGCCTCTATATTCAATGAATTAAGTTGGATCTCGCGATCGTTCTTTCGTTCGAATTCGCTCGTTTATTTATGTGTCGATTAATGTAATGCTTTTCTCATTTGGTCTTTGGCTCCTACGATCGATTATTCGTTCGTGTATATTTATTCTGATCTCTTTTCTCTGTCACTCTCGTTGTTTTCCCCTTCTCTGTCGAAGAAAGTCCTAGGAATCGATACTGGGAAAACAGTTATACTACTAAATATCTGCTTCAGCGAGAATTCATTCTATAGACGAAACACTGCACAATTTACGCATTCACTCCAGTTTCAAGTTCCTTTTTTTCTCAGCCTTAGTCTTGCTGGTGTGTTAAAATACTCAGCCGTTCAACCGAAACCCGTGGCATTTTAATCGTCTCGTATTGTTCAGTAGTACGAACATTTCTTATACAACGAACCTTAATAAAAGAAAAGAACGCATCTTTTTTATACAATTGCTGGCTTTCACTGAAGCTGAATCGCAAGTTTTCAATATCAATTGTTTCTGGTTGACAGCACATGGTGGTCAGTGTTTGACCACCATTTGGAGCAGATTATGAGATTCAAAAACGTTTATCAGCTGAGTGAAAGCCAGTAATCCAAGCTATAATGGCGAACTTGAAATTGGAGTATGATGTTGGAGTTACCTTCAACACTGACCCATCCATTGAATTTAAAGCTACCTGCTGGAACCAGAGTGCGCATGCTCGTAGGTCTGTATTCAAATGAGTCAAAATCGTTTCTTGTATTATCTTAAAACATACTACGAAAGTTGAAAAAATATAGGAACTAAAAACTTCAAACTTCACAAATATCAAATCGAGCAAAGCCCGTGATTATCGAAGCTATAAATTATTATTTCATTACTGAGTTTCTTGATCATTCAAAATGCTGCCGTCGTGTATGTATGATAAGCTTTGAAATTTATAGAAAGGCAAGTACGTATGCATTTTTTTTTTCTCTAATGTCACATGCGCTATAAAAGCAGGTGTAAAGGAAGCTTCAACCAACCAATCAAAGTCACACTACACTCGTTAAATCCAGGTTAGGATGGAGGCTCGTTCGCAGTGAATCATGGGTAGAAACCTAAATTTATTCAGTCGAAGTCCAAACGTCGAGAAGAGCAGAGCTCCGCTTCAGCTCATAATATATGCATTTGTGCGATGATAAGTCGGGATTTAAGAAATATGAGTGTATGAATTTATTACGTGACGAGTGTCCATCCTCTGCGTTATAATTTTAACGTCCATCCACCTTACATTTGTTATGAGCTATCTACGTGATCACTATCTAAAGCCTCCTTTGCCCCCAACAATGGCGTTACGTATTAAATCCAATAAGAGTACGGAGAAATTGCCTCATATATTTTGCTTTAAGCCAATGCTACGCTCTCACCAGAATTATCCATGCATAACTGACATCGGTCATGAGTTGTCCACGTGATCAATACCCAAAGTCCCTGTCCCGTCCAGCAATGCCACACGTGATTGAACCCAAGAAATGTTCATACAAATCGCCTGATTTCGTTTTTAGCCAATGCCAACAAAATACAAGTAATGAATAACGATAGAACAGCTAATCGAAAAGAGTGAACTTTGACTTAAATCTGAGATAAGACTAAGGGATACGTGATACTGGAAATCAGTATAAAATTGCTCGACGCGACAAGTACATGCGCTCAGAACATTGCTACTGTGGCTGACCATGCATTATATCACCCTGTAACAACACAGTTCAAGTCAAAATTTTATTGTCTAATAGAAAAATCTTGAGTTAAGCGGAAAAGATTTTTAAAACTTCAAATGCTAGACAACTTATAACTTGCTCTAAATATTGTACGTTTAACGTATTTTTTTGGCATTTCCATTTTCCTTCGTAAAAGCTCTCCGAAATTCACATGCAAGTGGAAGAGGGCAAAAGAAAGCCAAAGACGTCAACGTCGATACAAAAGAATGGAGTAACAAAACGGAAACTTTGCAATTTGAACGTATACAAAACTCAGAACATCTTCATGAAAGTTTTTCTTTTTAAGCACACAACGCACAAGATTTGTGCTGCTTGGAATCTCCGAACTGCCCAAGATTGCTTCAAGTATAACAATATTCTTAAAGTGCGAAGAGATATACCACGTGCTGTAAGATCTTCATATTTTGGACGACATAGCACTTGACGCGAATTCAAACTTTAATTACTCTTGCGGTGATTGGAGGACTATTTCTCAAGAATGGTAATGTGTATATATTTTATAATTCTATACGAAAAATTTAGCAACTTGAGTGAACCCTCAGTCTTCAAAGATTTTCGTTCCGTTGCATTCAGATGCTATCGCAGGGACACTCTTGGACACATTCAAGTTGCATTGAGATCAGTAATAATATCCGAGTGAAAACTTCAGTTTTCTATGATGAGTTTATGAGATAAACTCTATATTGTTAGAGCAAGAAGCACTATGAAGCTAGCTTTGGGAAGAAAATAAATATTTTACAATCTTACTAGGACCTTTTATTTCAAAAGACGAGTGACTTTTATTTCAAAAGAAGCCTTAATTTCTAGTATTTTAGTGCCTTAAATAGATCTATTTAGCGACTTTTCGATCAACTTCAATCTACATTTGGTTACCGACCGTATGCTGCATTACTAGGAATTGGAGTCTACAAAACTTATTGGCGCACACTGAATTTTCTTTCATTTGAGTTCTTGCTAAAGTATTTGGATGTGACCTATTTAATAACTTCTCCGAGAAAGAAATAATACTCAAGGGAAAGGCAGGCGGAATCAAACAGAAAAATGCAGTTAAAAAGTTTGAGTCTATTTTGAGGATGTCTCTAGATGCAGTTTCCTGATCACGTGTCTGCAACGTGTTTGTCACAAGCTCATCAGATGGAACAGCTTGATTGACTGACTTTTTCTCATCCTGATTATCACATAAATTAATCTTCCGTTCATGAAGCGACTTCCATTTAATATGTGACATTAATAAAGCTTCCCCTTAAAAGCAAACAATGCCGTCAGCAAGGAGCACTTTATCTTATGTCACTTCGCGACACTTTCTCTCCAACTTCCTCAATGATAACCTATTATTTGTATTATTTGTCATAAACTTCTTACCTTTTTGAATTAAACATTCTGACCTCGGAAATAAACTCGATGTTATACTGACTAAGATACATTTACATTTCAAATGTTGGATTCTTTTTCTTATTTACTTAGCGTTTCTTTATAGGAAAGTTCGGATTATTTTCAACTTTAAATTTTGTCGTCCCGAATCCAAGGGCTTGGAACAGGTGTTTCAGCTGTTGAAAAGAGCGGGAAAAACAAGTCACGTGATGACGGTGTCTTCACAACTTTTTTGATTACTTTTAGATTGTATTAATCATATTTTTCAACTGTATTTGTCTTTTAAAACTGGAAAACAAATGTTATCGAGCTTATGAATATTAAGAGATAAACCTACCAGTCGTTTAGCTACTAAATTCATTTCTATCACAATACTTTTAATTTGCTTTTTTATGATTTTTTTGAAACCGTTAATTAATTTTTCCATGTACAAAACTATTACGACTGCAAGTACAGGTAGCATTAAGCGCTATATTTAAAAGCGTAAAGAGCTACGTACCAAAGTAAAATAAAACTCACTCAAAGATATTCGGAAGTTCATTTTTTATTTTGACAAGAAAACAAATATCAATTAAAACGGTTCTTGTAATCTAAGAATGAGTGCGTTGTTTACTATATCTAGAATTCGCACTCTGAACAGCACTTTTATGCCTAGCTAATAGAAAACCCTCGTCACTTGGTAGTTTGATGTGGCCTGCAAGTCAGGATTCCATTTTAGATTTTTAAATTTCAAGAATTTAAAATTTAAAAATAAACAAGTATCAATAGGATGTATTTATTGCGAATCAAAATAGTAGTAGTCGGTTAACCAACTTAGATAGATCAAATGTTTAACGATAATTTCAGTTAACGAAATAAAATGTCGTATCTATTTAAAGTTTAAAAAAAAATCACGCCAGTTATCAGATCGCACATTTCGTTTAGCTTGAAGTATACGGTTGAAAAAAGATCGGATCTTTTCGAACTTAGTTCCTAGTGCAGCCAAGATATATTGACCCAGTTAGCAAACCGCCTAAAGGTGTCAGAAGTAAATGCTTTCTTGACATGCTAAATGACACGGTTCTAATCCTGTATTCATAATGAGAAGCTGTTATATTGACATTGCTACCCGCTTTATATGCCAACGTTTGACCGACTAAATGAAAAAAGTGGTTTACTAAAGACATTTGATCCATTCAAGGATGACGCTTTCACAAAACAGGTGCTAAAATGCTATTTTTAAGCCGTTTTTAATGGTAGAGGAGGACTTGCTCTGATCAGGTCACATTGAAAGCGCATCCAAACATCATAAAACACATTTCAGAATCAGGGCAGGACTGTCCAATTTTGGATGATGTCGACTTTAACTGAAAGTAAAAACGAAACAGGGATTCCCGACTGTTACTTTTTACCTCAACCAGAGTTTTTCCTTGTAGAAAAAGAGCGCCATACGACAAATTTGGCCACAGCCGGTATCAATCTTATTTTTGTGCCCATCGCCATCATCACCAATCTCTTGATCATTCTCGCTGTCTCTAAGAACTACCTTCTTCAAAGTCCATCCAACGTCTTGATCTCTTGCCTGGCGTTTTCTGATCTTCTGGTTGGACTGATAGTCCAGCCTTGTTTCATAACATTTAGGATAATGGAAAATATAAGTCTTTTTGTGCCGTGCAGTTTTCGGGTTGTTTACTCTGAAAGTTTCTGGGTTTGCTATGGCGTATCTTTCATGATGTTAAGTGCTATCAGCTTCGAGAGGTACATTGCTTTGAGACTTCACTTAAGGTACAAAAACGTCGTAACAACTCGCTGTATTCTCAGAGCAACTACCATTGTCTGGGCTATGGATATTGCTCTCACAGCTTTCCAGTGGCTTTGGATGGATTACAAATACGTTCGCGTCATACAAATTACATTGTTTCTGCTCTGTATTGTTGTAACTCTCTTCGCACACTTTAAGATCTTTCGCATAATGATGCGACACCAAAAACAAATCCAAGCACACGAGACGAAAGAAAGCCGTAGCTACCAGAAACAAACGAAGCTTGCTATCAACGTCACTTACATCGTTGGGTTTTATCTCCTTTGTAACATGCCCGTTTTGATCGTGCAGTTGTGTCAATACGCAATGGAAGTAGAGTTGGCCTCCTTGAACGTGTATAGCTGGGTGGAAACGATTGCTTTTTATAATTCTTCGTTGAACCCCCTGGTTTGTTGCTGGAGAAATCGCGATATCCGAAGAGGAATTATTAGAATGATCAGGCGGATGGATTGTAAGCAGGACACGCGAAAAAGATCGAAGTCAAGTGCCTATTCAATTCCCAATGGTTCAGTCAATTCGCGAGGTGATGAGCCCAGAAATGCTGCAGGAACAGAAGAGAACACTTGAAAAAGGTTCAAAAAAGATGCAGCGCTGTCAAGCGGGAAAGAAAATTAAGAAGGGCGCCGGATAGCTCCCTGAGTCGAGGAAAAGGGAAGATAGCAATGGAAGAAGTTAAAATAGAGAAGAAGAAAGGTTCTGAATGCGATCCATAAATTGAATATAGACTTTTGGACTTACTTTTGAATCCGTGAATATAATATCCAGGAAATTCGAAATCTTGAATTCAGAAACTTTTCTATGTATCTTTCATATTCGGGTAAATGTAGATACATTTTCCGTGTCGTACGCAAACAAATTCCAAACAAATTCATTAAGCCAAATGATTTAATTACTGAATTTGTGGCACTTCGGGCCAAGATGATCAAGTTTGGATAGTCTTTCGGGATGCATAGTAGGATAATTCTGCCGTAGAATGATGTAAAAAATATATAATGAATCCAAATGTATGATTGAAGGCTGGTATAATATAATATTTTTTAATTTCCTACATATCTAAAAAAAGTAACACGCAAAAAATACAAATCTTATATGATATAGGAAGCTGTTTTCCAGTGTTCTACAAAATTAAGTAAGCACGACTGAGTACAAAAAAAAAATCCACTTTAAAAAAGTGGTTTCCCGGCTTTTTTTATTTACTTATGTAATCAGTAAATATTTCTTCTGCCCATAAAGAGGGAAAAGTGGTTCTGGCGTTTTAAAAAAAAAACAAACAAAAAACTCATACTGGTAGCTTCTGCCGTAGAATAATCATGTAAAATATATATAAAGGCTGGTTTAGACGGTACGATTTTCGTCTGTCGTAGGCGAGTTGTAGGCTTGATTTACACGCTACGACTCGAGTTGTAGGATATGGCGCTAGCGTGTTGTACACGATAGTTGTAGGCGAAAATCGTACCGTCTAAACCGGCCTTAATGAATCCAAATTTATGATTGAATGCTGGTATGATATAATATTTTTTGACTGATTTCCTACATATCTAAAAAAAGATAACACGCAAAAAATATAAATCTAATATAACATAGGAAGCTGTTTTTAGTGTTCTAAAAAATTAAACAAGCAAACTGAGTACAAAAAAATAAAATCGAATTTGAAAAACTCATCCAATATGGTGGCCATGACGACGTCACACGCAAAACCATTTCCTTCATTACCATGAGATTTAATTTGTTTCTTTGCTTTGGAAAACAACGTTTTTGATCGTAAACGTTGATTCTGAAGAATCCTGCATTGCATTTACAAAGGCAAAGTGTAAACATATTATGAACCTTCATTGATAGAGTCAAAAAATACTCTCGTTTGTCGTTTCAGATTTATTGATTTTACATGTTCTAGTTATACAGCTGTTTAAGAATAAATAAAAACTTGAATCCAAAGAAAGTTATATCTTTATCTTTGTCAATAGTAGAGTTAGTTCTCGTAAGACTGAATTTCATTTGAAAAGTGCGGGTTAAAGCTGGGTGCGGGGAACGCTCTTCCAGGTGAAGTCAACATCCATTAATATTTTTTTGTTTAGTTCTTTTTTTTTTCTGGGGCAACTCCCGAAGAACCAATTCCAGCTACGTACCGACCTTAGTGCAAGTAATTTCCCTCGGCGATAAATCAAATAACTGGCCGTCAGTGACTATATGAGCGCGAAGCCTTGAAATCAGGTTCAGGAACATGAGATACCCAGGCGCTTCTTTGAAATCATGGTGAAATTAACGAGATTGCGGTTTGCGCAATACTAAAACGAAGCGAAACGAAACGAACAAACATTGATTAAATCAAGCAAGACTGACCATGCTCTTGACCCCAGAGCCTGGCTTTAGTATACACACTGGCAATAGACTACGGAGCTTTGTGGTAGAGAGTGCCCGCGCTATTTTGGACTGCGGAAGTTCAGGGGCAAGACATGCATACGCATCATATGTCAGGGACGGCGGAACCGGGGGAGGGGGGGCTGGGGGGACTTTAGCCCCCCACGTTTTGTGAAATTTTAACACATTTTCACTAAACTCGCCCCCCCCCCCCTCCAATCAAAAAACTGCTCCGCCGTCCCTGTGTGTTTGTGTCAATTTAAAACTTTACTTCTCCAATTTTTTTGAACAAAGAAATCTCTCAAGTATCGTGGGCCGCTAAAAGTGGGCGTGTTTGTGTGTCATGAATATTTCTTCCTTTACGCGGTCTGAGAAAATTTCAAAGTTTTAAAATGAAACTGGATGAAAAAAATCTGTTTTCGCGTGAATCACAGTGACGTTTGGAAGGGAAATTATATACAATAAACTAATTAACAATAATCTTGCAAAGACAAAATTGTTTCCTTCTCTTGAAGATTGAAAAATTTTTTTTTTCACAGACGAAATTTATTGCAAGAGCCGGCCAACATAGTCTTGCATAAAAGACTTGCATGAAGAATGCGAGGGAAAACGATCAAGAGTTCGAGAAATCGATTAAGAATTTTCCGAAAATTTGCCGACCTATCAACGACTTCCACGCTGCTCGCGCCCGAGACCGTTCGGGATGACCGATGACGTCAGGTCGTAACCCGGACTGGTTCCGACACTGGTTCCTAGTCCTAGACCGACAGCCAACCGTTTCAGTCCAGTCAGTTCAGTAGCCATTGTTTTAATATTGTAAATATATTTTATCGAAGCCTTTCTGCACCATTTAAAATAGTTTCCTCTATCTTACCTTATTATCAATAATGGAAGAAGACGTAACTACCTATGAATGCCTTCTAAAATGGGTAAGCTTGAAGAATTTGGATATTTTAGAGCCAAAATTGAAGTCGAACTCGAAGTGGACCGTCGAGAATTCTGAGAGTTTGAATTTTCAACGATGTTTTTTTAATGTTATTTTGTCGTTAGCTTAAAACTTTTGAGGGAATCAAGGCTCCTCATTCTAATGCAGAAGAACTGATGGATGGTGTAGCGCTGTGTGAATGCTTAGCTGAAATGTGAGTAGAGTTTTTACGTGGCTTAATCCAAATATGAAATCATTGGTTGAAACTATTTTGGGGTCTCCAACGACAGTATCAATCTCCACAAAAATTTTTCATATTTAAAAATCTTTTAATTAAGACTTAAGCTGTCTTCCTTCAAGGGAAAAAGCTTTTAAAACTCAAGAATACTTTAAATTATCTCTAACATGCTTGCACACTGTATATATTTTCGTTCTAAAATTCCAATTGATGTGTAAAGTCAATAAGCTTAACACTGAGGTGAAAATTCCAATATTGATAGAAATAATATATTGAATTACAATTTTATACATTTTGAGCTTTTTTGTTCTCAAAATGTATATATAAGTATTAGCTTTCCTAAAGCCTTTTTCCTATAGCCCAGTTAGTTTTAAAGATAACGAATTTTTTTTTGTTTCCTTAGAAAAATTAACGAAGATTTTTAGACTTATTGGTTCCATAAATGTATTTAATTGGTAATCAAATTTGAAAGATTGTATTATCAAAATCCTATAAATTCATATAGATGTCCTATAAATCGATTCCAACTATGGTAGTGTCTGAAAATATATATTACAACATTTTCACCAGTAATATTGAGAATATTCTAGGTTAGACTTAAATATAATTGCTGGAATTATATAAGTTTTGTTTTGCTTATTAGTGCATTACTAATGTGCCCTTATATTGCTTTAGTGCTCCGGACTGGTTTGATGATGAATGGATGTCAAAGATACGCAGGGACATTGGGGATAACAAGAGATTAAGGGTTTGTTATACTTTTTTAATCAAAAAAGTACACAAAATTTCTTTTTTTTTTGTTATGGGTGTTATGTTGTGCTCTGCTGTTTTCTTGTGTTGCAAGTGTGTTAGCTGATGCATTATATTTTTTGCCTTGGGGGTTTTTCCCAGGATCTAAGTACTGTTTATTCCTGCATGAGAGGACTTTCAAGAATAATATGCTGTACAGTACAGTATTTTGCGATTAAACTTAAAAAGATGAAATTTTATCTCAGTCTGTTAATTTTTCTTATAGAACTTATTTATTGCCATTCTTAAGAGTTAACTGTGCTTTGACTTTGATCAGCCTAGAAGTTGTTTCAGGGTTTGATCTGTGAGTTAACTGTGCTTTGACTTTGATCAACCTAGAAGTTGTTTCAGGGTTTGATCTGTGAGTTAGCTGTGCCCTGACTTAGATCAGCACAGAGGTTGTTTCAGGGTTTGATCTGTGAGTTAACTGTGCTTTGACTTTGATCAACCTAGAAGTTGTTTCAGGGTTTGATCTGTGAGTTAGCTGGGCCCTTACTTACAGTAGGTCAGCTCAGAGGTTGTTTTAGGGTTTGATCTGCAAGTTAGCTGGACCTTTACTACTCTTCTCAGTAGACTGAGGCAGCTGGAACTTTTTAATCACATTCATAGCGTCTGTTATATTATCCAGAAGTACATTTCAAATCGGCCACGTGGTACAACATTGGCATCACGTGGCCGATTTGAAATGTACTTCTGGATCACATAAAAGACACTACAAACGCGATAAAAAAAGCACAACTGCCTCGGTCTACTGGGAAGAGTAGTATCTTGAACAGCTCAGAGGTTATTTCAAGGTATCAACAAGATTAGGAATATGAAAAAAAATATTTACTAAGACACTTTTCAACCAATGCATTCACTGAATTCATTAAACTTTCCAAGAAATTAAGGAACACAGCTGGTTTAAATTAGTTCCTTCAATCTTCAAAAATATTCTAAGAAGGAAAAAAAATTGCTTAAAAAGTATTTATGATTTAAGTTTTCCGGGAATTGAATGATCATTGTACATAATTAATTCATAAATCTTTTTTCTAATTTAAAGCTAATGCCTCCATGTACTATATTTTGAAGTTTTGAAAACTTTTTTGAGGCTATACAATGTTTTGGAAGTCATAGTGTTTTTTTTTTTAAATTATATTTTTGATCTTGTTTATATACAAATGGAAAATACTTTGATCTGCATTAGCATTGATCTTGGACCATCATTTTAAAAAAGTTTTGAATGGTTCTGATCAAATTAGCAAGAACCTGATTTAATGTTAATTCCAATCAATAGACCACCGTCCTGTATTAGCATCATGGGGTTTGTTTTGACTTAACATTGTTTACTTTAAACAAAAGCTTAATTAACTGTATGTAGTCTACCTACCTACAGACTATAATACCATGTCTGCATTGTGGGATCATTAACAGCAATAAGATACTATACCTACAATGTACAGTAAAAACAATATCTTAAATGCGAAATTGAAGTAACCTAATAGTCGACCTGTGTTTCGAATTCCAAATAACCGCTGTGTTCCTTGATTACAGACTCATTTGCACAGGGTTAGCCTTGTATCAGTGTTTAAATATTCACAAATACCAACAGTAAAGTAAAGAATGCACAACTTCAACAATACAAACATTTTGAAACTTGGCGGATCTTGACTGGAACATGTGAATATTCTGCACAAACTCGAGGCTAATCCTGTGCAAATGAGTCTGTACTGTAATCAAGAAACACAGCGGTAATTTGGAATTCAAAACGGGTCTATTTAGAATTTTAATAAAAGGTCATCACTAATTGTCAAACATTTGAAAAACTTAATTTATCTTCATTGAATACGTTCATTGTGTACTGTATTTACATGTGTACAGGTATGTTCCTTGCTTGGACCCCTAGGGGCATATCCAGCAATGGTCAGCAAGAGTATACATTCTCTGCATTCTCAAGATACTGGGAATGCCATATTCTTAGCAACAGTAATTGTATCATCACTCTATAATCCCATAATTTAAGCAACTATTGTATTATTTTCAAATTCTCTTTCCTGTCCAAATTTAAGATTAATTTGGATTGTTTGCATTCGCATTCTTTCGATAAAAAACTATGACTTATGGAATCAATCTAGTGTAGTTTGGGATATGATATAATTAATCTCCAATAGGACTACATGTCTGTCAAATTTGGGAACAATTGAATTCAAAAATTCCTCTGACTGCCAAAGTGGACTCGGCTTATCGGCCTCTTCCAATTTTGTCAGTCCTCGGAATATTTTTCATCCAATTATTTTCAAATTGGACAGCATGTAGTCCTATATTACCTATACTAATATGTTACGTATTAATTATTATTTTATAAAACTATTGAAGTGCAAATCGATATGACAGTCTACTCTATCTGAAAATGGATGCTTAGTCTAAGAGCTTGACTTATTAACAATTTATTTACGACTCGATTTACTGTTCGGCTACTCCAACCAAAGCCACCTCGACAAATTTTCTACAAATTAGCCAATCAAAAGTAGGAATATGAACCATAGAATTGCTACGAATTGGACAAATATCCATGGTTTACACGGCTTAGAAGACTGCCAGCACCTTTGCTGTCAAATATAAACGTGCTGTCGCATAGCAACATAGTGATAAGATCTAGCAGTGTCAGCCTGATAATATCTTTGTCTGGAAGAAACAAACTGTAATCATAGACTGTGTTTTATACAGTCTCTAATTTGCTTTCCTGTCGTATAAATGAAGTCGTTTACACATTACTATTTTTCTATATCTTTGGTGACACAAATCACTAATTTGCGAAGAAAATATATTACAAGCTCTTCATCATTTAATTTTACCAACCGGAACAACAGAAGGATATTTAAATTCAAAATTTGCCGCTAATCTATTGTCTAAATACTCAAACACTATTGGATAATTTGTGGAAAATTTGTCGAGGCGGCTTTGGTCGGAGTAGTCGCACTGTACTAAGACATTCATTTACTGCAATTTTCTTAAACATGCGAACTCTATGTCTCTGAGTTGCACGCTTAAATGTCTCTTTTTGCTGCCGCCAGTCAAAAACATGAAAGGTACCAGCTGATTAGGTTTGATTGACGCCACCGTAAGACTAAATTTCAAGAGGAAGGAAAAAACAGAAAACCCAGAGGAAAAACCCTAAAATCACATGAGAAAACCAACAAACAACTCAATTTACATACGACACTGAGCCCGCCAGTGCTCAAACCTAGGTTGCATTGGTGAGAGCCAATACATCAGCAGTGCACACCACCAATACTTCCCAGTAGTATCCGCTTTACTTCCCCACACTAATCTTATGCCTGCCTGCAGTCTTGTACATTGCTTTTGACTGATTTTGATTCCTGTCTTATTCAACAGCTGAGTAACTTGAAGAAGTTGACAAAGGGCATCAAAGATTACTATTCAGAGGTAATATCATCAAATACATTGTTGTCTCAATTGTGGGAAAATGCAAATTAAAATACTTGACATGGAATAAAGAAACGTGCAAATAAATAAAAAATTATATTTATACATATATAGAATAGAAAACAATAGATTTTTAAAAATCCTTACCTGTCAAAATGGCTGGCTGGCTGCACAAGTTTCTAAGATCTCAACAATTCTGGCTGGTAATCGCACGTACTTCATGACCAGCCAACACGTATCGGTCAACAGTCACCCAACTGTTGGTCAACACATACCTGACTATCGGCCAACACACGGCCGATAGTCGGGCGACTGTTGACCAACAGTCAGGCGATAGTCGACCGACACGTGTCAGCTGGTCATGAAGTATACGATTACCATTCGGACTAATGGACAATGTCAGATAACTGGCCATTTATTTTTAGCCCGGCCTGTATTTACCAAACTTACCAACTGTAGATGAGAAGATTGTAAGACCTACATTGTACAGTGTATTTATCACTGGAAGCCTTAGTGGCCTCTTGCATTTTCAAAACTTCAAATACTCATATCTTATGGATTTATTAAAGTGTATATGACACGAAAAAATTTTAATGTTAGGAATGTGTAGCTTATTGGCATTAATAAGAATATCACGGTTAAATTTGTTCCAAAAACGCATTTCTCTAGAAATTCAAAAATTTTTAGCACAAGTTGTGACGTCATTTTGTTTACAAGTCTCCAGATTTAGTTCCAAATACATGAAATATGTTTGAATATACAATCTTAATTTCAAGTAGTACACTTTTCAATTTCCCAACATTGGAAGAGTACTACGTAAGCTATCAAATGAAGCTGACTAAAATATGTCTTTTGTTGTTAATTTATATGAATTACAATTTATATTTAGTACATTACTACTGAATCTAGAGTACGTGTCAACAAAATGACGTCACAAATTGGGATTAACTTTCTCAAATATCTCAAGAAATAAGCTTTTGAAACAAATTTCATTACGATATATTTATTATTACTAACAAACTATACATTTTAAATGATGGAATGTTTTCGTGTCATATACACTTTAAGGATTTATTAAGGATTTATTACCTTCATTAGAAACTCACAAATATTAACTAAATGAACAAGCTTGTTGATTTAAAAGGGTTTTCACTCCAAAAAACGTTGGTTTTCAATGTTTATGCAAATTAGCAGCTGCCAGTTATGAGCCGTGTACAGTGTATGTACAATCTGACAGCTTGTTGTTAACATTGTGATATCTTTTGTTATTTTAGGTTCTGAGCATGGATATAGGAGCTTTTCCTATGCCTGATATCAATATTCTATGTAAGTTGAACACTTGATAGTCCAATACATGTACATGCATGTATGTCTCAGGGGCAGATACCACATTTTACCAGGAAGGGAGGGAGGGATATTCTAATTAAAAGTTTTTTCAAGTTTTTTAAAATTTTCCATCAGAGTCAAAATTGTAATTCTTTCAGATTCTTTCTTTTATTTGATTTAAAATATTCACATAAATTATTATTATTATTATTATTATTATTATTATTATTATTATTATATTGTATGGTGGATGAATGTATTAATCATTTCTTGCTGATAAATACAAAAAGACAAAACATATGGCACATTCTAACATGCATCCATTTGCATCCCTTTCAAATGTTTATTAATATATATATATACACACATATATATTTTTTTTGTAGCTGAAACACCCAGTAAATCTGAGCTTGGCAGATTACTCCAACTAGTGCTTGGCTGTGCTGTTAATTGTGAAGATAAACAAGGTAAAATATTACTCTTCAACATGCATTTAAAATTATGCATGTTCTCTTTACACACAGATGCAGTCCATACTCAACTACAGTTCTATAATTAATAGTACATGTATGACTTTATTGTTGCTTAAAAAGATTTTAAAGATGCAAATTGTGTTTCATCAAGCAAATTTATCTCAGAAAAAAATACTCTGAGCTGACCAGGCAGGGTTCGAATATGAGTTCCATTAGCTCAGTGGGTTAGTGCTTCTGTCCAGCAGACAGAAGGTCACAGGTTTGAATTTTGCCTGGAGCTCAGATTTTTTTCCCTTCAAGAAATTATTAGTTCAAAGACAATTTCGATATTTTTATGCACATTCCCCTATTGCATGGTCATATCATTTATTTATTTTTATTTATTATTTTTTCATACTACAGAGTATATTCAAGTTATAATGTCTATGGAAGAGAGTGTTCAACATGCTGTCATGAATGCTATACAAGAGGTGAGTACCTGATTGTCTGAGAACATTTAAAATCAATAACTAGTAATAATAAGCACCACAGTCTCGCCTTTGAACTTTACAAGGATTCATTGCTAATTGTAGAATCATTAATTTTTTTCCAGTTAATATCAGCTAGAGAAATGTCTGGAATTAGTGCTGAAATTTTCAAAGAACTTGAAGCTCAGGTAAAAAACTGTCTGTCTGTCCACCCACCCTCCTTTCCATCCGTTACATTTCACCCACTTATATCCACTCATTCATCCATTCATTAATTTCAAACATCCATCCATCCATCCATTCTTCACAACCATCCATCCATCCTTCACAACCATACATTTATATACCTATTCAAATGGTCATCCATCTATTCTTACCTCTCATTTATGAATCCAGGCATCTGTCTAGATGCAGATTATCCACCCATCCATATACATCCATATATCTCAAGACTGTCGTTTTCTATCCATCCATCCATTCATTTACCCATCCATCCATCCATCCATCCATGGACACATCCACCCACCCATCCATCCATCCACCCATCCATCCAACCACATACCCACATACCCACCCACCCATCCAACCATCCATCTATCCATCCATCCATGGACACACACACCCATCCATCCATCCACACACCCATCCATCCATCCACACACCCATCCATTCATCCATTCATCCATCCATCCAATTACGTGCATCTATTCACTCACATTTCTTTCATTTGTTTTTTCATCCCTGCATAATTCTTCCATTCTTTCATTCATTCCAGCATAAAAGAACCTTAGAACAGTTAACAACAGCAATGGTAGAGAAAGAGGAGCTGTCCCAAAGATGTCATGAATTAGATGAACAGGTATTATACACCTACTAGCAACAATAGCGAACCTCACTAGATTTCCTCAATGGCATATTTTTGCTTGAAAAAAAAACTGCTTTTGTTTTACAAGGAGAAAAATTGACAATTCTTAAATAAAAATTTGAAATTTCTATTTAAGAAAAATCATGTTTTGCCTAAAAATCTTTTTGGCAGGATGCAGATATTTATTTTTCAAATTTGTAGTTTTATTTTGAATTACAGTTAACAATCATTTGCGTTCATCCATTTATCATGTACCTTTTCAATCAGTAATGAGAACTAAATACAACATACTCCAGGGCCGTAGCCACGAATTTCTGATTGGTCTGATTTTTCTTATATTTTTCCCCCCAAAAGTTGGTCTGGTTGAAACCAGACCAACCATACTGGTGGCTACAAACCTGTACTCAAGGGATTCAAGAATGTGGATTCCTCTCTCTTGACAGAGTCGGTTAAAGTGGCATTTCTCTAGTTTTGTTCAAAATTTGATGATACAAGACATGCGAGTCCGAGTGTAACTTGTTTGCACAATATTTCCATTATGAGTAATTTGGTTTTGTCTCTAGATTGCATTCCTCAGGGAATCAGAATCCAGTTTACAAGCTGAAAATGAGAGATTGAAAGATCAAGTCAGCAACACTGATGTAAGAATAGACAGAGAAGAAGAAGGGTATGTATTACATTAAGAGTCAAAGGATTAGAGCGCATGCAGTAAAACCATGAAATAAAAACAAAGTTGCTACTGACAAATAGTAGCTATTTAGTGACTAATAATTGCTATCACTCCACCAGAACATTCATCATACAAAGACAAATACACAAGAGACCATTTGTGTCTTTTGTTTAATAAATGTTCTGGTTGAGTGCTAGCAACTATTAGTCACTAAATAGCTACTATTTCAAGGGAGGATCCAGGGGGGCAAAGGGGGGCTGCAGCCCCCACCCCCTTCAGCAGAAAAAAAAATTCCTTTTTTTATATTGTTTTCCGTTGTGTTGAAGGAAGAAAATCAATTAGCCCCCCCCCCCATAAAATTTTGGCTGGATCCGTTCTTGTATTTGTCAGTATCAACTTTGTTTTTGTTTCATGGTTTTACTGTATGCGCTCTAAAATATTCTTGAAATATTTAAATATTGAAGAAAACATTATTTATTATTCCTTGTCCTCAGTATAATTTCTAGGTATGACAGTGTAAAAATGTTGCATGTTGTGACTATGATAGGACTGCAGTTGCCATAAATAACATCTACATTTTATTTTGTCAGCAAAAACTTTAAAAAGTTATCGTGCTAACCACAGTATAGTTGCTATACAATCTTGGACAAAATAGTTGAGAATTTCGGAGTTTGTAAGAATATTTTTTCTTTAAACACATTTGAATGAACTTTATTTCAAGAGGGTAACACACGACAGTATGATTTTTTTTAAAATATCATAAACTGATAATACAGTGGCCCTCAAGTCCAATTACTGTATACAACTATTCCCCAAAACAATGTTGGTTCTGGTGAGAGGGAACTGAGAATATATTTTTTAAATGTAGGATATGTGTTAAAAATTCTTTACTCTTTTTGTCCAAAATAATTAGATTGTAGAAAATGCTAGGTACATTCTATTAATAAACTTATTATTTTTCAGATATCCAACCCAGAAACTTAAGCAGCTCAAGCAAGAGATAGATGACTTGAAGGAGGAAAACTTTATGTTAGAATCTGGTAAGTGCTGGAGATTTACGAAGTTAAAAAAAAAATAGAAAAAATAGAAAAATTAGAAAATTAGACATATTTTAATATGCAGTCAATCAAGATGGTTATTATTGAAAATAATTTTAAAATCTTTGCATAATATTGCCTTGCACAGCATCAGTGTTATTAGGTTTATCATTCTGAAACCTTAATTTTCTGTTTAATGAAGTTAATATTGAATGATTGTCGTTGTTGCTATTACAAGTTAGGACGATAGGCAATATTAAATGTCATATTTTGTAGTTCCAGAAATTATCCATACCCAGTATCCGAGGAATTTTTTTAAAGACCCCCCAACCGCCCTACTCCCAGAAATTCCAATTTTCTTCCATACAGACTCTGTAATTTTTGCTATTTCTCTGAACCCTCACCCTTCGGAAATTCCAAATTCCTCTGTGGGTTTGGATAATTTCTAGAACTAAACATAATATTATTAATAAGTTTTGTGGTAATAAGAACTCTTGAAACCTTAATAATTGTGGTTGTTGTTTACCTTTACAGCAAGAGATGAGTATAAAATAAAATGTGAACAACTGGAAAGAGATATGGAAATCGTCAATGATAGGGTAAGTTAGTTATAAAGTCCATTAGACAGATCTATAAGATATCCATGTGCAACCAGCATGAGTCTTATTCAGGAAAATATTCCAAAAAGGAAATTTCTAAACACTGAAACAAAATGTCCTCACACCATCCCTTACCAGCTGAGCGGTGAATTTTGCAGTTGGGGAGTTATGATATTTTGCAGCCAATTCTCATTCACAGACTACTGTAACCCAACTTACATTGCATATTTTTTGTTTTCTTTTGACTAAAATATAGTATACATGCCTACAAGGAGCAGAAATATGGAAAGAAGGAATAAAAAAAATTCACGTTACCGCCACATTTGCTTCGTTCTTTGAAGCTCCAAAAATGCTTAAAGGGCCGGTCATTTTATCTACCCATGCTTTGCGCGCCGCGTTCACTGCTCGCCTCCATTTCCTTTGGAAATTCCAATCCCATTTTTAGGATGTTGGAAGAAATTTTCCAACATAGCTGTCTTGTTTCTTGGTATTCGCTTCAATAGAGAATGATTGCAAGTCAAGAATTATAAAAGTAACCTTCTTCATTGAGTACCATAGCATTTCTTGATTAATTTATTATTTTTATTCAACTTATCTTTCATTTTCAGAATGAGCAACTTCAAGGTTTAGCAGAGGAATCACAGCAGTTGAAGGATGAAATGGATGTGCTGCGGCACATGCAGGAGAAAGTAGTAAGTACCGTCATTTAACATGTATGTCATATGTTAGGAATAGATGTTGCTAATTATGCTAGTATAGAGTTTGTGCAACGATGTAACTCAAAATTCCTCGAGATATGAATTAGGAACATAAAACGGCGCGCGTGTCTATATACTGTGATATAAACACGATGGGAGCTGTGTAGAGCAAGACAGAAGTCGTAGAGAAACACGAGGCGTAGCTGAAACTTTGCACGAATTGGTACAATTTTGTTGTTTTACTTTTTCACGGATATATGGTATGCACTCTCCTACAGGAAAGATTACCTAAGCTGATATTGATTCCCTGATAATCTTTCCTATTTCTTTTTCAGTCTAAATATGAGTCTACTATCGATATGTACAAGAAGAAATTAGGTAAATAATAGATAACATATACAAATAGTTTTCCCATGCTCTATACTCTTAAAGACCACAGGCTGTATGATAATACCAGCAACTGATCCAAACTGGAGTGGTATGTCAAGACTGAGGGGGGAGGGGGAATAGGGAGACTGATGGGGGGGGGGGGGGGGAGACTGATGGGGGGGAGAGTGAAAGGGAGGAGTGAGAGGGAGGAGTGAGACTTGACAAAATCGCGGATATTAGAAAAAAGTTCCCATAGAAAAAGGCTTAAGCACTAATGAAATTTAGGAGTTTGCACTTGTTTCTTGTTTCAGGATCTAGCATCACTTCGCGGGCGCAGCAATGTGCTCCGTTCACTAAATGAAGCACAGTTTTCGACCAATAAGCGCGCGCGTACTATCCTAACTATAAAATCCTCCTCTCCATGGTCTATGGACTTTCTAATTTCTTCAGCATTTTCTTTCATGTTACAGAGGAATTATCAGATATGAGGAAACAAATGAAAGCATTAGAGGAAAAGAATATGACTTACATGCAGGAGACTATGAATCTAGAGGAGGTACACTATATAATATAGCCTCCCCCACAGCCGCTTTCAATGTCGTCACGCAACGCTTTCTCCCCTGAGTAGCGGCTGCTTACCCGAGCACAACATTCCTTTCCTATGAATTAACCAATCGCGGCTTAGTTCTCGAAATCCAGGAGAGAAAGCGTTGCGTGACGACACTGAAAAGGGCTGTGGGGGAGACTATATATAATATGGATACAGAACGTTACAGTGCGAATCGAAAAACCGTAGGCACCTAGAAATATTTCAAGAATGTTCAATAGCCAATCAGAAGCGTTATTATTATCTTTCCGTTATCTTGTGGCTAGAAAGTCAATTCTAATTGGCCAAAGAAGAATAGAACATTCCTAGAATATTTCTAGGTGCCACGGTTTTTCGATTCGCACTGTAAACTTTACAATATATTATAGGGAGAAGATTTTAAAATAATGGTTTAAGATTCCAGGAACTAATCGTGAGAACCTAAAATTGAGATGCGAGGCACCACTACTGAAGAATCTACGAAGGATTTAGATTAGTTTATTCATAATCATAATTATTAAGTAGTTTTCCACTGAAGAAATAGAAAACGCGCGCTCGTGTTGTGTGTAGTTATAAAGCACGTGGGGGTTGGCAGAACACGAGACAAGTGTTAGGAGGAGCACGACGCGTGGGAGAGTGCTTCTCGACACTTCTCAATTATCTGGAAAGTATCTGGAATTATATAGTTATTGAGAGGTTTTTGGTTATCATTGTATGTATGTTTCTGAACATTATTACTCTTCATCAGGATCTACGTAAAGCTAATCTACTGAAGACGCAGCTAGATACTTACAAGAAACAGGTAAGTCAGCTGTCGTGTTCACATGGGAGTATCTTACTGTGTCGCGATGTTCAATCCACTTATCCACTGTTTTCCAATTTCAGACCCTGTGTCATTCCCTAGAGTATTATTTCTCTGTTTAACGGTTGTACATGAGAAGACACATGAATATGGATACAACTCAAAAAAGAATCTTATTCTTAAGAGAATGACGCGTGGTCTGACATGGACAATGCATGACTGACTGCTATGTTACTAACACTAGAAAACTTTTACGTATGCGTGCCTTTCAGCACGTTTTCTAAGAATTTTGAAGAGTTCGAGTGAGAAAATAAATGTTTGTTTTCTCTAAGTATACAAAAAGGTTCGAGAGTATACTTTTGTCAGACCAAGATACTGTATTAATAAGCACTATTCAAAAAAATTAGCCTTAAGTTTCAAGCATGGACACTAAGTTTTGGCATTTTGTGAAGTCCAATTTACCAGACATGTTTGAAAGTCAAATTTACATATGTTTTGACTGATTTGCATACGGATTCAGAGCATGCGCAGACGTTTTTGACTCGTGTCTATGTTACTATGTTGACTTACAATATGTTACTTTTTCTTCACCTTAGGTTCATCAGTTGCAAGTACAAGTTACAGAACTACAGAGAAGAACAGACAGGGTAAAAAAGACCTTTATTCTTGGTGTGACAATGTTTCCCCAATAGACTGTTTTCTCATAGATGCGTGCGCATTCAACTTAACGGGCCACAAAACTGAAAAACGCAAATTCAGTAAAATTGAGAAGACAGTTTTTTATTTGAAGAAGAGAATAATCAATTTTATGAATTCTTATCGAAAAAAATTCGTAGCAATGCTTGATAATACTCGTGTTCTGATATCGTAGCCTGTCAAGTTATTTAAATTTGAGCCCAACCTAATGACATCAAAGAAGACCACCTCGCTATCAATTGTTTCAATTAGGTTCGGCTCATGTACAGTTCGACGCTTGACCTCAGCCTAACAACTTTTATAAACAGAGTAGAATAATATATTAACATTAATGCTGTTCTTAACAGGCTGAATTCGAAGCAAAGAAGGCAAAAGAGAAGTTAACAACCATTGAAGGGGAAAACGAGGTATGGTTCCTTGTAAATCCTCTGACTTTGTTTCTTTAAATTTTATGCCGAGTTGGTTAAAGTATTGTTCCATGCCGACAATTATTCGCTCCATGTTCACTCCACACCCGCTACACGCTCTGACTTTGTGTTTTTGAATTTTATGCCGTAATTATACGAATATTTTTAAAAACAGTTTGGTTAAAGTCTTGGAACAGACCGACAATTATTCGCTCCAGGTTCGCTACACGCGCACTACCACTACATTCACTGTTTACAACACACAGCAACCAACTAACATGTTGATGGTTTGACGGAGAGAGGAAAACCAGAAAATGGCCGGAAAAAGACCCTGTCATACATTGCAAGCTTGCGCATGCACCAAAACGTCAACCAACTATTTATGAAATAAAAATAATGGTTTTTACATTATGTTTTACCATAGCGATTTAAACACGAAAAAGTCAACTTAAAGGAGCAAATCGAAGAGCTGGAACTCTCGCAAGCAAAAGGTAGTTTATGGTATTATATTTGATAATATAGCTACATCTCTTTAGATAATACACAACTTTGTGTTTACATAAAGACATTACACATTATTCAAACATCCCTCGTGCATTCTAAGGTATTTCATGTCAGTCTTTTTCTCAATACACCGTTTTCTCAAGGTTGCGTGAGCATCCAACTTGACGGGCCACAAAACTGAAAAACGCAAATTCAGTAAATTGAAAAAACAGTTTTATATTTAAAGAGGAGAATAATCGATTTTAGGAATTCTTATCGAAAGTAATTTCATAGCAATGCATGATAATGCTCGTGTTCTGGTAGCGTGGCCCGTCAAGTCTCTTAAATTTGGATGCGCACGCAACCTTGAGAAAACGGTCTATTGTGCATTCTTTTTGTGTTTGTTTTGTTTTTGTTTTTAGTTATTTCAAATCTGGTTCATATTTTTCTAACAATAGTTTGGTTCGTTTGTTGGTCTTTATTTATCCTTGTATCAATTTCTACTACAGGTTTATTTCCCATTGCCCCGGGTTCTCCACCAGCCAACGATTCATTTACGACAATTTCGGATTTATCACTGCCTCCAGAAGCCAAGTAAGTGTTCAAGGCCGCGTCTCTACGAATGCGTTTTGAAAACGCTCCCTTTCCATCTCACTGAAAACGCATCGAAACTTTCGCGTCCACACTAGCGTTTCCATAGCGTTTTTGTCCGTCTACATAAGGCCCCGCCCACACGTATCCGGAAATTTTTGTGTCCGCAATTTTTTTTGCGGATACGAAAATGTTCGCGTCCACACGCAGCGTATTCGAATCGTTTTCCTAGTCCCTTTGACGGATAGTTTTTCTTATTGAGCATGCGCAAAATCATGTTTAAGTCATCGTATTCGAAAATTTGCGGATACGACCGTCCACACGTATCCGTATTCGGAGCGTATTCGAAAATTTTCACTCTGGAGACGGTTTTCGAAAATTTCCGGATACGGGATACAAAAATTCCCGTACACGTGTGGACGCAACCCGTATCCGAAAAAAAAATTGCGGATACAAAAATTTCCGGATACGTGTGTACAGGGCCTAAGCGTCGGCTTTTTCAAAAGCCTAAGGTTTCGTTTTTACTCATAGTAAAACGATCAAAAACCTAGATATTGTATGACCCAAAAAGATGCATTATCATCATCTGCTCCTTTGAAGAAAAGACGTGCCAGTAGTTTATTGAATGGCCATTATTTTCGCCTGTCAATACTAATACTAATACCTCTTCGGCTTGGGGTAATGTTTTCCCATTTCAGACCACGTTTCATTCCCTTGAGAATAAGATTCTTTGTTTGAGCTGTATCCATATTCATGTGTCTTCTCATGCGCAAACGAGCGCAAATCTTAAACAAAGAAATGATACTCTAGGGAATGACATGTGGTCTGCAATGGGAAAACATTACGTCAGAGCCGAAGAGGTCTATAGGCCTCCGTTTGTTTCAAATGCGTTTTTGATCGAGATGTGAACAAAAGGCTAAAACTCATACTTCAAACGACAACGCATTAATATGGAACAGAGCTTGAAAATACAGTTGTATTCTAGTAATCGGTACACACATTGTTATATGCTATATATACAAAAGGCTAAAACTCATACTTCAAACTATAAGGCGTGAATATGGAACAGAGCTTAAAACTACAGTTGTATTCTAGTAATCGGTACACACATTGTTACATCCTATATATACAAAAGGCTAAAACTCATACTTCAAACGACAACGCATTAATATGGAACAGAGCTTGAAAATACAGTTGTATTCTAGTAATCGGTACACACATTGTTATATGCAATATGGTGATAGGATTTGCGTCAACGCATATGGCAATATCTTAATCTTCAATATTTTGTTTAAAACTCTAGGGAAAGAATAATGAGATTAGAACTCGAAAACAAGAAACTGAAAGAACATAAAAAAGATGAACAGAACGAGCAGGTTTGTGTCATTCAAAACAATCAATTTTACTAGTCTCTACTTTCACATCGCCATAATCCTTTGCGTGTTTGAGGGGTAACCAGAGGGTAAAAACCCACTTATTTTGCTGAAGGCTGATCAGACAATGTTGACAATACCTTGTTTGGTATCCAAAAATAAAACGAAGAAGTAAAAAAAACAGAAACAGATAGAAGCTTGAAGACGTTTAAGGTAAATTTTAAACATTTTTTCGTAAGTCAATACATTTTCTGTAAGACCAAAACTCTTGATGATCTGTACGTGCAAAAATAACTTGGAATAAACTGATAATCAGTATTGTACAGATAAAAGCAGGTATAGTATAAATTCAATTAAGAAACCTTTCAATTTGAGACAGTATTTTGATTGGTTATCCCCCAAAGACGCAAGGCATTATGGGGATGTGAAAGTAGAGAATTACAGTTGAGCCTGTGGTAGCTGCCAAGTTGTTCAGCCTATAATTTGCTGATGTCCATTAGTCCGAGGTCAGGAATCCAAAGACATGTAAACACGTTCATATCAAAGTAAACGCTTGGAGGGTTCTTATAAATATGTACAATATTCTTTCTTATCTTTATTTTTCAATTTTTCATTTTTTCATAATTTTTCTCTAATATTATTACATTACATTATTAATATTATTAAAATCTGCGTGTATATGTATACAGAACTTTACAGTGCGAATCGAAAAACCGTGGGCATCAAGAAATATTTCAAAAATGTTCAACAGCCAATCAGAAGCGTTATATTATTATCTTTCCGTTATCTTGTGGCTAGAAAGTCAATTCTAATTGGCCAAAGAATAGAACATTCCTATAATATTTCTAGGTGCCCACAGTTTTTCGATTCACATTGTAAATTTTTTGTCGCTCGCTAAATACAAAATTTCACTCTCATTTTGCGAGTTTGCTAGCGTTTATTTCGTGCCCTGGCCGCTTCTACCAGTAATAAGATAGAGATAGGATTGTAAATTTGCTGTTTAAGTACTCACCTTTCTAAACGAATGTTTTTTTGTACGCTGAAGGTTCAATTGCTTCAAAGCCTTCTGGATGATACGAATGAAAGAAAAGATCAACTGGAGAAAGAAAATAGGTTAGTGGTAATCGATTCCAGAATCAATGATTTTTACCATGCATCATCACCATTATTAATATCATGCATTATCATCATCAATGTCTGCAACAGCACCATCCCATGCTTTATCATCGCTATCGACTTCCTCTTCAATCAATCAATCAATCTTTATTTAGTACCACATTTGCAAAATTACATATACTAAACCTTCAAAATCCATCGTCATCATCTCCAGCATCCTCAACATTGTTAGAGTAAGTTGTGCACACCTTTCAATAAACATGGCACAGAATTCATTAATGACATCGCTTGCACCAATCACAGCACGCGAAATTGGCATCCAATTAAAATGCTTGGGTAATAGGGAACCAGTGCATGTCATAGTACATCCGAACCAATCACAGCACACGAATTACTTGGCATCCAATCAAAATGCTAGGATAGTAGGGTACCACCAAGTGCATGGCATAGTACATTCGAACCAATCACAGCACGCGAGTTGCTTGGCATCCAATCAAAATTCTTGGGCACGATACCACCATGTGAATGGCACGGCACATCCGAACCAATCACAGCACACGAATTTCATCATACGTTTTCTTTTGTTAGGTCTCTGAATCAACGCATCATGGAGATGGAGAGCGAGGTGGATGATCTTCGTAATCAACAGAAAGCCAGTGCTAGCGATCAAGACTCTGAATTAGATAAGAAATACAAAGAACATTTGTAAGTAGAAAAGAACTTGTGACACAATTATTGAAGTGTGTGCCTTCTAGTTTAGCAAGAGGTCCATGAATACACCCATCCCGGCTATATTTGAGTGTCCAGCCAAACAATGGGTAGTTTCCCAATAGAATACAGAATTTCTGACCAACAAACTCGAATTCATAAGATTTTTTTTAGAAGTTATCGATAGTAGTATTGTAGAGCGGATTACTGTGCGGATACTCAAACCGGGACCATTTCGATAAAATAGTATAATTAACCAATCATGTTGCGACATTTAGTTCAATATTTTTAACCAGCCAATCAGATAGCGCATCAATATAATAAGAGTGTTAGAATCTGATTGGCCGATACTGTTATCAGTTCACACTCTGTCTAGTTTACTGTTATCTGATTGGTCAGTTTTATTCAAGTGGTCCCTGTCCGCAGAGTATTGAGTAATTACTATAGTCATCTCATAGTTGAAGGAACGGCTGCCGGACAAAGTTTAACAACATTTCCACATTTCAGGGAAAAGCTTAAGGAAGCCAATGAGCAGCTCCAGTTGAAAAAGGCGTACATCGATAGTTTAGAGCCTAAAGTATCGAGCAGTGGTAAGTGGTCTGTGGTTCGGTAATTATGAACTTCCTCTAGACCTTTCTTTCTCACGGGGTAAACAACTTCGCTGGAAAAGATATAGATTTACGTTTTTAACGTTTTTGAGAATCACTACTCAAGCAATCTCGTACCAAGAGCCTGCCTTTCTTATGGGCTGCGGCTAAGAACGAGCGCTCTGGCATAATCCATTTTTGGCGCATGCGCAAATATACGCCGGCCAGAAACAACCCTCAGGCTCTGGGTACGAGATTGCTACTAAAGAGAATCATTGAATCAATATATTGATTCAATAGAGGCTTTGCACCAACACGTGATGGCAGCCATGACAGGAGGCAGGAACAATTGAATCTGGTTTAATCTGATTTACATGAGAAAGAATTCAGTTTCCCAGGGGAGAAAGACTCTATTGATGTGCCTACTGTCATGGCTGCCAACACGTGATGGTGCAAAGCCTCTATATTGGTGGTATAGTGGCAGTGAACTCTGAGGTCACCTCTGGACTCTGGATCAATTCCTGGACGCGGCTTAACATGTGTGTAGAGATTGTTATAGGTCTCTCCCCTGATTAGAGGGTTTTCTCCAGTTATCCTTCCTCGGGCAAAAACCAAACAAGCCAAATAGTCCCCTTCACAGTTCCCTGTGCCATATTGAAAGGTAGTTGTGCCTTTGCATCGAAGCAAGAAGAACGGCGAGCTTGTAATGATAGAGACATGTGAATAACACACCAGCTTCACATTCAATGAATACCGCTGTTTTTGAAGACCACAGACTCATTTGCACAGGCGTAGCCTCGTTTATAAGTCAGCTGTTCACAGATACTATTAAAAGTCCGTGGGATTTCAAAACAGTATTGTTCAAGCTGCACATTCTTTACATTAAAATTGACATTTGCAAATGATTTGCTCTTAAGCGAGACCAAGCGTGCAGAGATGAGTCTTCAGTCTTAAAACAGCGGTATTTACGGAAAGAGACTGGGACTATTGTTCTTACATTGCACAGGGTTCCCAGGGGTCAGGGAAAGGTCAGGGAAAGTCAGGGAATTTTTATTTTCAAAATGGCTGGGAACCCTGTTGCAGGCTTACCGTTCGTCTCGCTTCGATGCAAAGCCACGGCTTCCTTTCAAGATGGCGCAGGGAACTGTGAAAGGGACTATTCCAATTCGTTGTGTGAGTTATCCGTGCCTTGACTGTGGTCAGCCTAGAGGTTGCTTTAAGATTTTGATGGATTCTGTTTGTTTTCCCCTACGATACTTTCAGCTGAGAAGGTCAAAGAAATGGAAGAGATGTTATCCCAGAAAGAACACGAGATGAAGGCGATGGAAGAGCGTTATAAACGATATCTAGAGAAAGCCAAGAGTGTGAGTAAAACGGTATATATCAACCAATGCATGACCATAAGTAACAGTTACAGAAGAGAAGATAAGCCTGGAGTAAAGCTAAGATAAGGACGACGTCCTCTATATTAAAAAACCTGGTCTCTATCACAAGCATAGGCTTATGCAACATGCATCTTAGAGCAGTTTTCGTATGACTGTGAAAAAGTCGCTGCCGAATGCGTGTCTTGAATTTTGATTGGAGGATATTTTTCTCGCGCAATTTGATTGGTCTAGCAGTGCCGTGGCATTGGCGTGACCGTGGTGTTTTCTTGAATTTTGATTGGAGAATATTTTTAACGCGCAGTGTGATTGGTCTAGCAGTACCGTGACATTGGCGTGACAGTGTCCACGTTATGTTCATGCCGTGTTTCGGGTATTTGATCGGATAAAGAATAAATTCTCGTGCAATATGATTTTATTTATTTATTTTCTCCACTATTTCAATGTTACAAATTATTTTTATATGTAGGAAACAATTCAAAGGAGAACGGGCAAAATATATAGACTAATCAAATGCGCTTATGAAATATAATTAAGATATTAGATAAATGTTGAAGGTCTAGTCATGTTGCCTATGCTAATGCTTGTGTTGCAAATTAGAACCAGGAAGTAAATCAGCGGTAAGCTAATAATACAAAAATAATCATTGAATCTTGTTGTTTTTCTAATCTAATCTAATGTATTTACCACTCCTGGGTGGACGACGTAATGCCTAACAGGTAGACAACCGCTTGACCCTATAGACATATTGAATGAATGATAATAGTCCCCTTCACAGTTCCCTGCGCCATCTTGAAAGGTAACCGTGTTTTTGCATCGATGTGAGACGAACGGTGAGCTTGCAATGATAGAGAGCTGTGAATAATTGTCCAAGGTGTTAAAAAAAGGTCTCTATCATTGCAAGCTCACCGTTCGTCTCGTTTCGATGCAAAGGCACGGCTACCTTTCAAAATGGCGCAGGGAACTGTGAAGGGTACTATTGGTAATGGACACACCGTCTACAGTTGCTTAAAGACATAAGATAAAATGTAAAGGGCTACCTTGGGTTGCAGATATTCTCTCGCTTCAATGCCTCACGCTCCAAGATTTCGTTCTCATGATAGCAAAACCGACTGCCGGGAAGCACTGGAGCAAGAGAGACCCTGGAACTCAATATAGGGGTCTCGCAGAACATCCGCCTTTAGGCTAATATGCTTTATATGCTATAGTTCTGCATTGAAAGAAGGTAGTCCATGGGTGCTTACCATTTACGCCACTCCATCCGGTTGGCAAATTCGTTCACTAATGGTAAAAAAAAAGAGGAGGGGATGCTTAGATTTCCGACAAAAATGGTACGTGCGTCTACCGAAAGAACCGAAAAGAGCGGGAAAAATGGACTACTTCAATCGGAAGACCTTTGTGCGTGACAAGCGAAGCTTATCTCGGAAGTGGGTTATTGGAATGACACCTTCCATTTGTTTTCCAACCTGAATTTCCGGTCTTTGCGGGTGGTTGATAAGCAGCCAAAAAAAAACAATTTTCAGCTTGCAGGTCGTAGACACAGTTCGCATGTTAATGAAAATTGCAGTTAAATTATTTCATATTATCTTTATTAATAGTTAGTATAAATACGCAATATCTTTTATATTAATAAATGTTCTTGGTCTCATAAAAGTATGCTGTCTAAATTCTTTGTATAATCGGATAAAAGGAATATTTATTTTCTCTTTAAAACTCTTTTAAATTTTTAGGAAAATGTTTTTCTCTTCTGCCTCAAATGATTTCTTGAAATCATTCGGTTTTAATTCAGCATTATTTTTGTTTAGGTCATCAAGACATTGGACCCCAAGCAAACTCCTTCTGCTAATGCTGAGGTAAGGACCAAAACATACATCTCTAATCAAAGCGAGCATGTAACGAGGGCCATAGACACAGTATATAAGCTATAAAGTGGTTCCTACTAAGAGGTAGGATGGAAACCTTATATCCTTGAAATAGTAATGATAAAAGGGTAAATTTTACACCGTGAAAAGATAAAAAAACTCTCTGACGTTTCGGACGCTAGTCCTTCGTCGTCCTCTTTTACTCCGACGACGCACTAGCGTCCGAAACGTCAGTAAGTTTTTTCATCTTTTCACTGTGTAAAATTTACCCTTTTATCATTACTGTTTCATTAGAAACACCGACGCAGCTCACACTAGTTTTTAGCTAGTTATCTCTTCTTATCCTTGAAATAGTACTAACTAATTAGTAAAAAAAATAGCACCAATGAAGCAATAGCACCTTTGCACGATGGCGTCATTTGACTCCCACTACCAAGATGCTTCGCGAATTTTCTTTCTTATTCAAATTTGTATTTCGTCATGAGAAAAGTAAGACAATTGGTGATAGATCCAGGAATTTTAGGAAAGGAAGGGGGGGGGGGGGGGGGTGACTATTACAAAGGTTTTACCAGGAATTCGAGAAAAAAGGGGATGATTGTTGATTGTTACTAACGATAAAATGGGAAATTCGATCAAAAGGGAATAGACCAGTCACTCCTTTTACCACCCTTGGACCCGCCCCTGGTAAGACTTGTTTTTGTTGCACTGTAGATCAGCACTCTTAGAAGCCAGGTCCAGGAAAAAGACAAGCTTATTGATTATTTAGAAGTAAGTACACCACATTAACTGAATTAAACTAGGCACAGACACTTGTGAAATATCACCCACATAAAGAAGAGACAGACATTAAATACCTGGACCTTATTTGCACTAACTGATAATTGTATTTGAAGTAGACACACAGACACTTGTGAACTATCACCCACATGAAGAAGAGACAGACATTAAATACCTGGACCTTATGTGCACTAACTGATAATTGTATGAAGAAGACACACATACACTTGTACACCAACGCCCACATGCATATGGACCTCACTTGTGAACCACTTCCCCTTTTAAGCACACAGAGACTACTGTACTTGGACCCACTCGTGTAAAATGAACACACAGACACTTGTCTACC
Source organism: Actinia tenebrosa (assembly GCF_029948245.1). Taxonomy (NCBI): domain Eukaryota; kingdom Metazoa; phylum Cnidaria; class Anthozoa; order Actiniaria; family Actiniidae; genus Actinia; species Actinia tenebrosa. The sequence continues at coordinate 3,647,405 of NW_028292575.1, read as the reverse complement.
AGGACCCTGTTGCACACACAGCCACCTAAGTGAAATTGGTCCATACACTGGTGTGACTTACCCTCACATTCGACAGACACACAGACACTGTGAACTAGACACTCACGTCTGATGCTAAAGCACGTAGACACCCTTTTGCACGTATGCACCACCTGTGTGACCTAATATTTTGTTTCTGCACACAGCTCAAAATAAATGCCAATCCATTTAACCGGTCGCATTGTCTAGTCACATTTTGATCAGTGTGATGTGACGGGTCATCATGACTGGCCATTTAGTAGCTTATATTTTTACGGTCTTGCAGCATCTATGGGTCCTCCTGAACGTACCAAAAATCTTTTTTTTTTCTTCTTTTTTTTTTTTTCCTTTTTTTTTTTTTTTTGTTTTTGTTGTTGTTGTTGTTGTTGTTGTTGTTGTTGTTGTTAGCTTTGTTCTCTCGTATATCTTGGGGTCTTTTGTTGTTTTTATTGAATTACGTAAACTGTGTCCGGTACCTAAAGAAGGAGCTACACCTATCTAATGTGCGTTAACTGTAAATACCCGCAAAAGGCACTATGGGGGGAGGTGGGGTCTCTGGGGACAATGACTTAAATAAAAATTTTGTACGATCCTCCACAGCGGGACCACGAGAAAATGAGAATAACACGAGAAAGAGAAGAAAAACTGATAGTCAGCGCCTGGTATGAAATGGTAAGTCATGTGGTGTAGAATTCAGGGTTTGTGCAATTTCAATTTTAAATTTCAAGGGCGCTTCATATTTGGATTCCTCATAGTACTGTTTCTGATACTGATCCGAAATTCCAGAAAAAATTCAACACTCTTAAAATAAAAAGCCTGCATTACTAGACTGCCAAATTCGGCCCTTCAGAATCTAGTTCTTTTCCATACCAAGAAGAAATACGCCCGAGATCCCTTAAAAACTATGTAGAGTGATCAGTGGACTGTCACGATTCCCTCTCGCTTTGGAAATGATGCTGGTCACCCAACCTACTGCAACAGGATGGAGAATTTTGACGATGTTGATGGTGGGGATGATGATGATGACGATGATGATGGTGGTGGTGTTGATCATGACGACGGTGATGGTGATGTTGATAGTGATGATGATGATGATGATGATGAAGGTGATAATAGTGACAATGCTACCTAGAATGTTAGTTTAATATCTTAGCACGAATCCCGAGAATTGCTGTATACCTGTAAGCGCATGTTTGTGATTGGCGGCCAGTGGGTTAATAGATATGTTCTTATTGTCTAGGGTATGCAGCTCCATCGTAAAGCGTCTGAAGACAGACTACTGGGAGGTTCTGCAGGAATGTCCTTCCTAGCAAGACAACGACAGGCATCAAGTAAAAGGACTTCGACCCCTGCTAGAACACAATCTAACGCTGTTACAGCAAGGTAGGCAATATAATATGCAATCCGATTTTAAGAGGGAACACCGCCACCCGGTTAGCTCAGTTGGTCAGAGCGTCGGTCTGTTGTGCGGGAGGTCGTGGTTCAAGCCTCGGCCGGACCAATACTCAGGGTCTTAAAATAACTGAGGAGAAGGTGCTGTCTTTGTAATTACATCTGCTAATGGTTAGACCTTCAAGTCTTCTCGGACAAGGACTTAAAACCGTAGGCCCTGTCTCCCAACCCTTCCTAACCTACAGTAAATGAGGGACATGAAAGAACCTTTTGAATTATTCGTGTAAAAGTAGGGGATTGTCTCCCGGTTCAACAGCCTATCCCAATTTGGAGGCAACACTAATGTACTAACAAATTACTCATGATTGTAAGCTACACGGCTGCTACTAGCGTCTAAGTACGCAGCCAGTAGAGTCCTCCACTGGTCATAAATGTAAAGCGCATTGAGACATTGTGAAATGCGCTATAGAAGAACCCCATTATTGTTATTATTATTATCAGCAGTAAACACGTTTGAATGCTAATTAGGTAAGCTAGATAGGGCGTAATTTCGTAACCTACCAGCATGACAGGATTAATAATATATACAATCACTTAAAACCAATTATTAATGTTCTTAAGATGCAGTTTAAATACTTGGAATGTTTGAAATGTCCTTAAGATGTGATTAATTTAAATGTTCTTGCAATGTTCACTGTGCAGCTTAATACCGCTTTCTGCATTCTAAGTAATACATCTTTGTATCTTGCTCCAAAGATATTCTTCATCTCAGGCTCCATCTCTTTAGACCATCCTCCAAGAGCGTCCAAAATGAGGTTCACTTGCAAGATCGTGTATCCTGGGTGTTGTTTTGTGAGCTCAAGTCTAAGTGCTCCATACTTCTTCGTCTTCTCTTTGTCTTTCTTTTCTCGGTTGTTAACCCACGGACAGGATTATTATTATTATTATTATTATTATTATTATTAATAATAATAATAATAAAACCTTCCAGCCAGAACTTCACGATGTTTCACACTCTTAGCTATTTATGCAGGTTTTCTTTATTTTACTCATTATTTTCTACAGGGACACCTAGCAGCAGCACCTAGACATGAGAAATAAATGATGACATATAACTACGTCCAATTTCAATACGTAACGCCAGAAGAAATAAAACTACAGACATTCCTTAATTCAAGTAACGCAATACCAAGAAAGGTAACGCAATACGTCGTGGACGAGAAACAAAGGTAACGGTATAGAATTCGATGAAGACCAAGGATGAAATTGGAAAAGTTAAAGCAAGCCTATTTTTCCGCCATTTTTGGTAGTCATAGACGCTCGAATACCATTTCTACACGCGTAACACTGTCCGGGAAATTCAACTATTTCTTAACTTTTATCAGGTAGAGCCGTACTAAATCAGATGGACTAAATTAAAGTAGCGCATTTTTTGTCTTGAGCTACCTGTGGTAAAAAAAGTCGAGAGGAATTGGGTTCCTAAGGTCTGGAGACGAAGTAGCTTTCTTTGTAAGATAAGAATCCTTTATTTTAAAATTTCCTTTTGTTAAATATGATATATTGAATTTCTACTTGCTTTTCTTCTTAATTTAAATAGAGTGAAGATTTGTTAAGAGTGATACTGCATTTAATCTCACACCAAAGCACAGCCAATCAGAATGCAGGAAGGCTAGTATATATTTTACGGTCTTCCCCGCCCCTTTTTTCCCATCTGCCAGTGCCGCCTAGATATTTTCAATCGTGTAGGACAAAATAGTTATACAATGGTTTCTCGTCACACCATGGAATATCCTACTTGTCACTCGTTTAAAAGATTGTGTGTAAGCTAGAAAAGTCTATAGTTTCACTATAATTTACATTGTGGGACATTCAGTGGTGTAGCATTCGAAACTATTGTAGTATAATAAGTTTATGTACGGGTAGAATGCATAATGGTCACGGCCATAGTCAGAAAAATTATGGGTAGAGTGCGTGACGGTCACGGCCAAAGTCAGTAGTACCTATTGATGAGCAGAGAAAACCATCTCTTAGCATTTTCTTAGCCCTTTTCTAACGGGCTTGTTACACTCGTACAAAATCTGCTTCATTGGTGACTGTTGTAAGTGAAGTATAAGTAAGCAAAGTATTATAAGGGGTAGTCTTTCTTTGCACAGCTGACTTTATCTTTTCTCTTCGAATTAAGAAAGCGCTGGGGAGGGAGTAGTTAAGGCATATGCATACCAAAGTAGTTAGGATCGTGTGTGGATATTAGCCTGTGAACGCTCTCTCTTTTCCCTCGTAACTCAATCGAGTCAGGTTTTTTCCCTGTTTTAGAAGCGTTGTTTTTTACAACCTCTGCGCATTCACAAGAATCCTAAAAAAGTCGAGGCTAGGAGGAAAAGCTAGCAGTCTAGTCACAATAAGCTGTTTGCATTGTGAACCTTTATGTTAGTGAGAATAAAAAGCCTTGTTCAACTACGCGTAACCTCATTCTGAAGTTCTTCAATGCGAGGCTATGCGGTGAAAAAAAATATATTTCCAGTCAATCAATCATTCAATTAACTTTATTTAAAGGGGGTGATGTATTAACCCAGTGAGTTATCTAACTTACGGCCCTCAGTCATATGGCTGCCGTAGGAAAAAGGTCCATATCGTCATACTAACACTACCACCGTGTGTCCGTAGCGGTCCGTAGCGGTCACGTGTCTGTACTGGAACGCAATTTTTTTTGTTTTTATTTTAAAGTGCTTATAATCCTTTACACAATATTTTCAGAATTGAGTCTTTAAATAGTGAATAGTTGATTGTGAAAATAATTCGTCATTTGAATGTCGGGTCTTTAAGATACGAAGGTTTATATTTCCAATATGTTAATGACTATGACGTAACATAAGGGATTTGAGTTATTTTGTGGCAACTTTTAATATTGAACGCTGGACAATTTTTGAAAACAAATTTGTAAGAATCTTTACGTGAGTCACGAGTAAAATGGTGATGCTTTTAAAATACTGTATTCCAGAACGAGTGCAGTGTTGTATATTAAATGACCCCAATATTTTCACAATCGACTTCTGAAAATATTGTACAAAGGCTTATAAGCACTTTAAATTGGTCATTCCTTTTAGCTTCTTGTAAAGAACTGAATGAAACGATGTGTAACGAGTGTGTCACAAAATGCAGTTTTATTACGATCTCTTGAAACAGGTTGTAGAAATTTTGTTTGCTCACCAGTATATTAGTTCCATATTTGTGAAACGGAATAAATTTATCTTTAAAGTAAAAAATGGGCTCGTGCATGGGTTGGAAAAATCGTATATTTTGGTTTATCATTTAATTATCCACAAAATACCTATATTTCTCCTCTTCGAAAAACTAATATTTTCACGTGAAAATATTACCATGTGTATTTAAGCTATTAGTTTATAAATAAAAACTTTTTATGATAATAAAAAGCTTGTTAAGTTGGTTTTATGGATAATTATATAATAAACAATATTACATGGGCGCTTGGAGATACGAATTTTATCTTCTCGTGTTGAAAATCTCTCACTCGTTCGCTGCGCTCACTCATGAGAGATTTTTTCAACACTCGAAGATAAATTTCGTATCTCCGCGCGCCCATGTAATATCCTCTATATATTTGATTATTGAATATTAAATGAAAATTGTGCTTGATAAGAAAACTGCGATTAAGGACGGTGCATGCTATTGTCAACGCGCACATGTACTGCGCATCTATATTCGAGGAATTTCAAAATCCATTACTCGAATTGCACGAAAGAAAGCGTTTATTTTCAATAAAAGTTAAAGCAGAAAACAAGGTTCAAGTAATATTGACAAAGAATCAAGTTTTTTGGGCACATGTTTTGAAAAAAATGGCAGACTCATAGTCCTATAAAACCAAATCCTTTCAATAATAAAGCTTAGCCAAAATATAGGTACACAGGGCGAAAGAGGTACTACTTATTGAAGGTCAGCTAAGATTTCTTTACCTTATTGTACATTTTGACGATTTTATTGAGGTTATTAATTGTCAACAGTATCAAATAAGACTTCGAAAAATAAACTGAATCTTTGAACCTTGTTTGGAACGTGTGAGCTGGTTTGACTGTAATGGTGAAAATACTATCTGGGTGATACAAATAACATACAAACTACATTCACATTTACAACGTTCGTTTAATGCAAGCTTCAAAGCAAGATGGAAATCAACTCTGTCGATGTAGGACGTTATACTTGTCGCGGCCGCGTGGCGTAACTTAGCAACGCTGTCATGGTTATGACAGCCGCTCTCGTCAAACAACGTTTGGCGCTATACTATGTGTTACGTTTGCTCATGTGCACTACATGTACTCGGTTAAAAACCGGTTTTAAGACTGGTTTCGTTCGTCCACTATCGTGGACGGCGGCGTCGTATCAAAGGAAAAGCTCTACATCGGCAGAGTCTCCCTCCTCCCCGCCTGAAAGAAGAGAGAGAAAGGGGAGAGACTCTGCTAACAGGGAAGAGCTTGTTTGACTGTAAAAGAAACGAGTAAGCGTGGAATTTTTTGTGTATTACCAAGATTAGAAGCACTTTGAATACACTAGTACCTAGGCTGGTATTTATACACTTATTTCAATAAAGTTAGTCACCTGAAAAGCTACAAACCTGAGACCTGCAAGGATTATGGGTAGATACATTTTACATGTTTCAACTGCTTTAATAACGATTGAGGGATTTTAGATCTTTTAGCAGTTACAGTCTCACCTCTTCTGAGCATCCTAAAGCTGCAAATCGTATGAAAAGCTTTACTTGTTTGATATTAAAAAATTCCCATGATCCTCAGTGATCTCGGCTTTCTAGGTTTTTTGGTGACTAACTTTATTGAAATAAGTGTATCAAGCGAGAAATTAATAGGTTTCGGCTTCATTTTAGCCTCAGCAAACTGAAATGCGTGATTCAAAACTTAACAGCGCTTTAGAGGTGAATGGTTGTTTTGGTAGCGTAAATGATATGCTATAGAGATTTTAATTAAGACCGGCTTATTTTTAAAGTGAAAGTTAGCAATACACTTCCGTCAATCAGGGAATAGTAAAGATACCGACCAATTTATTTGATTGACAGAAGTGTATCACCCAATTTCCCAGTGGTAAAAGATGCCATGCAGTTACTACGGTAGCTCTTTTGTTTCAATCATATTATACGACAGCACAAAGGAAGCCAACAAAAAAAATTTCTTCCCCGCCAATCAGCTCAGAAAAAATTTTGGCGCCAACTTTTTACTTCTGAACTTCTTTCAATGAGGTCAGCCATTTGGAAGTATGGCATTTTAATTTCTTTGAAGCGTTTTATATATATATATATATATATATATATGTTTTGCTTTTGAGTTAGAACAGTCTGGTGCTGAAACAGCTGTAAAAAATGTCGTTATCATGAATATCACTTTGAGTATTAATTTTGATTTAACCATATGTTTATGTTAGTAATGCTGTTTGTGCTGTATGCTTTTCTCAGGGAAAAAAACTAGAAATAAACGTAAAATAATTCTTCATTCTTAATGAATCCATATTTTTCGCTTTTCTCTTTGTGGGCTTTCTTTGTGCTGTCATATATTATGATTGGGGTCCCTGTGCATTCAAAATGGCGCCACAACAACACGAGTTGAACTGAGTTGAACGTAAACGTATAGTTTATAAATTTGTGGCTTTTGGTACATGGAAAGTTTACACTGCCGGTTCTTCCCACTGACATTCAAAGTAATCTCGAATTTTCTAAGACATAGAACACGAGTTTTCATTCAATTTCGTGAGTAGGCTTACAGTCAAACTCATGGGATCGCAAAGCCTCAGGTATTAATACACAATTTTTAATTTTTATCCAATTTCTTTTTCATCTATTTATATATTTTAAACTAAATTTCGCATTTTACACATCTGTGAAATGCGAAATGGCGGTTTTGCATTTTAAAGATCTGTCAGGCGAAATCCTCGTTTCGCATTTTATTGTATCGTTTCGTTTCGTGGCTTGCTTTAAGCCGCGCACACATTACATCAACTGGTAATATTTTTATTCACTAAACTAAATATTCGTTATTTACAAACCAATTACTTTTCCCTTTGCTAATAAATATTTACAACAAGATTGGCATTACTTCATCAAGTCTACAATATCAGGTATCAAAACGCATCTGATCAGTAAATCACTGAAGATAAAATAGTTTAAAGTGCCTATCACCCTTCTGACAATATTCACAGTATTGATTCTACATGGGGTAAAATGTGGAAAAGCCCGAAAAAATTTCACAGTTTGAGTGCGGCTTCTTGAAGTTATAAAGGATTTTCCATGCCATATACTAATATTGTGACGTATGAGGAGTAATCATTTAATATACAAAACCTTACTGGCACAGATAAATTAAATTTGAAATACGTCATTGTTTTGCCCATTGCTCTTATAAAAATTATTGCAAGCTATTTTTCACATAGAAGCCGGTTTTTCGAATTACAAGGAACAACAAATAACCATAAATGCCTCCTCATACGTCACCGCATTAGCATATGGCATGGAAAAACCTTCATAACTACAAGAAGCTGCACTCAAACTATGAATTTTATTCAGGTTTTTCGACATCTTACCCCATGTAGAATCAATAGCGTAAATATTGTCAGAAGGGTGATAGGCACTTTAATCTAAACTAGACCTTTTAGATGCCAATCCAAATGCTGTTACACTGTACTGTATGGGAGGGATAGAAGTGTAAAAGTGTTGAATGATTGATATCTAATATTATCAAACTCATGAATAATTCATGAGAAAAACACAACAGAAATCACGACCGTGAAGAGTGTCGTAAATCTGATACAAAACTGATTTCATTTGCATAAACTTTAAGTTGGATTTTCTTGGCCAAATTCACTTTAATTTTGAAAATTTTAGTGAAACACAAAGGAACTAACCTAGACGTTTGATAAGTAATATACAGTATTCGTGTCCGTGTTGTATCAGATATACAATGACTCGGCTACGCCTCGTGGTTGTATATCTGATACAACACGGCCACTCATACTGTATATATTACATAATAAACTCTTTATTTACTGAGGATAGCACTAAATAGCAATATGCTAACAAACCTGTGACCCTCTAGTATATAAACTATGAAGATATGTGTGTAAAAAGCTATACTGAGAATTATGACAAGATAAAAACCCCTACACTAAAAAATAAATTATAACTAGTAGTTAATAATTATCATTGAATGAAAAAAAAAAAAAGTAAATATGAAATAATATCTAAAAATAGCTTTAAAAAACAAAAATAGAATGAACTAGATTACACTATGAAATGATTGAAAGTTTTTTGCTTAATTTTTTAAAGAGCTTTTAAAGGTAGTCCAAGAATCGTTTTGACGTAAGGCTAAAGGCAAGCTATTCCAAAGCTGACATGTAGTTACACTAAAACATCTTCCTCCCTCTAACTTACACTTAAAAGAAGGACATACTAAATTATATTGGGAATATCTTGTTGTGCGAGAATGTAAGAGGGTACAATGCCCTCTAACCTCTTTAATACTAAGATTAATTTATTCATCTTTGCTTCGGCATAAAAAGGTAACCAACCTAGCGTATTGAATAAAGCTACTGAGGAAGGTTGCTGGTCAGCATTATTAACACCAAACAGAAACTCTTTTACCCCTAAATTCTACCACAAACACTCGACCATCAGCTGTAACTACTACATCAATAGGACCATTCATCTGACCAACACTTGAACCACGGCTACCAAATGACCTTATAAACTGACCTTCTTGTGTGAAAAGTTGAACACGGTGATTATAACCATCGCAGACAAGAATCATGTCTGTACCATAAACAGCCAGTCCGCCATGTACGACATTAAACTGACCGTCTCTCTCTCCCTTTCCCCCAAACTTGTATAAGAAAACTCCATTCACATCAAAAACGCTACCATAGTTTATGCTAAAATAAGATACAAAGTATTTGCCGTTACCGTAGGTGATGTACCTAGGCTGTTCATTATTATCAGGCATATCAAACTCATGAACTAAATGTCCTTGTTTACTGAACACCTTGATACTTGGTTTGATACCCAGTTCTTGTTTTCCCACACAGCACACTGCGATGTTTTTATCATCGTTAACACACATTCCACGTGGTGCAAACCATTGGTCAGGTCTGTAGATAGTTCTTACATAAGTACCGTTCAAGTCAAACTCTTGTATCCTGCCTTTACCATCTGGACCATCACTGACAATTATCCTGTCTTCATTAAACACCACTCCACATGGATAATACAGCTGGCCTTCTCCTGTTTCTTTTCTGCCAAACTCTCTTAAATAGTTTCCGTCAAGACTGAATATTTGAATACCGTGGCTTTTACGATCAGCAATGGCTATCTCTCCATTATCACCGATTGCTATTGAATATGTTTCATTCAACAGTCCTCTAAAACTTACCCATCCTCCAAATGTTTTCACGGGTTTGAACAACTCCTTCACCTCGAGTATCTCTACATTCTGAGGGGAGTTCTTGACCCTTTTTTCTCCAATATTCACCTGAATTTCGTACCTTCCCGCTTTCTCTGCTTTATAACTCACACGGTATTTTCCAGTTTGGTCTTTAGACACTTTCTTTTCCACCTCGTTGCCCTCCACATCTTTGATTCTAACATCAATAGACTCGATTCTTGTGGGACACACTTCTCCTTCTGTATTCCTGGTGATTATCTTGCACTCGTTTATATAACCACCAATAAACCCTTTCTTGACTGATTCAATTGTGGATCGAGCAGGGTCCGTCACGTTCTTCACAATCCTGCCGACGTCTAGCAGTGATTGCATGACTTGCTCTGTCACGGAGTAACGTATTGTCATGTCACGCTGGATTGGCTGACCGCACAAGATCGAAGGAGCTTCTGATAACATTTGACTTCTTTCTAGAATCATTTGCTTACTTTCTATTTCTTCATATGCTACATCTCTCTCCAACAGTGCTTGGCAGTATTGTACAAATTCATCTGAATCTTTTAATCTTGTTTGAATAGACGTTTGTTCTTCATGATTTGTAGCTGTTAGTTCTTGGAGCGTCTGCTGCAGTTCCTCCTTCATCGCTATTCCGTGTTCTTTAGCCATGTTGCAAATCATTTCAACTACTTCATCGACATCCCTCTCTGCCACGGCTATCTCTCTTTCTATTCTCTCTGTGTTTCCTTTATATTGTTGTAATTCTTGTCCGTCGATTTGTTTCCGTTGCTCGACTTGATTCATCGCTCCTATGATCAATTTCCTTGAGTCCTGTCCAGCTTCTTCTAAGCTCTGCAGTTGGTGGTTTTGATGATTCAAAATAGCGCATTTTTGGCAAACGCTAAGTTTACATGTTCTCTCTTGACAATAGTATTCAAGCTTCTTTTTCTCGTGGAACTTGCACAGCATCTGGTTTTTGATGAAACTGTTTACATTTTCCTCCTTAAATTGATCGAGCTTTATTGGTTGGTGTTCATATTGTATTTCTTTGAATAACCGGTGGGCGTTGAAGCAATGCTCGCATATTAAGCCATTACAATGCGCACAAAACCCCACCAAGACTCGCGGTTGTTCACAGCTCACACAATGAGGCAAGACTGGTTCATTAGCCTTGCTTTTCATCCCATGAAGCAAGTCCAGAAGAGAATCCAAGTAGAACGACGAAGGTAGATTTGAAGGATCGCCGTCTGGCACAACTATGGTCGTCTTGCACATCGGACATTCCATTCGATATTCGCCTTGATTCTCGCGCTTGCCTGATACCATTGAGCGATACATCTGGTACAATAACTATGAAGACAGGAGAGAGTTTTGGGCTGAGTAAATACATCTAGACAAAGGGAGCAGGTCAGTTGTTCTTCGAAGGTGTCTGTGATGTCTTTGAGCGATTTGACTACAGCCATTTTCGCAGGGATGCAGAAAAGGAATCATAAGTTGATTCAGATTTCTTGTAAGTGGAATGTGATATTCAAAGGAGTCATGTGAAGACCTTGTGGAGAATGCGTCTAGGCATGCTGCATGTGATGACAAAAATCTTGACCTCGTGGTCGTAATCGAGATTAGTAGATTAGTTAGACTCAATGTTAAAATAACCCAGTTAGCATTTCGATCGATCGTAATCAGTAAACGCTAAGCTGAGATTTTGAATATTCCACAGTTTCGTCGAGTGAATATTAATGCCTTGGATTTTAGTATTTTGATGACGTCACGTGAGGTCAGAGATTTTCCAAGATGGTGTTTATTTCGTCCTCTAAAAGGGCCACAAAATGCAATGCAATACCAACAACTCAGCCTAGTTTTTGACTCAACCTCGGAATAGCTATTACATTTTGATTGACATTTGTTTCAGGCTCCGGCATTGTTTCAAATTAAAAAATCGCTTTCAAATAATATTATCTACTAAATCTTTATTATATGACCTTCAAAACGATATATAGTTTTATGTGGTTTTGTTTAAAGTGTTGCGTAGAGACTAAGAGAGAGTCTTAAACGAAACATACCCCTGGAGGTCTCCAGTGACCTTAACAGAGCTTTACCACTTTTCACTGCAGTCGCAAAAGGAAAATAGGGCAATACAATGCCTCTAAAAAAGTACCGACCAATTTATTTGATTGATAGAAAAGTATCGCCCAATTTCCCAATGTCTATCAAGCCGGCAACAAATTGGGTAGAATATCTCAGAATTGAAAACTCTGATTGTGGAAGATTGATCATAAACTCACGTTTTCGGTGCTAGCTTGGATTGTGTTAGGTCACCAAAAAGTTCGGACATCGTTCTCGGATTTCCATATAAATTCACTGACTTTAAAGGGAAAATTTAGGTAGATTTCTTTAGTTAGCTATCTTAACAGCAGTAAGAAAAGCTTCAATCAATATAGAAAAATGATTATTTACTTGTATTTAGAAGACTAACTAAACTTTAACCATGTAAATAGTTCATTTAGAGTCAGTACATTTGTACGGAAATTCGAGAACAATGTCCGAACTTTTCTGGTGACCGTAACACAATCTAAAAAACAATTCATACCCCGTGACGGCTAGCGCCGAATCACTGAATTACTTCGATCGTTTATTGTCCTATGAAAATAAAAGACAAATGCTTTCTTAATCCTCGTAGTACTCTTTAAAGCAGATAGTTGTAGTTGTATGTGGGACAAAATTTTAATGCCGCTTGGAAAACTGCTGCAATGGTGATTGGCTCGGTATTGTATGAGTCACAACCATCAATAGACTATTTACATCAGATAATAAGAAAACACATCACACATTACATCAACTGATAATATCTTTAATCATTAAACTAAATATGGGTTATTTACAAACCAATTACTTTTCACTTTGCTAATAAATATTTACAACAAGATTGGTATTACTTCGTCAAGTCTACAATATTGAGTCTTGCTACAAATAACATGTCATTCAAAGTTATAATATATATGTAGAGATAATTCGCTGATACACAGCAGAAACACATTTAATTCATTACATTTTAACTAATCATAAGAAAAAAAAGAAATAATATTTTATATCTATTTGGGAAAAGTGCCTGCTACAAATAATATTCAAACTTCTACGTGGAGAGAATCAGCTGAAACAGAATTAAGAGACTGTCTCTGTAAGAACCTCATAACCATTTTGGGTGAAAAAACAGATTTCTTTCAACATTTGTGTGTGAGTGTGCCCTTCTAAGGTTATTTCCAAAACACATTTTGTTTTGTGTCTGACTGATTTCACAATATGCGTTAACTGTAAGTTAAAATGTTGTATACTGTCATAATTATTTGTCACATGTGGACCACAGGAAGTCCATTCTTTGTTTATTTATTTTTATCTCGAAGCCAGAACCGCACAATACTATGTCTATGTTTTGGATAAATCTACCAACCAGAGACATTATTGTAATTAACTTAAAATTTTCCTGGCCTGGCCAAGATAAGTTGATACTATGTCAAGTCTTCTCGTGAAAGATGGTACTTTAGAAGATGACCTTGAATACCATCTGTACATTGCAGTAGTTTTACAAGACTTACCTTCCCTCTAGACTCTCCAAATTTTTTATCCGCATAAAAACAAACACTCAACATATTCAAACTTTTACTCTTCCGTACTGGTTTGACAGCTGAATCTAATTTGCTGGTCAGCGGCTTTCACTACTAGATTACTAGAAAAGAGTAACTACAAGATGGACTCAGGAAAATAACGAGGCAGTTTTTTTAAACTAATATCCTCGATAAAGTTACAAGAATAATGTTTTAGTATGTTACTATATTCAAAGACTTCATTGGGGACGAAATTGAAGACTAAAAGTGGATACTTCTGGGCCTAAATGTATCAACATGACAGTTGTATCGAACTGCAGATGACTCGTTTTCAAAGGCATGTTTTATCTAGATTATTTGGATTTCTTTGTGGTTGTAATCTCGTGATTTGTTCATCGATTGATATTTGTGCATCGTGCAAATAATTTACAGTTATTTATTTCGAGTGAACTTATCGTTGTATTTTATGACAGTATACAGCAATTTACCTATCAGTCTTTCGATTCCAATACTGTTTTCTAAAACCATTTTTTACAATTTGTGTGGTTAAAATATGTTTTTAAAATATATTAGATCAGTTTAAACAGTGAATTTATATACATTTAAAGATAAATCGCATTCAAAACTATTTGCACCTTTTTGACGTACTATATTAAATCTCAAAAATACTGAAAGTTTGTCGACCTGTCCACTTCTCAAAACCTGCTGGCCGCAAAATATTATTTTAATTTCTGTAAGAACTACTTTTTATCTCTGCAGTACTCAAATACTATAGTCCTACTAAGTCTAACTTTAGAGTTTTGATTTTTTTTTCCTAAGCCATATTTTAGCCAACTGGCCAAAGTCGATTGTCGATGGTCGGTAAAATTGAAATATCTAGATATAAATAAGTTTATATTTAACCTTAGGCTACTCATCTTTGCATAAGATATGATGTCTACTATAATATGGAAGGATTTAGTGTTGTGATGATTTGTTATGGATTTACGAATTTTTAAACATCACCCAAATTTCATGAATGAGAAGTAGTCAAAATCACTAATTTGGCCCCCTAGGGGACCCTCCCCCTTAAACTTTGCAAAAAAGCGCCGAGACACAAAACAAAATGTGTTTTGGAAATAACCTTGGAAGGGCACACTCACACACAAAGTTTGAAAGAAATCTGTTTTTTCACCTAAAATGGTTATGAGGTTCTTACAGAGACAGCCTCTTAAGCCGCTTAGTTTTTTTTTTTTTTAACTCATGAAAAATAAATGATAAAAGAAACAAATTACTAAATATTTATTTGGAAAAACAAAGACAATCTACAAAACTAAGAAATACTCATTTCGAGTTTACTCATCAATAATGACGATAAAATCAATGTTTTTCTCAAAGTTTTCATGGAAATAATAATAAAAGACTTATTAGGGTTATACCGTACTGTATGAGAGGGATAGAAGTGTAGAAGTGTTAAATGGTTGATATCTATTAACACCAAACAGAAACTCTATTACCCCAAAATTCTACCACAAACACTCGACCATCAGCTGTAACTACTACATCCACAGGACCATCCATCTGACCAACACCTGAACCACGGCTACCAAATGACCTTATAAACTGACCTTCTTGTGTGAAAAGTTGAACACGGTGATTATAACTATCACAGACAAGAATCATGTCTGGACCATAAACAGCTAGTCCACGTACACCATTAAACTGACCGTCTCTTTCTCGCTCTTCTCCAAACTTGTACAAGAAAACTCCATTCACATCAAAAACACGAACATAGTTTATGTCATAATAAGATACAAAGTATTTGCCGTTACCATAGGTGATGCACTCAGGCTGTTCATTATTATCAGGCATATCAAACTCATGAACTAAATGTCCTTGTTTACTGAACACCTTGATACTTGGTTTGATACCCAGTTCTTGTTTTCCCCAACAACACACTGCGATGTTTTTATCATCGTTAACACACATTCCACGCGGTACAAACCATTGGTCAGGTCTGTAGATGGTTCTTACATAAGTACCCTTCAAGTTAAACTCTTGTATACTGCCTTCACCATCCGGAGCATCGCTGACAATTATTCTGTCTTCATTAAACACCACTCCAAATGCATAATACAGTCGACCTTGTCCTGTTCCTTCCCTGCCAAACTTTCTTAAACAGTTTCCATCAAGACTGAATATTTGAATACGGTGGTTACCCCATTCAGCAATGGCTATCTCTCCATTATCACTGACTGCTATCGAATTTGGATTATTCAACTGTCCTCTACCACTTCCCTTTTCTCCAAAGGTTTTTACAGGTTTGAACAACTCCTTCACATCGAGTATCTCTACATTCTGAGGCGAGTTCTTGATCCTTTCTCCTCCAATATTCACCTGAATTTCATGCCGTCCATATTTTTTTGGCTTAAAACTCACACGGTATTTTCCAGTTTGCTCTTCAGACACTTTCTTTTCCACCTCGTTGCCCTCCACATCTTTGATTCTAACATCAATAGACTCGATTCTTGTGGGACACACTTCTCCTTCTGTATTCCTGGTGATTATCTTGCACTCGTTTATAAAACCACGAGGAGTTTTCAATAATTCAATTGTGGATCGAGCATGGTCCATTACATTCTTCACAATCCTGCCGATGTCTTGCAGTGATTGCATGACTTGCTCTGTCACGGAGTAACGTATTGTCACGTTACGCTGGATTGGTTGACGGCACAAGATCGAAGGAGCTTCTGATAACATTTGACTTCTTTCTAGAATCATTTGCTTACTTTCTATTTCTTCATATGCTACATCTCTCTCCAACAGTGCTCGGCAGTGTTGCACAAATTCATCTGAATCTTTTAATCTTGTTTTAATAGCCGTTTGTTCTTCATGATTTGCTGTTGTTAGTTCCTGGAGCGTCTGCTGCAGTTCCTCCTTCATCGCTCTTCCGTGTTCTTTGGCCATGTTGCAAATCATTTCAACCACATTATCAACGTCCCTCTCTGCCACGGCAATCTCTCTTTCAATTCTCTCTATGTTTTCTCTAGATTGTTCTAATTTTTGTTCGTTGTTTTGTTTCCGTTGTTCGACTTGATTCATCGCTCCTATGATCAATCTCCTTGAGTCCTGTCCAGCGTCTTCTAAGCTCTGCAGTCGGTGATTTAGATGATTCAAAGTAGCGCATTTTTGGCAAACGCTGAGTTCTCTCCTGACAATAGTATTCAAGCTTCTTTTTCTTGTGGAACTTGCACAGCATCTGGTTTTTGATGAAACTGTTTACATTTTCTTCGTTAAATTGATCGAGCTTTATTGGTTGGTGTTCATCTTGTATTTCTTTGAATAACCGATGGGCGTTGAAGCAATCCTCGCATATCAAGCCATTACACTGCGCACAAAACCCCACCAAGACTCGCGGTTGTTCACAACTCACACAATGGGGCAAAACTGGTTGATTAGCTTGGCTTTTCATCCCATGAAGCAAGTCCAGGAGAGAATCCAAGTAGAACGACGAAGGTAGCTTCGAAGGATCGCCGTCTGGCACAACTACTGTCGTCTTGCACATCGGACAATCCATTCGATATTCGCCTTGATTCCCGCTTGTGTGATACCACTGTCCGATACATCTTGTACAATAATTATGAATACAAGAAAGAGTTTTGGGCTGGGTAAATACATCTAGACAAAGGGAGCAGGTCAGTTGTTCTTCGAAGATGTCTGTGATGTCTTTGAGCGATTTTAGTGCAGCCATTTTCACAGGGATGCGGAAAAGGAATGCGGTGAGTCAGATTTCTTGGAACTGGAATGTGATATTCAAAGGAGTCACGTGAAGACCCTGTGGAGAATGCGTCTAGGCACGCCGCCTGTGATGACATCAATCTTGCAGATTCTTGACCTGACCTTCACTAGAGTGAATCAAATGGCTCGACTGGGCTTTCTTCGATGTACCGAATTAGATCAACTAATCGGAATTTTTTGGCAGCCAAAATGTAAACAATCCAAAGCAATTAGTTCATGTCATCGAAACCTTTTTTTCTTTCTTGACTCGGGAAAAGATTATTTTTGGGATCATAGTTTTTGTGTCTCCATTCTACTTTACGTTTTGAGAAATGGAAGAAATATAATGAAGGAAATTGAAAAATGCGAGGATACCTGTTCATACTGTCACACTGCTGTCTATAAATGGGCACCAGGGCACCGAGAGTTCGAGTTGATATTCTACCTGTCTAAACAACAAGTGTGAATGGGGAAGAGGTAAAGGAAGGGACCTATACTACCACTCCCTGACTCATAGACCCCCCCCCCCCCCCCCTCCCTTACGTGCTATGCAGGCTAACACTCACAACACCTACAAGCTGTCAGCTTGTCAGTAATTGGATCATCATTTGTTCAATGGATCTTTTGATATGTGGAGAATGCTCATCAAAACAAAATTGGTGTTTGGTAATTTATTGATGGTCCTTGAATGGTTATTCTGAGATCAGGAATCAAAATCAACAATGACTGCAGCTCTTTTTTCTCAATAGCACCGAGGGAAATCAAACCAATTGTCGTAGTGACGAGGTAGGTCTTGGTGGATGTCAATCAGTGTTGTCATAGTGACGAGGTAGGTCTTGGTGGATGTCAATCAGTGTTGTCATGGCATTTTGTTAAAACACAAAGTTTTCAAAGTAGTGTCTTTGGTACGTACTGCAAAAGTTGTTTGATATCCATCAAAACCTACTTCGTCCTGATGATTCCATGAATGCTAGTGAGACTGTCATGTTGTACAACATATACTCGATGCGTTAACCATAACACAACTCTTGAACAATCAAAACACGCTTCAAGAGTGTCAATATTGTCCAACATTCCCCAAATGCCTTCTACATTACAAAAAAATACACTATTAAGCAATGATAATTGTTAAATTTATGCGCTGTAGTCATTGCTAATTAAATGTTACTACACAGGGCGATGGCTCTGAGGTCGTTACAAAATGTTCTTGCTAACAGTTTGTCTTTTATTGCAGCAGACAAGGAAAGAGTGGATTTTTTGCTGCCATGGAAATGAGAAAATTTTTTGTTGCCATGGAAACCAGACCAGCCGCTCTAGAGCTTAGCTTATGATGCCTCGTCAAAGCATTGTACAAGCACTGAAAATAATTCCCCCCACTGTCCAATCTTTATCTTTAGAGTAGATATGTAAAATATATATGCCTCCAAACACATATATTCTGGGGGAATCTTTGGGCAGCGGTAGGCATCACTTAATTTTCCCGGTTTTCCAACAATAGAAATCTTTGGTTTGCCAAGCCATGGGTTAACACAAGGCAAATTGGACTTAGTTGAATCCGGTTCATATCAGTTACGCGGGTTATAGTTGAGTTCATTGTAAAGGGTTATCCTTTATGCTGATTTGGAACTTTAGAGTTGTATTTTTTGAGGACAACCATGTGAGTACAATGTACCAACTTCCGGTGAATTCCGACGCAGCTCACACTAGTTTCTAGCTAGTTATATCTTTCGGTGAATTTTAATGTAGAGATGTCACAAAACTCATTTGTCAATCATGACGATCATGAATCACGTTGCAAGGTACAGGGAGTTTACAAACTTTATTCATTCTTCCCGTAAGGGCTTTTCCGAAAGGAGAGAAAAATTACGTAAGGGAGACGTGTTTCATTGATGTAGTATAAATAAGTGTAAATGTTGTAAGGCGTCTAAACCTCTAAGAAGTAAAATTTCGTTGAGAGTCTTTGTCTTAGGTCATGAAAGGTCAAACAATAATAGAAAGCTGTATTACAGTCAAAACACCTCAAGCGTGAACACGTAGAGATCATTAATGGCTTTACTTGTATTTTTGGATTCTTGATTTCATTATTCGATTTTAATTTCTGACACACGCTACTTATGTTTATTCTTTCTACACATAACACACACACACAGGCCAACGTGGTGTGTCCCAGTCGTCTCGTTACACGTAGGGTTAAGCTTCTGGCGCTAGAAGTTTTGAAACGTGTAGGTCGAATACTGACCTCTACCTTGTGTCTTAACCCCTGACGATAAATACTTGGTAGATCGAACGACTATCCCCGAGCTTTCATAGTTTTATATTGATTCCCTACCACACCGCCGCGACGCATGAGCTCATGTTTCGTAACGTTGCCTTCACTCGAAACAATTTTATTCTTAACTCAATATACATTGTACGATGTACTTTATCGTTTACTGTACCATTGCTACCTATAGCTATCTACGATACATATCAATAATACTCTCATATACCTCTCGTACGCTCAACTGTTCCAATCACCCAGTGCCTTAATATTTATTTATTTTATGCTATTTATTTATATCTTTTTCATCATTTTTCTTCAATCATTTTTCACATACGTCCCCCCCCCCCCCCCCCCCTCCCCACCACTTCCCCCTTTGCTTGAGTCCGAATACCTGTGTCGAACATAGTGTTTGTCGGGTTTTTAATACCTGATGAATCTATGTTTTTAAATTTATCATAATTTAACACGAATAGCTACAATTTGCTTGTCTTTGTATAAAGCCTACATGGTGTTCAATAACACAAGGATCAATAAAATTCAGACATTTAATAAAACT
This sequence comes from Actinia tenebrosa, assembly GCF_029948245.1. Classification (NCBI taxonomy): domain Eukaryota; kingdom Metazoa; phylum Cnidaria; class Anthozoa; order Actiniaria; family Actiniidae; genus Actinia; species Actinia tenebrosa. The sequence goes on along the minus strand of NW_028292575.1, from coordinate 3,627,377 downwards.
TCAGAATATTTTTATTCAGTTTTCGCGCAGGATGTGGATAACCTCTAGTGCTCAGGGTCAGTCTACTGACTCGTGTTTTGAGTTGTATAAAGCTTATGTGACAAAAAAGCGCTATTACATTTGAAACGCGGATCGAATGTAAAATATGGTTGATGACTGAAGCTGTCAATAAATCCCCCCCCCCCCCCCCCCCCCCCACACACACACGTGACCTTCGCCACCGAACCAGAGAAGAAATATTAAGAAAATTCTGTGAAATAGACTGGTGTATGGAGGTGGTGGGTACCGGCATATACCCCCACCCCCATCCATGAAAAGGTAGGTGGTGGCGGGCAATACCCCACCCCCCTAAATCGGGTCCCTACTGCGGACAATTGTTTTGACCTCTTCCCTAATTAATTATATCTGAATTGAAAATATAGTGTAATATAGAAGCAACAGAGTATTTTATGAAGTGGCTTTGATGGTTTGAACTTCTCAGTTTGTACAGGTTCGCTGTTTACTTAGGAGACTCCAATCTTTGTTAAAACTGAACAGTCTGTATCAGGAACTGTGTTATTAGTCTCTAATGCAAGGTGATACAATCACTCATTCTACCATTTTCTCTCCAGCCATCCATCTCATTCAGTTTGTCATCAGTCCATCCATATTATATGCTCTCGGTCCATCCATCGCAGTTATTTCATTATTCATGTATCAATCCCATCACTCCGTCCCATTTATTTATTCATCCATCTCATCCATCCAACCAAGTGCTCCATCTTTCTCATATGCATCCTTTCCATTTATTTATTTATCCATCTACCCCCCCCCCCCCCCTATCACCCCTCCTATTCATTTATTCATCATTACATCCCATCTGTCACCCAATCTTTCAACACTATAGATTTCCTTCACCATATGAGCTTATTTTAACATCATATCTTAAAACAATGTTGTAACTTGGTATTTCATAATATCTTTATCTTCAGGCAAAGCTATGATGTAGACTTTGAAATAGGTTTAGATGGGACAACCATCCGTTCTTCAGATACATGGGTTCAACTCCCCAGCCTCCAGCGGGTTACAACAATGAGTCACCTACTGAAGTATACTGGTCTCTAGCTAGCAACGGGGATAGTAGTCATACTGCTAATGCTGTGAATAGTAATGCAGCAGCAGTAAGGGGGACTCGCGGTCAATGTCAAAGATTTACGGGTTTTACAGGCGGTTTAAGGAAGGCGCCGGCAGCGGGAATAAGCCGCGCGATAAGTCCTTACTGCTGCTAGTTGTCGAACCGCAAACGGAGGTTAAAATATCCTTTACATATAGATGGACACCATCACAAGCATTCGAAATAAAACTGTGCGCCGACTGCGAACTCAGGTGTTGGATCGCCTGGATGCTGACTTTGCCTTCACAACATTTATGGAGGGAGATACGGACGAGACGATGACAGAAGAAAGGGCTGAAAGAATAATTAACTTAATACCCGAAGGTAACTACCGGTTGGAGCTAACGTTCATAAAGTATTTAGACGGCGAGTGGATGATAGAAAAGGGGCGCAATCCTATCAGGGCGTCTGGTAAGAAGGACCTGTTTGTCTTAAACGAAAACACACGCCCGGGAGCATTGGTAGGAATAGACATGCTGTTCTACGAGGTTGCTTACCCTGTTACCGTAGTCATTTACGGTGCGTACAAGATAAAGACGCCAGACGTTAAGAAGTTGAAACCGATGCGACATCCCGGTAATTGCGTAGGGAAGTTAGTAAGAGAGTTCTTTGAAGACTCCTCTCGGGGCGGTAAACTGACTTTAAAGAGAAGAGAAGCCATCAGGAAATGGGAAAAAAATACTAATAGGACCGGAGGGTCGATAGACAACATCAAGAAGTTAGAAACGGCGCTGGAGAGGCGAATCCATGTGAAAGATATCACCGACGGCTTTATTTACTCCGGAACACACAAATATGGGGGCCGTAGGTGCGCCTATAGTCATCTACCAGCACAATGGGCACGCCTGGCGCGAACTGCGATTCCCAAGAAAGAAGGAAACGAAGGTCTATAAGAATTCTCCATTGGCAGAGTTAATCCATGAGAATTCCATTTGGTTGATGGATTCAGAAGGAAGTCAGTTTATGACGCAAGACGGCACTTTGTATCGACCCGAAATTGAACAACAGCGCATTCAAAGCGCCTGTGAGACCTTAGGGGAAGACTTCTCTGACGAGGTCCTTAGCAGTCGCAGCTTGGACTTCTTAGCCGCAAAGAAAAGAAATGGATGGAAACCTGCCCCAAAAGAGTTCGGAGACATAGCCAAAGCCTGTGTAGAACACGGTCACGGTGGTCTGTGGAACATGGAGTACGACAAAGATGAGTATGTGTCGCTGGATATGAAACACTGTTACCCTGCAAGTTTTAAAGGTCTAGGGGATTGTAAGGAATATTACGACCGTTACGGACATCCAGACTCCCAATTCTTCCGCGTTTCGTTAGACGGTCACTACGACGCCCCAGCAACTGGATTCGTACGATTAACGTCTTGGAAGTTGGCTAAAGACTTACATCCCATAATTTACGCGTGGTACGGGAAGCATCTACAAGAGAAAGAATGGATACCCGTACCTCTATTGAAGTTCTTTGAAGAGCGCAAGCTTTTAAAATACACGGCGCATGAAGCCATACTTTGTCATGGCGCCTTTACGCAATGGCTCCCAGAACACAACCCCACAGCACGCGTTGTCATAGGAAAATTCACGCAGGGCGCTAAGGAGGGCGAGAAACACATGCAGCGACGCCTGATAACAGACGAAGGAGAGTTAAGCTTCCTTATTAAGCGCGCCCACGAACAAGGAACAATGGTGTCTGTGGAGAAATGGGACTAGCTTCATAGAAGGTCAGAAAGAACAGAAATGGAATGCACTTTGTTACTACCAAGACCACAGGCCGCAATATTACCACCTGCGTGCGAGTATGTTAGCAAATGCGCATATTAACCTACTTGCGATGCTCCTACGGTTTGACAAAGAGGACGTTCCGCGCGTAGCCACGGATTCCTTGTACGTAAAGCCTGAAGTGTTAGAGAAGATGAAAGAATTCTACACCGAAGATGAGTTGGCGGAAAGTGGTCAATGGCGCGTTAAAGATGAGGAGATAAAAGCATGGAGAGAACGTGTAGAATATCACGGAGAACATCTTTGCGGTAGCGTGGAACCAACCGGGGAGCCACTGCCTTCGGTTGCCGACCCCATTTCCTACCAACGCTTCTCTTACCTCTACGGTACAGGAGGCAGCGGTAAGACTACGCGTGTGTTAGAACTCTTTCCTAAGATAAAGGTGCTAACGCCAACGCATCGTTTGGAAAGAGAAATCTGCGAAATGGGTTACGACGCGCAGACCTACCACAGCTCTTCCGTTGGAATGGCCAAAAGTGGGTACCAGAAGCCATCCACGACATACCTCCGGTGATACTTTGGGATGAGATTTGCACCGTTCCTTTAGAAATCCTCAAAGAATTCGTAGAATTCCTCCGTGGAAAGTGTCAAGTAATATTCGCCGGAGATCCCTGCCAGCCTCCTCCAATAGCCGGAGAGATGCCCCACGAATGGCTAAAGGGGTTCGTAGACTACTCTGAAGAAATTAACGCCGACTACCGCAGCAAGGATCAAGTAAGGAACCTGAAAGCGGAATTAAGGGGCCTTAGTGACGCCGACCAATGCAAAACACTGCGCAAACGCGTACGAGCGAAGAAATACGAGGACTTCCTTTACGCATGGCATCCAAAGGATCTGGTGCTGAGCAGCAAACGCGCAGCACAGTCTCGCATACAGAAAGACTTACTCAATATACACCGAGAGCGCTTCCCTACGCATCCCGTACCTGTTTGTTATAAACCCCACGACACCCGCATGCAAAAAAGAGACGTCTGGGTACCTGGTACCGACATCCAACTGCAGAACGCGGTAACGCATGACAAAGCCTGGGTACCCATAGAAAAGGTGGAAAAAATAACCTCCCATCCAGATTGGCGCTTAGGCTATTGCATGACAGTCCACAGCGCGCAAGGGCTTACCATAAAAGAAACCTTATGGATCATAGACCAGCGGCTGTGTTGGAGCAACCTTATCTACACTGCCGTAAGCCGCGTAGAATATGCCAAGCAGTTAAAAAGAGCCTGGGGTCCGCAACTGCGCTACGACCGCACCCCAGAGGACGTAGCCAAAGAGAACATTGCTAAGAAACTCCTTCGCTACGAAAGACACGACGAAGAAAAAAATATGACGTTCGACCTATGCGCGGACGACGTCTATAAGAAAGGGGCAAGGTGTGCCAAATGTAACATACCTCTACTATGGAGGTTTGACCCAAATGACGATCAGCAGTTCTCCGTGGATCGCATAAATAATAAACGCGGCCATTGTAGAGGCAATGTAAGACTGACATGCCTAGAGTGCAATCGGGCGCGTGGTGCTGCGCTACTTTGAAGGGCAGCTAGCACTACTCTGAGTCTTTGGGGACTATGAGCAGCTCTTCCATGACAAATCCGCGACTTGGGCCATTTAGGTAATACAACACGGGTTGCCCTTCCTTGGTGACGGACTTCGAAATCTCATACGTTTCCAAAGGCCAGTTAGGATCCGTGGCTCTCTTACTGCCACCTTCGAGTTCCCCCGGCTGATAGAGGTATCTGACCACTATGTTGCGGGGGAGCTTTTTTTCTTTTAGTCCGACCGCCCTTGAACTTCTGACGTAGGACTTGTGTTCCACGTGTTTCTCTTTTATGGCATCCTTGGGTTTTATTCCCGTAGCCCTGGCCGCCTCGTTGTTCAAAGCCGCGACGACCTGGGGGAGCCTCTGAGTCCATTCCCTGTTGCGCTTGGAGGGATCTTCCAGCTCTTTCCAATACTGGTATCCAAAGAGACGCTCAGCCAGGGTTTTATTGAATCTTTCGACGATGCTCTGACCCCTGTGGTACTCAGCTTTGGCTCTTCTAATCTTGGTGTCGTGGTCTTTCAGGGTCTTGGTAACCACGCCCATGAACTCTGTCCCCGCATCCACTTGCAGCAGCTTAGGCCATTTCAAGACGCGCTTATAAATCCTACCTAGGGCTTCTGCGACTTCCCCAGAATCCTTGCTGGTTATGGGTTCGGCGTCCTTGTATCTGCTTGCGATATCAACTACGGTCAAAGCGTATCTATAGGTCTTCTTTCTCACCTTGTCATGTGGTAAGAAGAGCAAATCCGCCTGATGAACTTCATTGGGGACATTTACGGTAAAGCTGGGCCTGGGAATGTACTTAGGCACGGGAAGATAAACCTGCCAGAGGGTTTGTTTTCTTAGCCAGTTTTTAGCCGTTTCATCTGATACCCTGGCCGCGGTCGCGAGTTTCTTGATGGCCGACGCTCCTTTCCAATAGCCTTCAGGCCCATAGTAAATCCTCTTGAGTTTGTCCTCTACGCGGCCCATTATATGAATTCCAGGACGAGATTGATCTTTCGCCCGTTGAAATCCACCGTCTTTCCGTCCACTTTAATGGTGATGTTTATGCTTTCTACCAAATTAGACAAGTCATAGCTCAAAGAAATGGGGGTGTATTCTACTGGGTCAAATGGATTACCTTTGGGCAGAAACTTGGACATAAGAGAAGACTTTTCTCCATTGTTGTAACTATGGACCAAGTCGCAATAGACTTCGTAAGAGGATGCGACTTTCCATTTCACGGGTATGGCTGTGTCGGTAATTGTCTTGCCCGAGGCACATAATAAAGATCCCAATGGGTCAGACTTTCCAAAAGTTACTGAATAGTTTGGCATATTATGTTTGAAGGTCATTTCGTGCGGCAATCCTGTGGTGAGCGTATAACCGTGTTTTGCTAATTCCTTAGCAAGGGTGATTGGTGTGTAATGTCCATCGGGCAGCAATACGCCTTGATAATTGCCGCCGCCTTTATGCTCAGTGACCAAGGCATTGACTAAATTATACCAAGAATTGTACAAAGAGCAACTAACCAACCGAACTTTATGGGCTTTAATGGGGGGATTCAGATAAGTGGTAAAGTCATTCTTGTCGCTTTCCAAAAAGACGATCATATATTTCAGGAAACACAGTTCCCTTCGTTAGAGCAGATACGCCAAAGCTACGCCTCCGGCCAGCCCTGCGACTCCTACGAAGACCAACTCATTGTCTTTTTGTTTCTTAGAAGGCTGATAGTAATTCTTAAACTGAGGCCTTTTTAACCCCGTTAATGCCGCGGGGTGTGCTTGCGCATAGAGCTTAAAGGCGTAGTCCGTGTTTTCGAAGTTCTTATCCGCCTGCATCTTGTCTTGGTAGTTCTTATCCAACCAATCCCTGTAAGCTTGTCTTTTTTCATTCCAAGCTGCCACGTCTCGCTGATATTTCTCCAGCGCTAAGTCGTGTCTCTTCCTTTCGGCGGCTAAATCTCCGCTTTTGTCGCCTCTGACTAATCTATCCAAATACTGACCACCATAATTAGCTCCAGTGAATGCTAAAGCTGCAATAACTCCACCTGCGACCACGCTAGCCATTTATACATTAGGAATGTACTTTTCCTTCTGTAGGTAATTCTTTGCCATGATAGCCCCGCCTACGGCAGCGGTCATTTTAGCAAAATTAGCGAAGCTCTTGCTTGGGTCTTCAGTAAAGTCTTCTTTGAGCACTTTCTTACCTACCCAACCAATACCCGCAACGATGGAAGTAATGATAGCTGCTTCTTCAACAGTTTTCAATAACGCGGTTGACATTATATTACAGAGCGAGAAGGTTATTACTCCATTTCAGGGATCTTACTTTTTCTAACAGCCGGCTCCACAGGTGCGTGCACGGGCGCGTGATATGTTGGTGGTTCTACCTTTTTCGTAGCCCGCCATTGTAAGTAAAGGCTGCCTGCTGCTATAGCAACTCCTAACGCGCCAATGACGTACCCAGGATTAATGAAGGATTCCTCTTCTTTTTCCTCCACCTTTTCTTCTTTTTTGGCTTTGTTCTTTTTATTCATCTCCGCGAGCTTCTTCCCCGCGGCAACTCTGCCTGGAGATTTAGCCTTGGTAATCTTTTGCTCCTCTTGGGGCTGCTCTACCTTCGACTCTGGTTCACTCATTTATATCTAAGGACTTGAAGGACTTGATAAGTACTTGAGAATGACTTAAGTAAGTACTTAAGGACGACTTGACTAAGTACTTGAGGCGACTTGATCAGGTACCTCAGCAAGTGCTGCCTGGAAGACCTTTTCGACTTCTCTGTCCTTTTTGAAGTCCTTCCAAGACATCGTAAGTTCCTTCAAGTCAACGTGCTGAGCTACGTGAAGTGCCGCAGAGGCGACTGCCATTAACTTACCGCACTTCAAAGACAACCACCCGCAAGTTATCTTAAGTTCTTGGGCGATGACATAGTCATCACTAATGTCCTTCTGCAGTTGCTCCACGTCGTCTATAGGCAGCGCAAGTCCAAGCAATTTAGTCGCAAGTCGGATAGCGGAGTCTGCTACGGCGTCCGTGGTCTTGCTTGCAAGGGCAGCCTCGTACCTCTTATGGAACTTCTTGACTTCCTCTTCTGACAACTTATTAACCTGCTCATGGGTAAGTTCCTTGCCTATCATTTCTTTACACTTCCCAGAAGACACAAGAATGTTAAGTTGTTCCTTGAGGTTACTTTCATCTAACTGCGTGGGGACTTCATCTAAGAGCTGCTCAATGTCCATATACATTAGGAATCATAGATTCCAACCGTGTAGGGAAACCTCAAAGAGAAGATCATCTTGGAATGTTGGTGCGTCTTTAAATGCCGCATGTATTCATGCAACTGTTCCTTGGATATCTCACCGCCGTAGTCGCTTAAGATGGTTTCCAGGTCAGACTTGCTCGGAGTATAAAATACGACAAGTGAACCTATGTTTTCCCTAAAAGGCTTGGAGACGCTGGTAAGCTGCTGCGAGAGCAACCAAACGCTAATATTGTCGTGTCTGCCGCTAAAGGCGAGCTTCACTAATTCGGAGGTGCGTCTTTTTACGTCGTCCCCGCAGGCGATGTCATCCAGTATGAGCAAGGTTTGCGTATCTTTAGGGAATTGCTTATGCCAGAACTTAAGATGGCTGGATAACTCGTTAGGGTCTAAGATATCCACAAAGAAGTCGTCATCTTTCACTCCTATGCCCGTCCAGGTGCGGTTGTTCACGTAGGTGGGGCAAAGCAGCACGATGTAGTCGAAGCGGTATCTAAAGGGTCCTAATAGCTGCTCCACGACGAACTGGGTCTTTCCGCAGCCGGTGGGTCCTACTATCAGAGCATTGCAGGGAATATGGTTCGGATCCATTATATATACGATGGACCCAGTGGACGCAGTAAGAAGGATTGCCGGCGACGCAAAAGATAAAAGAGACACCATAGAAATGCAAAGGGAGGAGATCGATCGGTTAAAAGAGCGCGTGCAGGAATTGTACGATGAAATGTGCGGCCTGAAGCGCGCGGAAAGGTTTGGTGCGCTTTTGACGATGGCCGGTTGGGCTAAGGAGTCCGTTAAGGACTTCATGCGATATCCCCCGTAGAATGTTAACAATAACGTTAAATCTTTGTTAAGGATACCTGGAAACTATTTCAAAGAGTGTCTCAGAATGTTGACAATAAGGTTAAATCTTTGTTAAGGATGCCTGGAAACTATTCCAAAGAGTGTCTTAGCTTTACTATTTTGAATCCTGCAAGCGCCCTTAAAAGGGGGTCCTTATTTTTATTTATTATTATCGAATATCCTTAATTATTCTTAATAATAATAAATAAAAATAAGAATGGGATTTGAGACTCTTTGCGCAAACCCTACTTTACTATCTTAGGTCCTTTCTAACTTCTACGGGCTTTCCTTGCCGCCTCATTGCCGGCATGCCAGGCCTCAAAGCGATCTAAGTACTCCTTAAAGCCGCCTTGACCGTCGTAGAGGCACTGCCAAATATGCTGGTCACTTCTTTGACAGCCGCAACGCTCGCAGGTTGCCTCCCAATATTCCCTATCTTCCCACCTTACGCCTTCGACGCAGTCAAACTCCGCAAAGCGCTGGTCAATTTCCTTCTTCCGGCGCGTTAACTTCCTTTGGGTTTCCTTTGGGCAACATCGTGCAGCAACGTCGCCGTGCTCCTCGCAAGCCACGCTCAGCAGGTCGTAATTGCCGCGGCACCGATGTCGATGCCATTCGTCGTTCTTGTCCTCCTCGCAGCGCTCACATACGTTCTTTAGGCAAACGCGGTTATCCACGTGGTAATCCAACATTTGCGCGCTGCTAAAGAGTCGATTACACTCCTTACAACGCCTTTCGCGTGCCTTCTTAGCGCACACCGTCTTTTCCAGGTGGTATTTTAACATTTGCTTGCTGCTGAACTCCTTGTTACACCGCTCACACTCCATATATAATAAGGATTTAATAACCCTTATATGGGATACCGCATAAAGTCCTTAATGGACTCTTTTGCCCCGGATACTATTTCAAAGAGTGTCTCAGAATGTTGACGTTTAGGTTAAATCTTTGTTAAGGATGCCTGGAAAGCCCGTAATGGTTAGTAGGCGGCTTAAAATAGTAAAGTAGGGATTTGCGCAAAGAGTCTCAAATCCCATTCTTATTTTTATTTATTATTATTAAGAATAATTAAGGATATTTAATAATAATAAATAAAAATAAGGACCCCCTTTTAAGGGCGCTTGCAGGATTCAAAATAGTAAAGCTAAGACACTCTTTGGAATAGTTTCCAGGCATCCTTAACAAAGATTTAACCTTATTGTCAACATTCTGAGACACTCTTTGAAATAGTTTCCAGGTATCCTTAACAAAGATTTAACGTTATTGTTAACATTCTACGGGGGATATCGCATGAAGTCCTTAACGGACTCCTTAGCCCAACCGGCCATCGTCAAAAGCGCACCAAACCTTTCCGCGCGCTTCAGGCCGCACATTTCATCGTACAATTCCTGCACGCGCTCTTTTAACCGATCGATCTCCTCCCTTTGCATTTCTATGGTGTCTCTTTTATCTTTTGCGTCGCCGGCAATCCTTCTTACTGCGTCCACTGGGTCCATCGTATATATAATGGATCCGAACCATATTCCCTGCAATGCTCTGATAGTAGGACCCACCGGCTGCGGAAAGACCCAGTTCGTCGTGGAGCAGCTATTAGGACCCTTTAGATACCGCTTCGACTACATCGTGCTGCTTTGCCCCACCTACGTGAACAACCGCACCTGGACGGGCATAGGAGTGAAAGATGACGACTTCTTTGTGGATATCTTAGACCCTAACGAGTTATCCAGCCATCTTAAGTTCTGGCATAAGCAATTCCCTAAAGATACGCAAACCTTGCTCATACTGGATGACATCGCCTGCGGGGACGACGTAAAAAGACGCACCTCCGAATTAGTGAAGCTCGCCTTTAGCGGCAGACACGACAATATTAGCGTTTGGTTGCTCTCGCAGCAGCTTACCAGCGTCTCCAAGCCTTTTAGGGAAAACATAGGTTCACTTGTCGTATTTTATACTCCGAGCAAGTCTGACCTGGAAACCATCTTAAGCGACTACGGCGGTGAGATATCCAAGGAACAGTTGCATGAATACATGCGGCATTTAAAGACGCACCAACATTCCAAGATGATCTTCTCTTTGAGGTTTCCCTACACGGTTGGAATCTATGATTCCTAATGTATATGGACATTGAGCAGCTCTTAGATGAAGTCCCCACGCAGTTAGATGAAAGTAACCTCAAGGAACAACTTAACATTCTTGTGTCTTCTGGGAAGTGTAAAGAAATGATAGGCAAGGAACTTACCCATGAGCAGGTTAATAAGTTGTCAGAAGAGGAAGTCAAGAAGTTCCATAAGAGGTACGAGGCTGCCCTTGCAAGCAAGACCACGGACGCCGTAGCAGACTCCGCTATCCGACTTGCGACTAAATTGCTTGGACTTGCGCTGCCTATAGACGACGTGGAGCAACTGCAGAAGGACATTAGTGATGACTATGTCATCGCCCAAGAACTTAAGATAACTTGCGGGTGGTTGTCTTTGAAGTGCGGTAAGTTAATGGCAGTCGCCTCTGCGGCACTTCACGTAGCTCAGCACGTTGACTTGAAGGAACTTACGATGTCTTGGAAGGACTTCAAAAAGGACAGAGAAGTCGAAAAGGTCTTCCAGGCAGCACTTGCTGAGGTACCTGATCAAGTCGCCTCAAGTACTTAGTCAAGTCGTCCTTAAGTACTTACTTAAGTCATTCTCAAGTACTTATCAAGTCCTTCAAGTCCTTAGATATAAATGAGTGAACCAGAGTCGAAGGTAGAGCAGCCCCAAGAGGAGCAAAAGATTACCAAGGCTAAATCTCCAGGCAGAGTTGCCGCGGGGAAGAAGCTCGCGGAGATGAATAAAAAGAACAAAGCCAAAAAAGAAGAAAAGGTGGAGGAAAAAGAAGAGGAATCCTTCATTAATCCTGGGTACGTCATTGGCGCGTTAGGAGTTGCTATAGCAGCAGGCAGCCTTTACTTACAATGGCGGGCTACGAAAAAGGTAGAACCACCAACATATCACGCGCCCGTGCACGCACCTGTGGAGCCGGCTGTTAGAAAAAGTAAGATCCCTGAAATGGAGTAATAACCTTCTCGCTCTGTAATATAATGTCAACCGCGTTATTGAAAACTGTTGAAGAAGCAGCTATCATTACTTCCATCGTTGCGGGTATTGGTTGGGTAGGTAAGAAAGTGCTCAAAGAAGACTTTACTGAAGACCCAAGCAAGAGCTTCGCTAATTTTGCTAAAATGACCGCTGCCGTAGGCGGGGCTATCATGGCAAAGAATTACCTACAGAAGGAAAAGTACATTCCTAATGTATAAATGGCTAGCGTGGTCGCAGGTGGAGTTATTGCAGCTTTAGCATTCACTGGAGCTAATTATGGTGGTCAGTATTTGGATAGATTAGTCAGAGGCGACAAAAGCGGAGATTTAGCCGCCGAAAGGAAGAGACACGACTTAGCGCTGGAGAAATATCAGCGAGACGTGGCAGCTTGGAATGAAAAAAGACAAGCTTACAGGGATTGGTTGGATAAGAACTACCAAGACAAGATGCAGGCGGATAAGAACTTCGAAAACACGGACTACGCCTTTAAGCTCTATGCGCAAGCACACCCCGCGGCATTAACGGGGTTAAAAAGGCCTCAGTTTAAGAATTACTATCAGCCTTCTAAGAAACAAAAAGACAATGAGTTGGTCTTCGTAGGAGTCGCAGGGCTGGCCGGAGGCGTAGCTTTGGCGTATCTGCTCTAACGAAGGGAACTGTGTTTCCTGAAATATATGATCGTCTTTTTGGAAAGCGACAAGAATGACTTTACCACTTATCTGAATCCCCCCATTAAAGCCCATAAAGTTCGGTTGGTTAGTTGCTCTTTGTACAATTCTTGGTATAATTTAGTCAATGCCTTGGTCACTGAGCATAAAGGCGGCGGCAATTATCAAGGCGTATTGCTGCCCGATGGACATTACACACCAATCACCCTTGCTAAGGAATTAGCAAAACACGGTTATACGCTCACCACAGGATTGCCGCACGAAATGACCTTCAAACATAATATGCCAAACTATTCAGTAACTTTTGGAAAGTCTGACCCATTGGGATCTTTATTATGTGCCTCGGGCAAGACAATTACCGACACAGCCATACCCGTGAAATGGAAAGTCGCATCCTCTTACGAAGTCTATTGCGACTTGGTCCATAGTTACAACAATGGAGAAAAGTCTTCTCTTATGTCCAAGTTTCTGCCCAAAGGTAATCCATTTGACCCAGTAGAATACACCCCCATTTCTTTGAGCTATGACTTGTCTAATTTGGTAGAAAGCATAAACATCACCATTAAAGTGGACGGAAAGACGGTGGATTTCAACGGGCGAAAGATCAATCTCGTCCTGGAATTCATATAATGGGCCGCGTAGAGGACAAACTCAAGAGGATTTACTATGGGCCTGAAGGCTATTGGAAAGGAGCGTCGGCCATCAAGAAACTCGCGACCGCGGCCAGGGTATCAGATGAAACGGCTAAAAACTGGCTAAGAAAACAAACCCTCTGGCAGGTTTATCTTCCCGTGCCTAAGTACATTCCCAGGCCCAGCTTTACCGTAAATGTCCCCAATGAAGTTCATCAGGCGGATTTGCTCTTCTTACCACATGACAAGGTGAGAAAGAAGACCTATAGATACGCTTTGACCGTAGTTGATATCGCAAGCAGATACAAGGACGCCGAACCCATAACCAGCAAGGATTCTGGGGAAGTCGCAGAAGCCCTAGGTAGGATTTATAAGCGCGTCTTGAAATGGCCTAAGCTGCTGCAAGTGGATGCGGGGACAGAGTTCATGGGCGTGGTTACCAAGACCCTGAAAGACCACGACACCAAGATTAGAAGAGCCAAAGCTGAGTACCACAGGGGTCAGAGCATCGTCGAAAGATTCAATAAAACCCTGGCTGAGCGTCTCTTTGGATACCAGTATTGGAAAGAGCTGGAAGATCCCTCCAAGCGCAACAGGGAATGGACTCAGAGGCTCCCCCAGGTCGTCGCGGCTTTGAACAACGAGGCGGCCAGGGCTACGGGAATAAAACCCAAGGATGCCATAAAAGAGAAACACGTGGAACACAAGTCCTACGTCAGAAGTTCAAGGGCGGTCGGACTAAAAGAAAAAAAGCTCCCCCGCAACATAGTGGTCAGATACCTCTATCAGCCGGGGGAACTCGAAGGTGGCAGTAAGAGAGCCACGGATCCTAACTGGCCTTTGGAAACGTATGAGATTTCGAAGTCCGTCACCAAGGAAGGGCAACCCGTGTTGTATTACCTAAATGGCCCAAGTCGCGGATTTGTCATGGAAGAGCTGCTCATAGTCCCCAAAGACTCAGAGTAGTGCTAGCTGCCCTTCAAAGTAGCGCAGCACCACGCGCCCGATTGCACTCTAGGCATGTCAGTCTTACATTGCCTCTACAATGGCCGCGTTTATTATTTATGCGATCCACGGAGAACTGCTGATCGTCATTTGGGTCAAACCTCCATAGTAGAGGTATGTTACATTTGGCACACCTTGCCCCTTTCTTATAGACGTCGTCCGCGCATAGGTCGAACGTCATATTTTTTTCTTCGTCGTGTCTTTCGTAGCGAAGGAGTTTCTTAGCAATGTTCTCTTTGGCTACGTCCTCTGGGGTGCGGTCGTAGCGCAGTTGCGGACCCCAGGCTCTTTTTAACTGCTTGGCATATTCTACGCGGCTTACGGCAGTGTAGATAAGGTTGCTCCAACACAGCCGCTGGTCTATGATCCATAAGGTTTCTTTTATGGTAAGCCCTTGCGCGCTGTGGACTGTCATGCAATAGCCTAAGCGCCAATCTGGATGGGAGGTTATTTTTTCCACCTTTTCTATGGGTACCCAGGCTTTGTCATGCGTTACCGCGTTCTGCAGTTGGATGTCGGTACCAGGTACCCAGACGTCTCTTTTTTGCATGCGGGTGTCGTGGGGTTTATAACAAACAGGTACGGGATGCGTAGGGAAGCGCTCTCGGTGTATATTGAGTAAGTCTTTCTGTATGCGAGACTGTGCTGCGCGTTTGCTGCTCAGCACCAGATCCTTTGGATGCCATGCGTAAAGGAAGTCCTCGTATTTCTTCGCTCGTACGCGTTTGCGCAGTGTTTTGCATTGGTCGGCGTCACTAAGGCCCCTTAATTCCGCTTTCAGGTTCCTTACTTGATCCTTGCTGCGGTAGTCGGCGTTAATTTCTTCAGAGTAGTCTACGAACCCCTTTAGCCATTCGTGGGGCATCTCTCCGGCTATTGGAGGAGGCTGGCAGGGATCTCCGGCGAATATTACTTGACACTTTCCACGGAGGAATTCTACGAATTCTTTGAGGATTTCTAAAGGAACGGTGCAAATCTCATCCCAAAGTATCACCGGAGGTATGTCGTGGATGGCTTCTGGTACCCACTTTTGGCCATTCCAACGGAAGAAGCTGTGGTAGGTCTGCGCGTCGTAACCCATTTCGCAGATTTCTCTTTCCAAACGATGCGTTGGCGTTAGCACCTTTATCTTAGGAAAGAGTTCTAACACACGCGTAGTCTTACCGCTGCCTCCTGTACCGTAGAGGTAAGAGAAGCGTTGGTAGGAAATGGGGTCGGCAACCGAAGGCAGTGGCTCCCCGGTTGGTTCCACGCTACCGCAAAGATGTTCTCCGTGATATTCTACACGTTCTCTCCATGCTTTTATCTCCTCATCTTTAACGCGCCATTGACCACTTTCCGCCAACTCATCTTCGGTGTAGAATTCTTTCATCTTCTCTAACACTTCAGGCTTTACGTACAAGGAATCCGTGGCTACGCGCGGAACGTCCTCTTTGTCAAACCGTAGGAGCATCGCAAGTAGGTTAATATGCGCATTTGCTAACATACTCGCACGCAGGTGGTAATATTGCGGCCTGTGGTCTTGGTAGTAACAAAGTGCATTCCATTTCTGTTCTTTCTGACCTTCTATGAACTAGTCCCATTTCTCCACAGACACCATTGTTCCTTGTTCGTGGGCGCGCTTAATAAGGAAGCTTAACTCTCCTTCGTCTGTTATCAGGCGTCGCTGCATGTGTTTCTCGCCCTCCTTAGCGCCCTGCGTGAATTTTCCTATGACAACGCGTGCTGTGGGGTTGTGTTCTGGGAGCCATTGCGTAAAGGCGCCATGACAAAGTATGGCTTCATGCGCCGTGTATTTTAAAAGCTTGCGCTCTTCAAAGAACTTCAATAGAGGTACGGGTATCCATTCTTTCTCTTGTAGATGCTTCCCGTACCACGCGTAAATTATGGGATGTAAGTCTTTAGCCAACTTCCAAGACGTTAATCGTACGAATCCAGTTGCTGGGGCGTCGTAGTGACCGTCTAACGAAACGCGGAAGAATTGGGAGTCTGGATGTCCGTAACGGTCGTAATATTCCTTACAATCCCCTAGACCTTTAAAACTTGCAGGGTAACAGTGTTTCATATCCAGCGACACATACTCATCTTTGTCGTACTCCATGTTCCACAGACCACCGTGACCGTGTTCTACACAGGCTTTGGCTATGTCTCCGAACTCTTTTGGGGCAGGTTTCCATCCATTTCTTTTCTTTGCGGCTAAGAAGTCCAAGCTGCGACTGCTAAGGACCTCGTCAGAGAAGTCTTCCCCTAAGGTCTCACAGGCGCTTTGAATGCGCTGTTGTTCAATTTCGGGTCGATACAAAGTGCCGTCTTGCGTCATAAACTGACTTCCTTCTGAATCCATCAACCAAATGGAATTCTCATGGATTAACTCTGCCAATGGAGAATTCTTATAGACCTTCGTTTCCTTCTTTCTTGGGAATCGCAGTTCGCGCCAGGCGTGCCCATTGTGCTGGTAGATGACTATAGGCGCACTACGGCCCCCATATTTGTGTGTTCCGGAGTAAATAAAGCCGTCGGTGATATCTTTCACATGGATTCGCCTCTCCAGCGCCGTTTCTAACTTCTTGATGTTGTCTATCGACCCTCCGGTCCTATTAGTATTTTTTTCCCATTTCCTGATGGCTTCTCTTCTCTTTAAAGTCAGTTTACCGCCCCGAGAGGAGTCTTCAAAGAACTCTCTTACTAACTTCCCTACGCAATTACCGGGATGTCGCATCGGTTTCAACTTCTTAACGTCTGGCGTCTTTATCTTGTACGCACCGTAAATGACTACGGTAACAGGGTAAGCAACCTCGTAGAACAGCATGTCTATTCCTACCAATGCTCCCGGGCGTGTGTTTTCGTTTAAGACAAACAGGTCCTTCTTACCAGACGCCCTGATAGGATTGCGCCCCTTTTCTATCATCCACTCGCCGTCTAAATACTTTATGAACGTTAGCTCCAACCGGTAGTTACCTTCGGGTATTAAGTTAATTATTCTTTCAGCCCTTTCTTCTGTCATCGTCTCGTCCGTATCTCCCTCCATAAATGTTGTGAAGGCAAAGTCAGCATCCAGGCGATCCAACACCTGAGTTCGCAGTCGGCGCACAGTTTTATTTCGAATGCTTGTGATGGTGTCCATCTATATGTAAAGGATATTTTAACCTCCGTTTGCGGTTCGACAACTAGCAGCAGTAAGGACTTATCGCGCGGCTTATTCCCGCTGCCGGCGCCTTCCTTAAACCGCCTGTAAAACCCGTAAATCTTTGACATTGACCGCGAGTCCCCCTTACTGCTGCTAATGCAGTTGGTGGTAATGGTGGTGGTGGGTGTAGTCCTAGTGTTATGATGGGAGAATCAATGACCAACACTACAGGAATGCATTCAAATTCTTTGTACAATAATACAGGTATGTTAACCAGTACTTTTGCTCGTTAGAGTGCAAACAATTAATCCGTGAAACACTAATTACTAAATAGTACAAAATAGTGCTAATTAAACAATAGAAAACAATGGACCTTGCATGAAATTGTTCTATTTAGTATTACTAAAGTTTCACGGTTATATTGTTTGCACTCTATACTCATTCATTGATTTTAACTGTAAAACTTTCCTTTCTGCAGTATCAAATGTTATAAAAAAATCGTTGAAATGGATAATTCTGAAAGCACACATAATATTCTAGGAGCTGAATCAATGTCAGATTCAATGTCAATTTACGATTTTGGGCTACTTAGAAAATTTCGAGTATAATTAAAACATTGCCAAACATTTCTCACAAATACGAGGTCGAAATAAATGATATAATCAAATTTCTTGATGCATGAATCTTACTCATTATTTGCATATCGCAGCGACAGTTGCACTACTGAGGCGAATGCAACTGAATCACGCAGATCAAAAGCTTATAAAACGAAAACTAGAAAAACACTATGAAATTTCTCTTTGTATGAAGAGCCCCCAAAATAAAAAATGAGATCGTCCTTATCATCTATGACGTGATCTGTCAATCTAAACATAGAGTATTATCTCAATTATTTCAACATTTCATAAGGTGGTCACCTCGCATGGGTCTCGTGTCCCGTTCGTGACTTTCCTTTCTGGGTAACTATTAGTTTTTTCTATTCAACACATTGTAATATTAGTTTCCCAATAAAGCTGTTAAAAGAATAAAAAAATAAGAATTAAAAATGAATTAAAATAAATTTAAAAAACGCCTATGAGTCCGAAATCCAAGATCGGAAGGCAACGTATCGGAATTTCCGAAACGACCGCTGATTGGTTCTCAGTCTGATGATGACATAATATAGGCTGTGCTATAAATAGATATGACCTATCTGTAGAGAGCCGCTGATTGGCTGTCAGAAGCTATGACGTCACGATAAAGAGTGTGACATTTTATAGAAGGGGACGTCATTTCAAGGGTTGATCCAGGATCACCCTGATCCACCCGACGCAGAACCCCTATTATCCCCCTAAGGAATTCATGGTTCCGACTTCCCTAGTTACCGTTGTCTCACAAGCTCTACAAATTGGGTAGAATATCTCAGAATTGAAAACCCTGATTGTGGAAGATTGATTATAAATTGCCTCAATTGTTTACTGTCCCTTGAAAATAAAAGACAAATGCTTTCTTAATCCTCGTAGTACTCTTTAAAGCAGATAGTTGTAGTTGTATGTGGGACAAAATGTTAATGCCGCTTGGAAAACTGCTGCAATGATGATTGTCTCGCTATTGTATGAGTCACAACCATCAATAGACTATTTACATCAGATGTCCTCGTCAAATTACTCACTTCCTTTCATAATAATAAAACACATATCACACATTACATCAACTGATAATATTTTTAATCATTAAACTAAATATGGGTTATTTACAAACCAATTACTTTTCCCTTTGCTAATAAATATTTACAACAACATTGGCATTACTTCATCAAGTCTACTATATTGAGTCTTGCTACAAATAACATGTCATTCAAAGTTATGATAAGATAATGTAGAGATAAAAAGATATAACTAGCTAAAAACTAGTGTGAGCTGCGTCGGTGTTTCTAATGAAACAGTAATGATGAAAAGGTAAATTATACACCGTGAAAAGATGAAAAAACTTACTGACGTTTCGGACGCTAGTCCTTCGTCGGAGGGCAACGAGGAAGGACTAGCGTCCGAAACGTCAGTAAGTTTTTTCATCTTTTCACGGTGTATAATTTACCTTTTCATCATTAATGTAGAGATAATTCGCTGATACAAAGTTGAAACACATTTAATTCATTAAATTTTAACTCATCACTAGAAAAAAAAAAAGAATTAATATTTTATATCTATTTGGGAAAAGTGCCTGCTACAAATAATATTCAAACTTCCACGTGGAGAGAATCAGCTGATACAGAATTAAGCTTAGTTAATTTTTTATAACTCATGAAAATGATAAAAGAAACAAATTACTAAATATTTATTTGGAAAAACAAAGACAATCTACAAAACTAAGAAATACTAATTTCGAGTTTACTCATCAATAATGACGATAAAATCAATGTTTTTTGTCAAAGTTTTCATGGAAATAATAATGGAAGAGTTATTAGGGTTATACTGTACTGTATGTGAGGTACAGAAGTGTAAAGAAGTGTTGAATGGTTGATATCTATTAACACCAAACAGAAACTCTATTACCCCTAAATTCTACCACAAACACTCGACCATCAGCTGTAACTACTACATCAATAGGACCATTTATCTGACCAACACCTGAACTACGGCTACCAAATGACCTTATAAACTGACCTTCTTGTGTGAAAAGTTGAACGCGGTGATTATAACCATCACAGACAAGAATCATGTCTGCACCATAAACAGCCAGTCCACATACACTATTAAACTGACCGTCTCTTTCTCCCTTTTCACCAAACTTGTACAAGAAAACTCCATTCACATCAAAAACACGAACATAGTTTATGTTCCAATAAGATACAAAGTATTTGCCGTTACCAAAGGTGATGTAGGAAGGCTGTTCATTATTATCAGGCATATCAAACTCATGAACTAAATGTCCTTGTTTACTGAACACCTTGACACTTGGTTTGATACCCAGTTCTTGTTCTCCCCAACAGCACACTGCGATGTTTTTATCATCGTTAACACACATTCCACGCGGTACAAACCATTGGTCAGCTCTGTAGATGGTTCTTACATAAGTACCGTTCAAGTCAAACTCTTGTATCCTGCCTTTACCATCTGGACGATCACTGACAGTTATTCTGTCTTCATTAAACACCACTCCAAATGGACAATACAGTTGACCTTCTCCTGTTTCTTTTCTGCCAAACTCTCTTAAATAGTTTCCATCAAGACTGAATATTTGAATACGGTGGTTACCCCATTCAGCAATGGCTATCTCTCCATTATCACTGACTGCTATCGAATGTGGACTATTCAACTGTCCTCTACCACTTCCCTCTTCTCCAAAGGTTTTCACAGGTTTGAACAACTCCTTCACCTCAAGTATCTCTACATTCTGGGGCGAGTTCTTGATCCTTTCTCCTCCAATATTCACCTGAATTTCGTACCTTCCCGCTTTCTCTGCTTTATAACTCACACGGTATTTTCCAGTTTCGTCTTCAGCCACTTTCTTTTCCACCTCGTTGCCCTCCACATCTTTGATTCTAACATCAATAGACTCGATTCTTGTGGGACACACTTCTCCTTCTGTATTCCTGGTGATTATCTTGCACTCGTTTATAAAACCACGAGGACCTTTCTTCACTGATTCAATTGTAGATCGAGCAGGGTCCGTCACGTTCTTCACAATCCTGCCGATGTCTTGCAGTGATTGCATGACTTGCTCTGTCACGGAGTAACGTATTGTCACGTTACGCTGGATTGGTTGATGGCACAAGATCGAAGGAGCTTCTGATAACATTTGACTTCTTTCTAGAATCATTTGCTTACTTTCTATTTCCTCATATGCTTCATCTCTCTCCAACAGTGCTCGGCAGTGTTGCACAAATTCATCTGAATCTTTTAATCTTGTTTGAATAGCCGTTTGTTCTTCATGATTTGCTGTCGTTAGTTCTTGGAGCGTTAGCTGCAGTTCCTCTTTCTTTGCTCTTCCGTGTTCTTTAGCCATCTTGCAAATCATTTCAACCACTTTCTCGACATCCCTCTCTGCCACGGCTATCTCTCTTTCTATTCTCTCTATGCTTTCTTTAGATCGTTGCAATTCTTGTCCATCGATTTGTTTCCGTTGCTCTACTTCATTCATCGCTCCTATGATCAATTTCCTTGAGTCCTGTACGGACTTCATTTTCTCGTGGAACTTGCACAGCATCTGGTTTTTGATGAAACTGTTTACATTTTCCTCCTTAAATTGATCGAGCTTTATTGGTTGGTGTGTACCTTGTATTTCTTTGAATAACCGGTGGGCGTTGAAGCAATCCTCGCATATCAAGCCATCACACTGCTGACAAATCCCCACCAAGACTCGTGGTTGTTCACAGCTCACACAATGGGGCAAGACTGGTTGATTAGCTATGCTTTTCATCCCATGAAGCAAGTCCAGAAGAGAATCCAAGTAGAACGACGAAGGTAGCTTTGAAGGATCTCCGTCTGGCACAACTATGGTCGTCTTGCACATCGGACATTCCATTCGATATTCGCCTTGATTCCCGCTTGTCTGATACCATTGAGCGATGCATTTGGTACAAAAACTGTGAAGACAGGAGAGAGTTTTGGGCTGAGTGAATACATCTAGACAAAGGGAGCAGGTCAGTTGTTCTTCGAAGGTGTCTGTGATGTCTTTGAGCGATTTGAGTGCAGCCATCTTCGCAGGGACGCAGAGCGAAATGAATCTGATTTCTTGGAAGTTAAAGAGTTATATTCAAAGTAGTCACGTGACCACCCTATGAAGAGAGCGTCACTGGCTAACAGACAATGAGACTCATAGCAACGTCATCTCGCAAAAGTTTTGTTTTAAATATTCATATCGAAAAGCATCTGTAGCGCGAATCTTTATGCTATATTCTGATCAATTGTTTTTTTAATGTAAAGATTACCAGTTTTGAAATAATCAATAAAGACACAAAACTGAAAAAAATGTCAATTTACTGACTGACGTTTAAAGTAAGGGTATCGCAGGCTGGTTCAATTCAGTATATAAACCTCAACGGGGGACGCAGGGACGCAGAAAAGGAATGCAGTGAATCACAGTAGATTTCTTGGAATTAGAGAGTTATATTCAAAGGAGTCACGTGACTACTCTATGGAGAGAGAGTCATGCTAACAGACAATGAGACTCATAGCAACGCCATCTCTCGCAATGGTTTTGTTTTAAATATTCTTATTGAAAAGCATCTGTAGCGCGAATCTTTATGCTATATTCTGATCAATTGTTTTTTTAAAGTAAAGATTACCAGTTTTGAAATAATCAATAAAGACACAAAACTGAAAAAATGTCAATTTACTGACTAACGTTTAAAGTAAGGGTATCGCAGGCTGGTTCAATTCAGTATATAAACTTCAAACGGGGGACACAAAGACGCAGAAAAGGAATGCAGTGAATTACAGTAGATTTCTTGGAAGTGGAGAGTCATATTCAAGGGAGTCACGTGACCACCCTACCTATGGAGAGAGAGTTATGCTAAGAGACTACGAGACTCATAGCGACGCCATCTCTTGCTATGGTTTTGTTTTAAATATTCCTATTGAAAAGCATCTGTAGCGCGAATATTAGTGCTATATTCTGACTAATTTTTAAAAAATAGCGGTTTTGAAATAATCAATAAAGACACAAGACTGTAACTATTGTGAATTTACTGACTAAAGTTTAAAGTAAGGGTATCGCAGGCTGGTTGCATCAAGTATGTAAATCCCAAACTGTCTTGGGGGATGGATTTTTGCTTCTTACCTACCACTGAAAAATGAATCTATAGTTTGTTTGCTAAGATTACTTGTATGAGGTGGATTTTTATGGCGCAGCCAATTTTAACTGCCACGCGTCAATATAGCCTTAGTGAACTATGGCGTTGATAATAAACTTTTCAACTTCTAGATGTATATTTGAATACGAAATGAGAAGTCATTTATGGAACACAGTCGGGGTCCAAATTATTCATGGTTCAAACTCGGCTGCAGGTGTTTTCCAATAGAATTATAATTTTGTCCCACCAAAGAGTCAGCATACATTACTTTCAAGGGAACTAGTTTCAGTTTTTACAGGAAAAGTAAAATCTAAAAATTCGACAAATATCATTCCTGTGATACAAATTTCTAATTTTGATTTGAGTTAAATCTATAAGCTTGAGCTACACTGAAACTTATAGAATCTAAAGAGAAAACTCTTTCGTTCTTATTTAAGCTAAAATATGATGTGGCCCAAATTGTTTAGTTATATTCTGAATCCTTTTTTGTGGCTACTGCCCTTGCGCAGAAGTCACTATGCACTCACACTAGATCTCGCGAACACTTCGTATGAACGACAAGTCGCCGATAGCTCCCGATAATAACCGATAAGGGCATCAAGGGACATCTTGCAGCACCTCGTATATCGGTCCATATGGTGTCCAATGTCCGCAAAAATGCTAACTTGGTCAAAATACAAGAATTGTCGAGTGAGCCCACGATATCGATCGTCTATTGGATTGCGGTAGAATGTGAAATACGAAAACGCGCATGTCAAATCGTAGTATATCCAAACTGTGAAGCGGACTATTGGGAATGATTAAGATGTATTGCCCCAGTGGCAGAACAATGGAAATACATCCAGAGAGACGATGGCATAGCAACTGAGACTTTGGAGGGAAGAAAGGGTGGGGGGGCTCAGGGGGAGGTGGGAGGGAAAAGAAAAATTCGGCTGTTTATCGAAACTCCTGTCTATGGTTTCTTCCTCGATACATATTCCGATTAATAGCTGGATTGAAGTTCGCTACGCCCGCCCCACCATACCAGTTAGTTACCAGGCTCGATATTCTTCATCACGTCGGTTTGCGCAACAAACAATGGGTTAATAGCAGGTTAATTGTTGCATATACGCTTGCATATCATAAAATCATCTTCCGGATTTATGGCCAGTTCGAATAGAGATGATATCCGAAAACTGAGGGTCTGGAAGCGGGGGTCCGGATCCCGAATCAGGCGCTAATTTTTTCCACTAATCCCGCGTCCCGCGACATTTTGTAATCTTTGAATTTATTCCCGTCTTCGCTCGTATCAATGGGCGTATCTTAGACGTTTAAATTTTCATTTTATTTCATAATGATTTAATGAGAGAAACTTATCCCACATTTTATGGAGAGCTTTTTCCACTAACTGGATCTTCATGCATTTTTCGTATTCTTAGTTTGCAATCAACCCCAAGAGACCACAATAATAAAATGGATGTCCGACATGTTGGAAGATATAACAAAAAAATTCATTGAAAAATCTTTTGTCAAATTCTTCCAACATGCCGGCTATGACGTCTATTGCAAACGAAGAATATGTATTTTTGGCTCTTCTTTTGAATTCATTCACAATAAGACAAAAATCTCGATTTATTTGGTTGTTTTTTCAGAAGACATTTTGACTCTGGTCATGCATCGATGTAATCCGGTTTATAAATCCTTTATCCCATGCCTAAAAACTAGATTGTCTTTAGAAAATCTTTTCAAAGTCTCGACAAAATAAGAATGGCATCACAATAAGTAGTTTGCACTTATTTGGCTTATGACATCAAAATGAGTGATGACGTCAGTAAACAAGAAAATTCTAGTTACTACACAGGAAGCCCAATCTCATATAACAGGACGGTTCATAAGGCAATGTATGGGAAATTACTCTCTAGCTTATAACTCTGTGAAAAATAAAGAAAATAAATCCAAACCTTCATGTGGTGTTCCTTATGTTTTTATTGTTGTTTGGTGGCGATTTCAGGACGATTTGGTAGTGAGGGGAGAACTCAGCTAAAATCCACCAAATCGTCCTGAAATCGCCACCAAACAACAATAAAAACATAAGGAACACCACATGAAGGTTTGGATTTATTTTCTTTATTTTTCACAGAGTTATAAGCTAGAGAGTAATTTCCCATACATTGCCTTATGAACCGTCCTGTTATATGAGATTGGGCTTCCTGTGGTGTGATGTCAGCTTCCCTCAGGGGGGAGGGGGGCACACCCCCTGCACCCCATAGTTGGATCCTCCACTGTATCTATTAACACCAAACAGAAACTCTTTTACCCCAATATTCTAGGACAAACACTCGACCATCAGCTGTAACTACTACATCAATAGGACCATTCATCTGACCAACACTTGAACCACGGCTACCAAATGACCTTATAAACTGACCTTCTTGTGTGAAAAGATGAACACGGTGATTATAACCATCACAGAAAAGAATCATATCTGGACCATAAACAGCCAGTCCATGTACGACATTAAACTGACCGTCTCTCTCTCCCGCTCCCCTAAGCTTGTATAAGAAAACTCCATTCACATCAAAAACACGAACATAGTTTTTGCTAGAATAAGATACAAAGTATTTGCCGTTACCATAGGTAATGTACCTAGGCTGTTCATTATTATCAGGCATATCAAACTCATGAACTAAATGCCCTTGTTTACTGAACACCTTGACACTTGGTTTGATACCCAGTTCTTGTTTTCCCACACAGCACACTGCGATGTTTTTATCATCGTTAACACACATTCCACTCAACCCTCGGTCGTGTCTGTAGATAGTTCTTACATAAGTACCGTTCAAGTCAAACTCTTGTATCCTGCCTTTACCATGTGGACCATCACTGACAATTATTCTGTCTTCATTAAACACCACTCCACATGGATAATACAGCTGGCCTTCTCCTGTTTCTTTTCTGCCAAACTCTCTTAAATAGTTTCCGTCAAGACTGAATATTTGAATACCGTGGCTTTTACGATCAGCAATGGCTATCTCTCCATTATCACCGATTGCTATTGAATATGTTTCATTCAACAGTCCTCTAAAACTTACCCATCCTCCAAATGTTTTCACGGGTTTGAACAACTCCTTCACCTCGAGTATCTCTACATTCTGAGGGGAGTTCTTGACCCTTTTTTCTCCAATATTCACCTGAATTTCGTACCTTCCCGCTTTCTCTGCTTTATAACTCACACGGTATTTTCCAGTTTGGTCTTTAGACACTTTCTTTTCCACCTCGTTGCCCTCCACATCTTTGATTCTAACATCAATAGACTCGATTCTTGTGGGACACACTTCTCCTTCTGTATTCCTGGTGATTATCTTGCATTCGTTTATATAACCACCAATAAACCCTTTCTTGACTGATTCAATCGTCGATCGAGCAGGGTCCGTCACGTTCTTCACAATCCTGCCGATGTCTAGCAGTGATTGCATGACTTGCTCTGTCACGGAGTAACGTATTGTCATGTCACGCTGGATTGGCTGACCGCACAAGATCGAAGGAGCTTCTGATAACATTTGACTTCTTTCTAGAATCATTTGCTTACTTTCTATTTCTTCATATGCTACATCTCTCTCCAACAGTGCTCGGCAGTGTTGCACAAATTCATCTGAATCTTTTAATCTTGTTTTAATAGCCGTTTGTTCTTCATGATTTGTAGCTGTTAGTTCTTGGAGCGTCTGCTGCAGTTCCTCCTTCATCGCTATTCCGTGTTCTTT
The DNA here is from genome assembly GCF_029948245.1 of Actinia tenebrosa. Taxonomy (NCBI): domain Eukaryota; kingdom Metazoa; phylum Cnidaria; class Anthozoa; order Actiniaria; family Actiniidae; genus Actinia; species Actinia tenebrosa. Next base: position 3,600,806 of record NW_028292575.1, on the reverse strand, counting down.
GGCCATGTTGCAAATCATTTCAACTACTTCATCTACATCCCTCTCTGCCACGGCTATCTCTCTTTCTTTTCTCTGTATGTTTCCTTTATATTGTTGTAATTCTTGTCCGTCGATTTGTTTCCGTTGCTCGACTTGATTCATCGCTCCTATGATCAATTTCCTTGAGTCCTGTCCAGCTTCTTCTAAGCTCTGCAGTTGGTGGTTTTGATGATTCAAAATAGCGCATTTTTGGCAAACGCTAAGTTTACATGTTCTCTCTTGACAATAGTATTCAAGCTTCTTTTTCTCGTGGAACTTGCACAGCATCTGGTTTTTGATGAAACTGTTTACATTTTCCTCCTTAAATTGATCGAGCTTTATTGGTTGGTGTTCATATTGTATTTCTTTGAATAATTGGTGGGCGTTGAAGCAATCCTCGCATATTAAGCCATTACACTGCGCACAAAACCCCACCAAGACTCGTGGTTGTTCACAGCTCAGACAATGGGGCAAAACTGGTTCATTAGCCTTGCTTTTCATCCCATGAAGCAAGTCCAGAAGAGAATCCAAGTAGAACGACGAAGGTAGCTTTGAAGGATCGCCGTCTGGCACAACTATGGTCGTCTTGCACATCGGACATTCCATTCGATATTCGCCTTGATTCTCGCTTTTCTGATACCATTGAGCGATACATCTGGTACAATAACTATGAAGACAGGAGAGAGTTTTGGGCTGAGTAAATACATCTAGACAAAGGGAGCAGGTCAGTTGTTCTTCGAAGGTGTCTGTAATGTCTTTGAGCGATTTGACTACAGCCATTTTCGTAGGGATGCAGAAAAGAAATCATACGTTGATTCAGATTTCTCGGAACTGGAATGTGATATTCAAAGGAGTCATGTGAAGACCTTGTGGAGAATGCGTCTAGGCATGCTGCCTGTGATGGCAAAAATCTTGACCTCGTGGTCCTAATCGAGATTAGTGGATTATTTAGACTCAATCGTAATCAGTATACGCCAAGCTGAAATTTTAAATACAGTGGAACCCCGTTAATAAGGACACCGTTGGGACGGACAAACTGTCCTTTTTAATGGGGTGTCCCTATTAACCGAGGTGTCAGAAAAACAGCTGAAAACACATTTTGAACCATTTATTTTTACTGTGCTGAAATGCTTGAATTCGACAATGTTCAATATAACAGCCTAAACTGGAACAAAAAGTGCATGACCCCACAAGAACGACATTACCATTTACTGCACTGCATTGTACAATTTCATTTTGAGTTGTGTTCTGGAAAATAACAATGCAATGGTATTGCGAGCTTTGTCTATTTCATTATGCTGTAATAGGAAACTATACTGCAATGATCAGTGTGTGGTCCGTTGATACGCAAAAACTGACAATATAATCCGTATTAAGCTCATTATATCAATAAACAAATACAGTAAAGACGTCTTCAAATTTCAAGTGTTCTTAATGCGGGGTTGATTTTGAAGAAAATGTATGGAGCTTTCGTTGGGACTTTGAAACTTGTCCTTAATAGCGAGGTGCCCTTATTAAGCGGGTGTCCTTAGAGCGGGGTTCCACTGTATTCCACAGTTTCGTCGAGTGAATATTAATGCCTTGGATTTTAGTATTTTGATGACGTCACGTGAGGTCAGAGATTTTCCAAGATGGTGTTGATATCGTCCCCTAAAAAGGCCACAATATGCACTGCAATAACAACAACTCGGCCTAGTTTTTGACTCAACCTCCGAAATACATTTTGATTGACATTTAAAAGCCTAATTTGAGGATTAAACCAATCGCAATCCAGCGTAACGTCACAATAAATTACAGTACTCCGTGACAGAGCAAATCAAGCCACAGGCAGCCCAAACAAGGTTCCTGTGTATGGTTTATAAGGGAATGTACGGGAGTTATGAAAATAAAATGTTTCACTCAACAATTTGCCTCAAAACTTGCTGCAGTCGTTGCTTTTACTTTGTTCAGTCTTCTGGCGAAGTTTCAGCGTGATTTGAGGCCGTTTAGTGGGTTTTTTCAAAATCCGCTCTTCTCTACCTAAATAATGGGTAATGTAAGGAAAATTATTCTAGATTGTGTATAAAGTTGAAAATATTAATTGTAGTTTCTTTAGTCATATATTTATTGACACTGATCCAAGCCTAAGATATTCAATACAACTATTTAGTGCATTTAATATTATCAACGTTGATGAACACTGAATAAAACTGTTATTTCCAATCATTATTGAGTTTTTAAGGTAATTACTTTACAGACGGAAAATCAATGCTCGTCGCGACAAGAACAGTCACATGAATTGGCTGAATATGAATTTAAATACTAATGAGTAATACTTACTGATTATCACTCTCCTTTTTATCAAACTCTTCTTTTTAGTACGATTACGAACCACTGCCGTGAAAAAGCATTACTAAGAACAATCTACCAACGATTTCAGGCATAAAAATCACATCACAGATTTTGAAAGAATGCTTTAGACGCAACCATAATTTATAGCTTGGCTTCAAAGTAGTTGAACTTACTCGATTAGAGTGAGAGCTGAATATTTCTCTAAGAGAAATGAGCAATACATTGATTGGTTAATTTGGCAAATTTTTCATTATGAAAAAAGCTAGATTGCAAGCGCCATGACACTTTTTAAGGGTGATACCGCTGATCGCTCGTCCCAGTCTGCCATTCCCCATTCCTCTCCCTGTTTTAGTAACGTCCCAGGGCTACTCGTTTTAGTAATACAAATAGCTGTAAAAGATGCTATGAGTTACTACGGTAGCTCTTTTGTCTCATAAGCATTCTAAACTGTCTTCTGCGTGTAGCCTCGTCTAATTAAAATTTATCGAGGCAATGTTTACTCACAATTATCTAGGTATTGAGAAGAAAACTATTGACCCAAATCTAAAAATATTGAGATTCTAGTGTTTCTAAATTATCATTACGCATTTAAAATTAACCAAGTAACTAGTTTTAAATGGCATAAAACTTCCCCAAGTAAATACTCATTATTGCCATATACAGGCATTGTGTCAAAAAGATCATCCTATAAAAAAAGACTTGTAGACCAAAAGAAATTTCACGTTAAGATTTGTCTCGATATTTTTTCATCTCATCTTTTACGATATACATTTTGCTTTAACTTGATAATAAGCAAAAAAAAAAAAAAAAAAAAATCAGAATGAACTATAGAATGGGTTCAAATATCATCAAGCATTTTGAGCGATTGTATTTGGTATCGTGAAGATTTCTTGACGAAAAAAATGTCTTTTTCGTTGGACAAGTTTCATGGCTTTGGCTGTGTGCATATCTAAATCTATGTTCATTCGAGAATCCGGTTTTTTTATTAAATGTCATCTAATTTTACTTTAATTGTTTGCATTTATTATATTAAACAAGGGCATAAGAGTCACAGAATCAATATTATAAGGTAAATATCGAAGTGAATATAATAATAAGTTAGGAAGATTTTGTGAAATTGGTTCACTTTCAATTGGACAAGTTTGCAGAAGGTAGGTAGTAAACGATAAGCTTCATTCTTTTAATATATTTTTTTAATTCAAAATTAATTCAGAATAGAACTGAAGTAAACTGAAATCAGATGAGGGTTTTTTTCTTCTTATAAGTCTTATGAATAATGTTTTGTTTCATACAGTGCTCGTAATTTACCTATTACGCATGTTCTTATTTGCTATAACTTTACTACTTTTATTGATAGTTTCAGTTCCAACTTAATTTTTTTAACGTACTGAAAAAAAAAAGGTTTTGTGTATGGAGCAAAATTTGATGGCTTCTAGTTTTCTAAGTTTGCATGAGTTCATGCGAATCTATAAATCTTTTTACTGAGCTCCAATCAATTATATTTATGGGCAATGGACGACTATTGTTTTAATTTTCTTTTCTTTTCTTTCCTTTTTTTTTTTTTTTTTTTTTTTTTTTTGATAGTTAAACAACGGTTGATTATACATTCTTGCTCAAAAATTCTAATAACTACCTAATAATAAATATCCTTCAATCTTTTTGTTTCATTTTTCTAATACCACGACAAAGCTATCCCATTCATCTGAAGCAAATCTGATCCAGAATTATGAAGGCAACAGCAATTCTCATTTGTAGCATCCTTCTTGTCGCAACAGCAATGGGTAAGTTTGTGCTGAATCAATGAGAATTATAGCCTTTGTAGGTCGGTATTTGACCACTTTTTTTAAAGCTCAGAGTTGTCAAAACGATGAAGAGAATTTGACTCGCAACTAAGAAGCAAAGCGCCTCGTCGTTTCCTACGCTTCTTTTGTGTCCTCTCAGCATCCCTAGTGTCCAGATCATCTTCAGGGAGTATCTAAATTGGAAAACTGTTAATATTTTTTTTTAATGTACTTACAAACTTTTTTTCTTCGTAAATGTAGCCGGTTAAGTTTGAACTTGAAAACCATTTACTTTAGTTTCTCGGTTTCCGATATTAGAGCAATAGTAAGAGCAGTCGTTACTATTAAGAATCTTATAACCTCACGCGACGCAAACGTTTTCTTCAGCCCTGTCATTGAAACAAATGTATCTTTCCCATCAGAAGCTAAGTGACACGTGGTCCGATCTGGAAAGATTTTACAGCCAAGCTAAAAGGAATTATACTTAGATATTTTTATTTCATTTCTGTAGTAAGCCAAGCAGATCCAGACCCTGCACCTGGAATGGGTAGGCATCTTGGTTTGTCTATCATTCACAACTTCCATACATTACGTCACTGGTTAAACAATGCAAACTGCATTCAAATGAGGCTAAAAAGTTCAAATTTGAAAAATCCTAACTACCTTACAGCCTCTATTGAATGCTTTGTATTTGACCTGTGAAGTGATGCATGGAAGTTGTGAATTACAGATAAACCAGGAAACGAGAGATTTCTCATTACCCCCCATTGTTAACGGTACCAAGATGGCCGCCATGTTTTTGTATATATTTTTACTTTCTTTAATTAGGAATACTTGCAACCCTAGAATACTATGCCATATTCTTCTCCAGGAGCTATCAGGGTTGATTGGCATTGGGCAAAAAGATATGATTCACACTGGGCTTTAATTTGAAGGAGAAGAGAATCCTATGTTTTGGACTGGTTCTGCTTTTGAATGCACACGCTCAAACGCTACCGCTTGAAAAAGTTGCCATGAAACAAAGGCATCCCAAAATAATATTTTTAGTAGACGTCTAGCAGGTCTAGCAATACTTGCAAGATGCACATAGGCAAACAAATATATATGTATTAATACTTATCCTATATGATTGTAGTTCCTGGAGGAACATGTGGACGAGAAGACGAAGGCAAAAAGTTGATCGAAGGCAGGCACGGATGTGGTAGCTGCTTGTGCCAGGGTGGTCTAGTGTATTGCTCTAAATGCTAGTCAACAAAACTGTCTGTCTGTCCAGAAAAAGGTATTAATTTTGAATGTCATATTTTTTTGTCGAGAGAGGGAGAAATATCATCCATTAATTTTTAGACGAAAAGCGCCTATAATTTGAACTGCCCTTTCGTACTTTATACTTAAATTTGTCGACGCCATCAATGCTTGTTTTGAGCTCACTAAGACTAATGTCAAGCGTTGAGCTTTACATGAGCCGAACTAAATTGCATAAAAGACGACAGTAGTCTCCTCCGCAGGCTACTCCATGTATTCTATATGCTCTTTTGGGATCCCTGTATTAAATTTTATGCCAGAGAAGAACTGGAACGAGAGAGGAGGAGGAGGAGGCTAAGACGACAGCAGGTCATTCAATATTTTTAAAACAATTTTAGCGGATGTTAAAGCAAAATCAATTATTTATTTTTCAGATTGTTGGAAAAGACAGATGAAAGACTGATGAAAAAAAAAAACAAATAAGACGAAGACTTAATATTATTTTGGTTTTAATTCTTAAGAATCTATCCCCTTGATTGATCATGATTGGTTATTGTTTGATTTTAAAATAATAATAAACGTAAAGCATATTGGACTTGTAAAGAATTCATAGAAAATGCTAAATGCTATTGTATCTAAACCCTTCTCAGCTTGGGAATTCGATTTTTCGCTGAGAGGATTCTTGGTACAACAATGCACTAAATGCCCCAATTATAAATTTGTTTTGTTTCTAATGATGATGTTCTAGCTTCGGAAATTCTTTCTAGCTTTCGCCTCATGTGGGAGCTTCTTCGGTTTCTTTTTCTCAGTTCTGAAGAAAGAAATATTTAAAGATTAGAAAGGCAAAGAACATGGCCACCATGTTAAACAAAATTAAAAAGGCCGCCATAACAAAAGATGTGCAGTGGTCACCATGTTGGATGATATAACAAAAGACATGGCCACCATGTTGGATGATATAACAAAAGACATGGCCACCATGTTGGATGATATAACAAAAGACATGGCCACCATGTTGGATGATGTAACAAAAGACATAAGTCTATTATGCTGAATAATATGTGCAAAGAAGTAACGCTTCTTTTCTTTCATTGCCTAACATATGAAAGAATTTGATGCATATGTCTCTCGATCTCCAAGGAAGAATTTCGAGGAAATAGAAGACCTTTTTGGTTTAGGTGTATTGCTTTCGCGTTCCAGAACACGTGTCATTTCTTCGAGCATCATTTCTTCGGTGGCGCATAAAAAGACACATGAATTCGAATGTGGATACATCTCAAGCAAAGCATCTCTTACTCAAGAGAATGGCACTAGTGTGAAATGGACAACAATATACTTCCAAGCCAAAAAGGTTTATTAATGTTTACACGGGTTATTTACGGATCCATACCTTTGTTATTGGCAGCTGAAGCAGTCCTCTGTTGATGGGATCCCTTAGTCTCGATCACTATCCAGTTTGGTGAATAGGGAGGCGTAGCCCATGTCCCACGCCCTGCTCGGCCACTCGGTCGCCGTTTGATAACATACGCTCTTAAAGAATCGAAATCGTGGACACTCACCGTCGAAGGAACCTTAAAAACAACTCTACTACTCTTCCTAGGCCTTGAAGAATCCTCTGTTTCTTCAAATTTATCTTCTATGTTCAGCTTCTTAAATAGCTCATTTGCTTCGTCTTCGTTAAGTTCTGTAACATCATGGCCCGACCTCCTCCTCGAAAGAATCTTTCTCACATACTCTTCTTCGTCTGCCGATTCTGACGCCAAACCCCAGAATTTGTCCTTTGCTTTTTGATCCGTCTTGCACTCCGAACAGATATTCAAGTCTCCTAAATTCCCCTTCCAAAACGGCTCGATAATTTCACTGTCATCATTGCTTTCATGAGTCGCGCTTCTTGCTATTTTAGATCTATAAATCGCGCTCTCGGTGTTATGAACCTCACATTCTGCTTTTTTTGCATCCAAAATTGTCCCGACTACGCTTTCTCGAGCCGCGCTCAGGCGAGTTTGCTTCTCTGCCAGAAAATCTTCCAATTTAGCAATCCTGTTGGAAAGTCGTTTGTCTAATGTTACAGAAGATGCTTTGGGTAATATTGCGGTTGTTGTTGCTTGGTTACGCTCTGTTATCTTGATAACACTCGGATGAAATGTTAAGGATTTTTGGCGTTTTTCAAATGTCTCTTCAGCGTCACTTAGAAGTTCTTGTCGTCTTTTTTTAAGTCGGTCCCAAAACATAGGGTCCAGTGGACCTATGTGAAAAATAGGAAAATCTTTGTTTGCCGCTTTCCTCATTAATATCGCATTGAAATAAAATGAATTATACTGTGGACCGCATACAACAGCCTAACCGAGACCACTGGAACAAACTTTAGAATAAAAAGCTTTAGCCAATCAGAAGAGAGCAAAACCAGTATCACAATCTCTTATTTCCACAGTTGTCGATACCATCTGCTTGCTCCTTAATGGTTCAAGTTTGACTTAAGTTGACTCGTTTTCTGTTTTCACTCTATGTCGTGAATGGATAACATATTCTTCAAGTGGTCCAAGTTTTGTTCGCACAGTAATAAAATAATGATAAAAGAACAATAACAAAATAATGCTTAAAATTTTACCGAACTCTGAAATATCCTTTGGCCTGATCAAACTCACGCCACGACTGACAAATCGAACCTAGAAACGACCTCTGGGCTCATTAAGAAGGAAGGGCATGGCTAGCAGATTAAATTATTCCTGAAACCACCTCCCGGTTGATCGAAGTTATAAGCCGTCCTGAGATTGAGGGAAAAAACTGGGTCGAGTTGATATTGCAGTGCACTGTGGGGCTGTTTTAGGGGACGAGAAAATAGACGCCATCTTGGAAATATCCCCTAAATCAGCCCCAAATCGCACTGCAATTATTGCATCTCGACTCGGTTTTTCCCTCAACCTCGGAACGACTTATACGTAGCATATTACCTCGATAAAATTCTTAATCTATTGTGACAGCGTTGAGTGATTATATTTGCACCGTTTGTGTTTTGCTCTTAAGTGCCTACCTCCGTCAGATGTTTCAGATTCTTTCTCCACAACGTACGGCCTCATTGGTAACTTTCTTCCTTCAACTTTATCAATTCTTTTCCGTAAATATTTTACGTTTTCTTTGATGTCTTTCGCATCGTGAACAAGCCGTTTTAGTGCTACAATTCCTGCGTGGGTGCTCAATCCATCAAGTAGATTCTGGAGGATTTTATTTTCGTCTTCAGTTGATCTCTTTTGTCTTTCTCTATCAGAAAGGAAGGATTTGACATCTCGTAACGTACCAAGTAAGAGGAGATTCTCCTCTTCTGAATTACTTTTCTGTAAGTCTTTGTACAAAGAGACGATAGATTGAAATTTAAAGCAAATTTGTTCAGCTCGACTACAAACCTTTTTGGTATCGTCCATCTGAGAGCAGTACTATAGCGACCGAGGGTGGCTATATTTGCCCGCAATAGTTATTCTATATTCAATTATGATGATCATGATTCTGATTAATCTACGTGAACAATGCGTATTAGTTCTGAGTCGCGCGCGCTCTGTGCTTAGCGGCGTGATTTTAAACTGATCATGCATAGAGATTGGTGCTTGTTTGGTGATTTCGAAGTTCCTGTTGTTTCATTTATTGAACGAGAGGCGACAATGATACAACCTTAGTCTGAGATTGAATATCTCATATCCCCCCTCCCCTCCCCCCTAAAACATATCAAAACAGTGTGTCCATAAATTATGATTTTACGGGGTTGGAAATTGGCCATGGTACAATAACTCGAATGGCTATTGTACACAGCACCAGAAATCCGAACAATACGCAAAAGTTGGCATGGGCTGCAGTAGCCTGGAAATGAGGCCTGGGGCACCGTCAAAACAACTAAACGCGCTGTGATTGGCGGAAACAAGTTTTACCGCTCAGTCGGTAGGCTGTCTTCTTCAGGCTTTGTTCAAAATTTAGATCCACGATTTTTTCAAGTCGCCGCTTGCTGGAACTAGAAACGGGCTTCCTTTAATTTGCTCGCCTTTGACTTTTACGGTAATCGTAAGGCTTCCCCTCTGCATTGGATTATAAGTCACCTCATATGTCCCGCCATGCTTAGCAACAATAGAATCTACATTCACTCTTCTACCATCTTGAGTCATTATGTCGACAGTTACATCCCCATCAGGTCTCTCGAGTTGTTTCCCACGTTGATCCATGAGAAAAACCGTGAATTTATTTGGTTCGGTTGCTAAGGCAGCCTTGACTCCAACTCCACGTGCTATGCATTCTTTCGGGCACGCGTAAGTCGTGTCAAGTCTGCCAAACGTTTCGATTGCCCGGTGTAGGAGTGAATCATCGCAGTGTAATTCTAAAAAACTATCTTCCACTGGCTCTAAGTATTCAGACTTTTTACTTACAAATTCCTTTAATCTTGAAGTTAGAAGGTTCTTCAAGACAAGCGCTGTGGCGTCGTTATGGTTACCACTCGTCGTCATGGTGATTTCGGTGAATTTACACGCTTGTTGTAGCTTTGTCAAAGAGGATTTTAATTTTTCCTGCTGTTCTTTCAGACCCTGTAGTTTTGATTTACGAATTTCTTGCACCTGTGAACGTAACTCTTTCTTCCTTTTCAATAAAGTAGTAATTTGGTAATCAATAATAACATCGATATCACACAAAATATTTTTCGCTTTAGAGTTCACATTGGATGCCACTAAATCAAGCTGGGGTACCATTTTTTCCATTGCTTTGAGGAATTCCTTCGCATTTTGTAGGATACATTTTATCTCTGTGTTGTATTTTTGAATGGCTTCGTCCAACGAGATGTGAATATGATTATTTTGGTTTTCTAAAGAGCAACAATGTTTACAAACTGTTTTATCGCACGTTTCACAAAAAGACCTCAGTATTTCGCCTCCATGCTCACGACAAAATAGAGGCCGCCTAAGATCCTTTAGAGGGTACTTTCTCAATTGATCCAAATCCAACATCGTATGCCCCTTAAAATTTCTCGCCGTTTTATGCGCACTGGAATGCAAAGAGCAGAAATACTGTGCGCATTCCTTGCAGCGACAAACCGCATTTGAGCGTTCACTTTCATCGCAGACGTCACAGTGTACCATTTTCCCGCCATGTAAAGTGACCATGTCCATAATGCTCAAAAGAAGACTGTCTATTGGTAGCTTATCGATGTCCGACAATGAACGAATCTCATTGGGTATCTCCTTACATACGGGACACTGGTAATGCCCGTTCAAATGTTTTTCGATGCAGGCTTTGCATATTGAATGAAGACAGGGTAAGATTCGTGGATCTTTGACAGCTTTGCTACAAGCAGGACAGAACAGACTCACGCCGACAGTTTTGTCACTACCAGTAGCCATTACATTTTAGTACAAAATATGCGGTAATTCTGGAATAAAACAAAAATAATTCAACTTACGTAGATACAGCTAGCTAGAGCAGTTTTCGTATGACTGTGAAAAGCTCAGTGCCGTAAGCGTGACGTGCCGTGACCGTGATGCTTTCTAGAATTTTAATTGGCTAATTTTTTTCACGCGCAATGTGATTGGTCTGGCATTGCCGTGACCTTGGCGTGACCGTGTCCGCGCCGTGTTTATGCCATGTTCCGGGTATTTGATTGGAGTGAGAGTAAATTCTCGTGCAATTTGATTGGTCTGGCGTATCCCTTGCCGTGTCATGACCGTGTTCGTGCCGTGAAATTTTCACAGTCATACGAAAACTGCACTATTTTAAAACATTTGAAAGATTCGGGTGAAATGCATCATTTTATGTAAATATTCTCAACACAGAAGAAATTATGCCGAAAAAGCTACGTGCAGACAAATGCAAAGAGTTTTGGGAAACTTGGGGCCATCGGTTGATAACATATGTTTTAGGTCGCAGAATGTAGTTCAATGACAAACGGACAACGGGTCAGCCATTTCCATTGTCATTTCTGATGTAACAATGTCCTTTGTACAATTCCCCGTATCCCGCCAATATTTTTTTATAAACGACAAATCCACCTAAATTAGATAAAAATGACAACAAACAGCCTCGCAAACCAAAACTAAGGAATTTCTTGAAGCATTTGAAACAATATTCACCAATGAAAGGCTTCGGCAATTAACTTCACAAACGACGTACAGACGTGCTAAGCCTCGTAATTCAAACCTTTTCAATGCTTTTTGAGCCCAAACTTCGAAAATATGAGACAACAACCTTAGAAATAACTTACAGCAATAAGCGTTTCTGGTTTTCAGATATTCGTACAAGTCTATGGATAATTATGCAAGCTAATGCAAGGAAGGAAGTAGCAAAATAACGTCATATTTCGTGACAAATGGAAGTAAACTAAATCAATAAATGGATTTTCACTCAACAAAAGAATTTAAAGCCATTTAATTACAATAGGTTTTGAAGTAATTTTCTACTCCTTTTTAAAATGAAAAAGTCATGGCTAATTTTATTGTCGACTCACATTCTTGAATTAATCAAGTAAAGTCTTCAAGAATTCGTGCAGAACATTTATACAAAGAACAAATATTTTTGACAACTTACTCAATCATTCAAACAGTAATAAACTGTGTTTCCAAAATCTTTCACCTTCAATTAACTTCTCGTTTACCAGAATTTAAGTCTGTTTTAAAATCGAACTAAACAAATTACTCAAATTTAATTGAATTCAATAAACGAAGAAAGTCACGAATTGCTACTAGGCTAGATGTAATATATTTTGGTACATATTGATTTATAGTTTTTTTGCAAATCGTCGAGACGAAGACTGTATTCTCAAATTTTTCGCAAGCGGACAAAATTTATGCAGTTTCTTATTCACAAACATGCAATTTATACATAAAGTATAACATTAATATATTTTGACTTTTAGCAACGCTTTTAGAATTAAAAAAAAAAACTGTTGTCGTGTGCTTTGTATTTGAGCTATGTTGGTTATTGAATTAGTATACACTGTAAAGCATTGAAACCGTCGTACAAAATATGGTCTAAGATTAAGAGGAATGCACTAACTTCTTACCTTAAGTTTGAATAGCTATTCCACTTTGTAAAAGTTTTGTCCGAGGTTGTTGTAATATGAAAATATCTGACTTACTATACTTTCTTTTAAGGAATCCTAGCGAAGGATATAAACGACTTTCTTTTACAACTGGCTGTTTTAACTCAGCAACATACGAACGCATGACCTTTCTTAAGTCTGATAGCATAAGTCACTAGATGTCAGAATAACAAACACATTTGAAAAGCCTTTTCACTATATTTGACAAGTTCTTTATTTTTTTCTCTCTCAGGAGATAGACAGTGAGAAATCAAAGTTACCATTAATTAATTGGATGTCAATCAAAGATAAAATTGATTTCTGAGCTGATTATTTTTAAAAAGTTGTTAATAATCAATCAATTGGGAAATACGTCACTGATCAGTAATGATACTACATTTGCTGGTCTGAAGCACACGTATCAGTGAAGGTCGCTATAGAGAAGACTTTATAGGAATGGAACAGAAAATAGAGCCGAGCTCACTAGCTGATTTGCTGGTCTGAAAACACACGTATCAGTGAAGATCGTTATAGAGAAGACTTTATAGGACTGGAACAGAAAATAGAGCCGAGCTCACTAGCTGATTTTGGACAGTTTTTATTTCCATATATGGGTGGGTTCGTGACTTGCAGCACGTATACGGTATGGTATGCTTGCGTTCATTGCATGAGTCGATCACAAACTTATTCATTGTCTCACACATTTGGGCATCAGCTGAAACTTTCGTTCTGCAATCAATTTTGAAAGGCTTGTGGATCGATAACATCACAATTTAAAGAACAACATTCATAACTCTTTTTGCAGACATGAGAACTTTTTCATAGATGCAATAGGAAGAAGACCTCCTCATCTAGTTTTCTCACCTTGTGAGTCTGCGACTGTGAGTCCTCCGTGCAGACACTTACGTACTGACAGTTGCAAGTGAAAATAAGTTTATGTATAATCATCAGAACTTGCATAGTCATTACATTGGCAGTCAATTTGAAAAACCTACAGTGCATCTTCACTCTCATCAGACTCACTCGGGTCAGACTGTGAGTTATCGCAGCCTCACTCGCCAGATGCAAGTGAAAAAAGCATCTTTGAAAATATGATGTCCTTTAAGTTTATCATCTATGGTATCATGAACATAAAATGGACTACTTGAACGATACGGCGGCCATCTTGGATCACGATGCATTATGGGGCGTCTAGAGGTCAAGTAAAGCATCGCTACAGTAATGACGTCGATTCATTAGATATAAAAAGCTTACCGCAAGAGAATACAACAAAACATAAATTAAGACGGCACATCGATCACCTTTACCAAGAGAGCAAAAATAAGAGGAAATTTCTTAATAACGCGCGCGCCATGTAAATTCCCGGTTAGGCTATTTTTAGTAACCAAATGCAGTTTAAATTTTGCCTTTCCTTACTCCCATGCGTCATCAACTTGCGCACGTCCACTCTTTCCGCAAGTTAATTACGCACGGGAGTAGGGAAAGGCAAAATTTAAACTGCACCCGGTTTCTAAAAATAACGCGTCATTAAGAAGTTTCCCTCTTTTATTAATGCTCTCTCTTGCCTTTACCCATCAAAGAAAGACAAACACACCAAACTCTATATATTTTCCGTCATCTTTGTTTTGTTTTGCCCCCTGGCAAGATAGTCGCCGTATCGTCGAAGTATTCCGGTTTGGACGCGTTAAAATCAGTTGGTGATGCCGACGACCCATTCTTCGATCTAATGCTGTAACACCTTATATTATAAAATACTATTTTACTTACGTAATCGATTTTGTATGCTGGCCCAAAGCTGTAATACGCATGCACAAATCCACAAACAAGGACACAAATACAGATACACGACACCGTGCCAGGAAAGCGCAGCTTCTTTTTTTATTAATGCTGAATGTAAGCAAAAAAAAAAAAAAAAAAAAAAAAAAATCCTATGGGCTTGAATAAATAAAAAACGTTTATAAAAAAAAAAAAAAAAATGTATAAAGAAAAAATCAAAAGCTAAAAGAAAAGAAAAAGAAAAAGTACTCTCAATACCGCATTTAAGGTTGAATGGATGCTCTTAAATCAGGTGAATGGATACTCTTAAATCAGGTGAATGGATACTCCTAAATCAGGTGAATGGAAACTCCTAAATCAGGTGAAGGGATACTCCTAAATCAGGCGAATGGATACTCCTAAATCAGGTGAATGGATACTCCTAAATCAGGTGAATGGATACTCCTAAATCAGGTGAATGAATATTCCTAAATCAGTTGAATGGATACTCCTAAATCAGGTGAATGGATACTCCTAAATCAGGTGAAGGGATATTCCTAAATCAGGTGAATGGATACAAGCTTATGTATCTTCATCAGTTTCGTATATTCACAATGATCGGCTTTCCCGTCGGAAATCTCCTCATCTCCGGGCCTTACCTGATCTTCACTCTCATCTTGCGAGTCAGACTGTAATTTATTGCAGTCTTGCTCGCTAGATGCAAGTGAAAACAAGCTTATGTATCTTCATCATTGTCGTTTATTCACAATGATCGGCTGTCCCGTTTGAAATCTCCTCTTCTCCCAGGGCCTCATCTGATCTTCACTCTCATCTTGCGAGTCAGACTGTAATTTATTGCAGTCTTGCTCGCTAGATGCAAGTGAAAACAAGCTTATTATATCTTCATCAGTGTCGTATATTCACAAGATCGACTGTCGCGTTCGAAATCTCCTGTTCTCCAGGCCTCGTCTGATCTTCACTCTCATCTTGCGAGTCAGACTGTAATTTATTGCAGTCTTGCTCGCTAGATGCAAGTGAAAACAAGCTTATGTATCTTTATCAGTTTCGTATATTCACAATGATCGGCTTTCCCGTCGGAAATCTCCTCTTCTCCTAAGGCCTCATCTGATCTTTACTCTCATCTTGCGAGTCAGACTGTAATTTATTGCAGTCTTGCTCGCTAGATGCAAGTGAAAACAAGCTTATTATATCTTCATCAGTGTTCGTATCATATTCACAAGATCGGCTGTCCTGTTGGAAATCTCCTCATCTCCGGGCCTTACCTGATCTTCACTCTCATCTTGCGAGTCAGACTGTAATTTATTGCAGTCTTGCTCGCTAGATGCAAGTGAAAACAAGCTTATGTATCTTTATCAGTTTCGTATATTCACAATGATCGGCTTTCCCGATGCAAGTGAAAACAAGCTTGTGTATCTTCATCAGTGTCGTATATCAGTTCACAAGATCGGCTGTCCCGTTGGAAATCTCCTCTTCTCCCAGGGCCTCGTCTGATCTTCACTCTCATCTTGCGAGTCAGACTGTAATTTACTGCAGTCTTGCTCGCTATAGATGCAAGTGAAAACAAGCTTATCATATCTTCATCAGTGTCGTATATTCACAAGATCGGCTGTCCCGTTCGTAATCTCCAGCTCATCTCCGGGCCTCTTCACTCTCATCTTGCGAGTCACACTGTAATTTATCGCAGTCTTGCTCGCTAGATGCAAGTGAAATGAAACTTAACTAATCTTCATCAGTGTCGCGTATATTCACAAAGATAGGCTGTCTCGTTGAAATTCTTCATCTCCGGGCTCATCTAATCTTCACCCTCATCTTCCGAGTCAGACTGTAATTTATCGCAGTCTGACTCGATAGATGCAAGTGAAAATGAGAGCTTATGTATCTTTATCAGAACTTGTATATATTCACTATCGGCTTCACATAAAAAACTCCTCTGATCTTCACTCTGATCTTTTAAATCAGAATGTGAGTTATCGCAATCTGGCTGTCTGATGCAAGTGAAAATAAACTTCTATATCTTCATCAAAACTCGTACAGTCACTTGAACTGCAAAATATGCGATCTTTGTGATGTAGCCTGCGCGCGGTAATTGGTTAGTACCCAGTCTTTACTCGGTACCCAACATGAAGGTCATCATTTGATATCTTCAAGTTATTCGAATTAAACATGGATTGACAAGGAATAAAACTAAAAAACGGCTGACATATATAACTAGCTATCTTATTAGTGAACGCAAAAAATGTCTAATTTGCCTGATGATAAGTTATCAGCTATGATCGCTTTACAGCCTTTTATTTTACTATCGTCCCGGGAATTCACATTAAAATATTTTGAAAAAAAAAGAAAAAAGAAAAAAAGAAAAAAAGAAAAAAAAAAAAAAAAAAAAAAAAGAAAGAAAAAGAAAGCGTTATAATGCATTTATGAAATTAATATGAATATATAATCAATAACTGTATCTCGCGTGGATGTTCCCACGTCTCCCGGCTAGACGACGGCTGGGCCCTGCAGGTGTGGAGGAAGTCATCATGTATTTTCGATGGGCTTCCTGTGGTGTCAAGAAGTTCAGTATATAAGATTTTTTCTTGTAAATTTTCATTTAGTTTGACTTTTAGAATTTTTGAAAGTTTTTTGTAAACGTTTTTGTTTTCAATACCTAGGTATTGTGAGCCATTTTCAATCCAGAATTGCAAACGTTTCACATGCACATCAGCTGTGAACAACAGGGTTTGCTGGTAATTGTTTTCTCCGCAAGCTAAAAAATATTTTGTTAGACCAAAAACATAAATATTATAAAAGAAATAAAATAAAATGAAATAAAAATAGAGTAATTTCGAGTGATATTTTTATGCGAATCAAACTCGAAAAGTCTTCAACGTCAACGCACCAGTCACGTGACTATTCGTCGGATCCAAGATGGCGTCTTTGAAGGACAAACTAGGCAGTAAACTTTCTATTGGGAATTACAACCTTGGAGCTACATTAGGAATAGGGACCTTTGGAAAAGTTAAATGTAAGTCATTTATTAAGCCTTAGCTGCAAGATTTTGTTAATTTGGGGCCCAATATTGGTTGCGTGTTGTAGTTTGAAGAGGCGAGTTTGCCAGTGAACCAGTGAACTCTGACTTGTGATGAAGACGAAACAAGCTTAAGATTTAGCTCCAATACATCAAGAAAAACTCAACAATTCCTTTTAAGATGATTTCTTAGCAGTTCATAACAATTATTTCATATCCTTTTGTCCATATTTTTCGTATTTGTTCTGCATTTTTGGTGTTTTCTGCAGACAAATTTGAGCTTGAATAATTAAATTCTCGAGATGTCATCGACACTATTGTGGACACAAACAAGCAGAATGGTTGTAATAATACAGTCTAAGAAATTTTAAAATTCGTATTTTACACCGTTTGATTGCTTCTTTGCTACATATGTTTTTCAAAGAATAAAAGCTTAGATTATTACTACGGAAACTGCTTTTTCTCATATTTTATTTTTCGTTCGATTGTGTTTAAAATTAGTTAAGTAAATAAAACTTAAGCTTACAAGCTTTATAAGCTAAAATAAGATAAAATAGTTCCTTCAGCTGCAAGGCCGGTATCCCAAGAAGCAGACGGTGTGCACTTTATCCCCTCTCTCCATCGATCAGTGCTCTGTTTTAAGAGTATTCAAAGCAGAATCTACACAGATTAGAGAGAAGTTAAAAACAGACCTGGAGATCCTAGGAGGGTTGAACCATGGACCTCTAGCTCTGAAGGCTGCATGCCCCTTTCACAGTTCACTGTGCCATCTTGAAAGGTAGCTGTGCCTTAGCATCGAAGCAGAGAGAAACGGTGAGCTTGCAATGATAGAGACCTTTTTCAACACCTTGGACAATTATTTAAATGTCTCTATCATTGCAAGCTCACCATTCGTCTTGCTTCAATCCAAAGTCACTCCTACCTTTCAAGATGGTGCTGAGAACTGTGATGGGGACCATTGTTTTAGCTCCAGAAATTATCCATACCCTCTCTAATATATACCTGTATGAACTCTCTTCCATACAAACTCTTTAAACTCTGTTAAGTTATGGAATAACCTCCAACATTCCTTTAAATATGCATCAACTGTTTCACAATTCAAAAGTCTACTTTTGAGCACTACAAAACTAAGCTTAGTACTTACAGTCCGCCATAGTGTGATGCTCATGTAATAGTTTATAAGTTTGTTTATATAAGTATTCTTAAGTTTTAGGCCCGGGTCAGGCACCATGCTTCACGGCAGGTTAAACCGAAAAACATTATTTTTGGGACTGTACGTTCCGCTTTGGGTTCGGCTCATGTGGGGTGCGGCGTTTTACCTGGGCCTTAAACAGACATATTTTATATTTTCTTAATTAACGTAAGGAGTTGAATTTCAATTGGGGCTATCGCCCTGTTTTCTTCTCCGGCCGCCCTTAGCTTTGTATGTTGTGTATTTTGATTGTATTATGTTTGTGGCAAATTCTAATAAACTAAACTAAACTAAACTAATTTTGTTCTTTCTCTTTAGCTTTTCTTTTCTCTTTCCCTTTAACCTTAGCACCCCTCTAAAATTCCTAATTGCTCCGTGGGATAATTTCTGGAAAGTTACAAATTACACTATTTTACAGGCTGATTATTTAGATTTGCTTTCTTAACAGTGGCTGAACACCAGCTGACAGGACACAAGGTTGCTATCAAGATATTAAACAGGAATAAGATCAAAACCTTGGATGTCGTAGGAAAAATTAGACGAGAAATTCAAAACCTGAAGTTGTTTAGACATCCTCATGTTATTAAACTGTACGTAATATTTGATTATTTTTGATTTCATAAGTTTAGAAATATAGTAGTATCTTTGTATATTGTGTGCAGTGATCGCACAGGAAGTGACGAAAGGATGCATGCTTACAGCTATTGACTCTCTTCACACTTTTTGAGGTGCTAATTTTGACACTACATAACTTTGGTGGCCAATTTGAATGACTATCTTTCTGCACTGACTATTTATCTATTTATCTATTTATCTATTTATCTTATTATCTATTTATCTATTTATCTTATTATCTATTTATCTATTTATCTATTTATCTATTTATCTATTTATCTATTTATCTATTTATCTATTTATCTATTTATCTATTTATCTATTTATCTATTTATCTATTTATCTATTTATCTATTTATCTATTTATCTATTTATCTATTTATCTATTCATTTATTTATTTATCTATTTATTTACTTATTTTATTTATTCATTCATTCATTCATTCATTTATATAATTGATGCAACAGCATGGATAGACTCGTGGTCTGTGTGGACATACCCCATACTTACATAAACATAAACAAGTTGATACGATTTACAACAGATACATAACTAACAATTAACATGACATAGATAATATTACTAGGGACTGGTTAGCCTCTCATACAATATGCTAAACCCTTTCACGTTTCCACATGAAAACCACTACACCACCCTTTGATTCCCTTGCAGTTTCCACAATGTTTGTTAATAATATGATTTCAGGTATCAAGTGATTAGCACACCAACAGACATCTTCATGGTGATGGAGTTTGTGTCTGGTGGAGAACTCTTTGAATACATCCTCAAACATGGAAAGGTTGGTTTTCTTTATGGTCTATAGCTGCTTGATATACTGCAAGGATCAGCTCAATTTGATACATCCGATTACAACCGCAGTACAAATATATATTTCATATATATTCTCATACACATGTCTATAGAGCGTTTTGACGTGACGTCACAGCGGCCATACAGTACTGGTGTAACAAAACAACATTTTCTGTCCTCCTGGAATCGAAATCTATTTTTATGCAAAAACTGTAGGGAAAGTTTCATCTATTGTTTGGTTTGGCTGCCTTATCATTTCAGTGTAAATGCTCTACTGCATGTAATTGGTTATAAATCTATTTTACCTCCAACATAGTACATGTATGCAGGGAGTGGTTTCTCTGTATCCTGAGCCAGAGGCTCATAAGAGTAAAGCTTTCAATTCCAGAATGAATTGGGAATCAAGAGTTTTTTATAGTAGGAGAAAAATCTGAGAACCGAGAGAAAAAACCATAAAGCAAAGAAGAGAACCAACAATAAATACTATTCACATACAACACTGTTCCTGGGAATTGAACCGGGGTCGCAGTAGTACTTTTATGGTGGTTTTCGATATTCTTCGAACAGACATTTCAACGGCTGGCTGTGAAATCAGTTTTTCACTGCCGCCTGTCAAGGATATAAAAGGTACTGACTTATTATTTTTGGTTGGCATGACGGCAGTGAAATATATAATTTCAGCATATACAGTAGCTCGAAAAATAATCAAGTGTGCAGAATAAAACCGCAGTAAGATGGTGGTTCATTAACAGCTTACAGAGTTATTCCCTGACTGCAGGGTAGATATGACTTTTATTATGCATTTTTATTGTTTTCAGCTTGAAGACAAGGAAGCCAGAAGATTTTTTCAGCAAATTATTTCCGGGGTAGATTATTGTCACCGGCATGCTGTGGTTCACAGGTAACTTTAACTCGCTTACTGTAAACATTATTTCTCAAAATATTACTGCGGTTATCAATATTTTGTGAATAAACCTTGAAGCATCAATTCCTTTTCTGCGGCTTTCCTTATTCTGCGAACTCAGACATTTCAACAGCTTGTCGTGAAATTGTTTTTTAATGCTGCCAGTCAACAACATAAAAGGTACTGACTGATTATCATTGATTGACAGCAACGAAAAACCAAATTTCAGCATACAGCTTGTAATTACCAAGTTTGCAGAATATCGAAAATTGCAGTAATTTGTAACCTCATTCATGTCTGGTACTTACCTCATGGTTTTTCTTCTCCACAGAGATTTAAAACCTGAGAATCTATTGCTTGACTCCAACCTTAATGTGAAGATAGCTGATTTTGGTTTGTCTAACATTATGAAAGATGGAGAATTCCTTCAGACAAGCTGTGGATCACCTAACTATGCAGCACCTGAAGTCATCTCAGGAAAGTAAGTAAAGTGTCATCTACTCTCAATAATAATTTATATTTCTGCCCTCTAAATCTGTAGTTAGTATCCAGTAACATGAAGAGTGGTTGTAATGATGAAAAGGTAAATTATACACCGTGAAAAGATGAAAAAACTTACTGACGTTTCGGATGCTAGTTCTTCGTCGGAGTAAAAGAGAAAGAAGTCAAAAGGAGGAGGAGTGGTTGTAGCGTCAAATAATTAGCAATTATTACAGCCTTTCTTTTGGTCAATAAAAAAAAACATCACTGTCCTTGTTTTTATGAGAGTAGCACTCATAAGCCAGTGGCTAACAAACCTGTGGCCCTCATTCCATGATCAAATTGGAATTCAGGAGTTGATTCTCGTGGAGGGAGGAAAACCAGAGAACCCGGAGGAAAACACTTGAGAGGACCAACAAAATTGACTGGTTACATGTATTTGTTCGACAAGATGTGAATGGTTATCATGGTTTTGTTACCGTGTGAGCAGCTAATGTTTTTAACCCTGCAATAGTCACTGAGATGCTGTCAAGCCATTGGCCATTTAACCCATAATTTGAGTAGAAAAAAGGTTTATAGATTTGTTCTTGTATGGGAATCATCGAAAAAACCAGTAAGATGAGGTTTTAAAGAGGTTGTTTATTATTTTTCTTATTACAGACTGTATGCTGGACCAGAGGTTGATATCTGGAGTTGTGGCGTAATCCTTTATGCACTTCTCTGTGGAACGGTAATAATATTATCAATTTCATTTACTCGTCTACTAGTGTAGTGAGACACTTATTGATATGTGGTCGATTTGCCCAGAGCCAGGATTGTCCAAGATAAACCAACTGTACTGTACTGTACATCCCAGTCGAAGTGAATGTCAGACAAATCATCTACAATTCCACTTTTTAGTTGCTATTTCTAAACCTCAATCCTTTCAAATTACAGCTTCCTTTTGATGATGAACACATTCCAACTCTTTTTAGGAAAATTAAAGGTAAGTTATTCAAATAAGCAAGATTCTGATATATGTAAGAAATAGTTTTACAGTACATGTACAATGATGGAAACAAATGATGGAGGGAAATAATGGTGTCTGACTGACTGCCTGCCTGCCTGACTGCCTGACTGCCTGACTGCCTGACTGCCTGACTGCCTGACTGCCTGACTGCCTGACTGCCTGACTGCCTGACTGCCTGACTGCCTGACTGCCTGACTGCCTGACTGCCTGACTGCCTGACTGCCTGACTGCCTGACTTGCCTCTTTTGGGATCAATATGATACTCATTGTGCATAATATGTTTGTATTATAGGTGGAGTGTTTCACATCCCTCCTCATCTTAATCCAAGTATCAGTAGTCTTATATCTAAAATGTTACTGGTTGATCCCATGAAGAGAGCAACTATTCAAAATATAAGGTTAGATCTTCATATTTATTGTTTTGGGATGCCTGTGGAAAACCTTAGGGTACATTAAATCAAGTGTCCATGTCTTTTTTAAGTATACACCAAATCAAAATATGGTGACCAATTTGAATATCTATTGTTCTGGACTGACTGGACTCATGCTCATGTCTAAACATAAAAGTCCTAAAACTATTAGCCAGCATAGCGGCGCTTTTAGAAGGGGTGGGGGGAGAGGAGAAGGAAGGGGAATCCCCCTCCCTTCTCCCCAAAGTGCTGGCACTATGCAGGCTAATAAAAGTATGTATAAGAGGCTAGTCAGTCCAGAACAATACAAATGCAAATTGGGTGCCATATTTTGATTCAGTGTATAGAGGGGATATTACATAATGTTTGGAATCGTTTTCTTCTAGGGAGCATGAGTGGTTCAAGAATGGATTGCCGCCATACTTATTCCCAGCAACTGATGAACATGATAATTCAATAGATGAAGAATGTCTGGCTGAAGTGTCTTCAGGTAAGGATACCATATATTTTTTATTCCTTGCCCTTTCATTAGTTTTGGTCCCAGATCCTCATGGGCCCTCGTTAGATCATAATAGAGCGATCCAAGATTAATGGATGCCATCTTGCACTGGGGTGCAAAAGCATTGGGGCGAGTGCTTGGCCAACACCTGGCAAGATGCATCATTATGCCAAAACATGCTCGCTGTTGCATTGGTCATTGTGTTAATGACAAGCGGTTTCCCAATCTTTGGACTGTAAGATTGCATGTTAAAGGCATGAGGTTCCATAAGTGACCAAGAACACCCGGCAAGATGGCGTCCATTAACCTTGGATCGGTCTATTGCTAAATCTTTATTTGGCTTAGGAGAGAATTCTTTTCGCATTCAAGCGGTGAGTGCCAAAAACTATATTCTTGAAGAAAGGCTGTTGTACAAGGCTAAAATCTTGTTATTCAGAAAGTTTAATTTGTTTGGAAGTGGAGATGACCAATGAAAGTGGAATCAAAGTGTTAACCCAAAGCAAACATTTTATTCGAAAATGAGGTTTAGGCCTTCATTTGCTTATTTCCCATATATTTTCTATAAAAAAGCCTGACAAAGCAACATTCTAACACAAATGCAACAAAAAATCTTTGTGCAATTGAAAATACCACTTTAAACAGGGATTTTATCATAGTACATCAGTTTCTAACTGTTTAAAAAAGGTGTTAACCCAAAACAGAAATTGGGACCAAAACTTATACGAAGGACGTCTACATGTAGTTTTTGCCGCTTTTGGCCATTATTACACGTTATTGAAAAAAATTTCCTCTTAACATTTTAGAAATTGCGCTGTCCAAAAAGTGACATTTTAGCAGCCATTAACTCAGGAGACCCTCATGATCAGCTGAGGATTGCATATGATCTGATACTAGACAACAAGAAAATGAGATTGTTAGGTAAGAGGAATCTTTTTTTTTTGACAAATAAAACAGCTGATTTTTTTTCCTGTCCGGCATCCTAAAAAATTGTGTGTTCTGATTGGCTGTTTGAGGGGGCGGTATTTTGTCAGTATCTGCCCACGCACGCTGTCCAGTATCCTTTGCTGCTAAACGACAACACAAAACGATTACAAAAACAAGTAAAAAATAAACGGGAAAAAATAAATAAGTTATTTACCATCCTATAGTCGGTCTGGATAGGGAAAACTGTGCCCTTAGTCTTGAAAACAGACCTCGGCCTAATGGCATCGGTCCATATATTCAAGTACCTTGGGCACAGTTTTTCCCTATCCAGACCTCCTGGCCGGTAAATAAAATATATTGCTTTTTCTTCTGCTGTGTGTTCAGTAATAAAGCACACAGAAAGTGGCATTGACACTAAAGACTTGTGAAGATTGTGTTACAGAGCATACAGTGCATGATACAGTTCATCATAACCACCATCTTGGTTGATGATAACAAAACATTATTCCTTAGCTTCTCTTGTTGGATCAACCAACATGGAGGTTGTTTCATTATTATTCATATCTCAAGGAATTTTGAATCACTTGGCTGCACACAAGTTTTTCATTGCTCCGTTTTAACTATGACAGACGATTGACAAGCTGCTATTTTTAGCCCTGAGCCCTCTGACTTCCCTGAAAGAGTATTAAGTTTTTTTCATTTTAAAGTAATAAAGCATGCAGGGAGTAACATACCATACTGGAGGCATAAAAGAAGTGTCAAAAGTAGTACAAGCTGCAAGCATGTCCTTCTCCCACTTCTTGAGTGCTTTCAGAACCTTCCTGTAAGTGTAAAACAAAACAAAAAAACAAAAAAACAAAAACAAAAAAATCAATACTTTGTTCAGGGAAGTCTCAGGGCTAAAAATAGCAGCTGGTCAATCGTCTGTCACAATTATTGGCCAAATTGGTTTATTTCTTGCACAACATAACTATGTAACTGGATAAAAACTCTTGGTTTCACTAGACAACTTTCAATTTTGGCCAGATTTTGCACAATGACTGGCTATGATTTTTAGGCCTGGAGGTGTGAGAAACAGCATTGGATTCAATCCCAATTGTACATTTTTTGTTCTTATATGTTTGAATTACTTTATCCAAAAGTATTATTATTATTATTTTTTTGTGAAAATGGTTTATAAAATTTTTTTATTTACTAATAGTTAAATTGCCCTATTTCACTATGACGTCACTGCTTGTTTATGTGGGGGATAATTCAACAAAATTTGCTCCTAATGAAACAGTTTAATCTAAAATGGCTGGTTTTCAGATATAATATGTGTTAATATGTACTAAAAAATATTCTGAGCCTTTGCTGGCTATTCTACTTCTCTTTGTGGATTGATACGGGTTTTAGAACAATTTTTAGTGAATTTGCGTTGATTTGACCCCCTCCGACGACCATGATCCTTTGCGTTTAAACAATAGATTGTTTTGGTGTGACGTCATAGTGAAATAGGGCAATTAAAGTAGAAAAATGCATCCTTAAATTTATTCTGTTCCAGCTTTAGAAACGGGTCACAATGATCATTTCTTCTCTTCAGTGTCTCCTCCAACATCATCGTTTCATGTCACAGAAGCAACCAACCCACTGGTAAGTCATTGCATACAATCCATATTCACAGTATACAAACATGGACATTTCTCTGTCCATCAAAGTCTGGCCTTGAAAAGCATAATTTTTAGATCTCGCTAAAAATTAACCCTGTGCAACATACATACATACATACATACATAGTTTATTCAAATCGCAAATAAATTATTGACAAATAGTAAAATACAAGTAAGAGCAGAGGCTAGCAAAAAGCGATACAAATAAGACAACAAAACACAATAATAGGCGACTTGAAAGGAAGTTATGAGGTTATCCCTATGTGAAAACTCCCAAGAAAAACAACAAAACATGACAAAAATGCATTATAAAGAAAGACCCTAAGCAGCGTAATTAGCGAAAAATGCTCTATAAATGAAGTATAAGTATATGAATATGTACTGAATAAAGGAGAGACAAGCTCTCCGCCACCCTGAGCCTAAATAAATAAATAAAGCAATAAACAAAGGTTGCATTACTTAGTTTAGTTTATTATAATTTGTCACAATATGATGAATTAAATTTGGGATACACACAAAGAAAAAAAAAAAAACACAAAAAAAACACAAAAAAAAACACACACAAAAAAAAACAACAACAACAAAAAGAAAAAGAAAACAAATAAATTTGCATGACCTAATACTGAAAAACAATGGGGGAAATTGAAGCAAACTTTCTGTGCTACGGTATATGTACAGTTACAGCATTTTGAAATTTTTTTTCTCCAAAATTCAAATGCTTGGAAATTTCTAATTGTGCACATTTACTAGTTTAGAAGGTACCACTCCCCTCGACAGTCATCTTTTGCTTTGCGGACCCCCCGATATTACGGACACCTCAATATTAAGGAACGAAATCCCCGGCGAAAAATACTGACAAAGACATGACCGTAATTATCTCTCGCTATTATGGACGCTTGCTACATGTACTGTATTACAGACAACAAGTGAGGGTCCCGAGGTTGTCCACTGTAGCGAGAGTTGACTATATAAAGGGGAGTGATGCCTGGGTACCACTAGCTCTATTGGTCAAGTTCCTCACAGTCATAGAGCTGGTTTAGAGCACTAGTTTGTGGCAGGTTATTGGCAAATAATTTCATCATTACGTACATGTGAATGTAAACTACAATTTCAATTTGTAGGCTATGAACCAAAATCTTCTGACCACAACTACAGGAAGACCTAGGGCAGGTTAGTAACTTTGGTGCTTAAACATTAAATTCAATTTAGTTAAAAGATTTATTGATATGATTTTTTTAAATTTTTCTTTCTTTCTTTTCTTTTCTTTTCTTTTCTTTTCTTTTTTTAATTAATTAATTTTTTTGCAAGAGAAAGGCATTGTCACTATTAAAGAAAAAAATATCTAATAAAAATGAAGGATTTTTGGCTTTTGAAAATGAAGTCAACAATTGCCATTTTTATCTTTTGGAAAATTTGAAATGTTTGTTTTTTTAGTAATTTTTTAATTATTTTTATGACAAACAGTTTTCTTATTAATGGAGATAATGGAATAATACATTTTTTAAACTGGTTCTGGGGCGATTTGATCGTAATTGAAAAAGCTTGAATTTGTCAATGAAGGTGTGTTTTTAGTAGGGCAATTTGGGACGTACTACAAGTCAAACGTTTAATATTATTATATAATTTGTGTTATCATTATTATTGTCATTTCTCCAGGTACTCTTCCCACCACACCCACCAAAAAGCAACCATACTTGAAGCTGGCACAAGGGAAGAGACCCAAATGGCACTTAGGTAGGCAATTCTTTTCGCATGTTCATGATCTTACATAACTGTTTTTTCCTCAGCTCAAAAATATGGCCGCTTAGAAGTACTTCATCAGATTTTCAGTCAGCTGAAAAAAGTCTTTGAATCTCAATTTCTGCTCCAAATGATACCCCACCCCAACCCACCCAATCCCACAAATCGTGGCCAAAAACTTGGGTTGAGGACTCAATATATGTGATTGATTGGAAAATCAATGTTATATAACAAATATTCGCCGAAGGCGAAGGGAATATCGGGGAATAATAACCGAAACGAAGCTAAGGTTATTATTCCCGATATTCGCTGAACCTGAGGTGAATAATCGTTTTAGTATAAATACACAGGTGATTCTTTCAAAAAAAAGAAAAAAAAGAAGGTAAGACACATTTAAAACAACAAAGCGGCTGGCCGCCATTTTGGATTATCGCTGGAGGTGATTATCGTGTGATAATCTGAGTTTCTCGACCAATCAGCGCGCGGGATTTTCAATAATCACCCCTGTATTTATACTAAAAAGATATATTCAATCATTTGAGGTCACTTGGAAAGAAGAAGGAAATTGAAGTAAGGTGCTTAATTATAACTTATTTGGGTTTTTTCCCGTAATACGGGCTGATATTTTACGAGTTCTCTTGACCTTATAAGGTAAAATTACGTAATAGTCGTATAATAATTATTAATTATTTTTTTGACAACCGTCTGTATTTTTTAAAAATAGGAATTCGATCTCAAAGTAAACCAAATGACATTATGTCTGAAGTGTACCGTGCTATGATTATGCTTGGATATGTAAGTACTATTGATGGCAGCGAGTCATTATACTGAGTGGTTTTTATTAACCCATGAAACAAAGTGTACTTGTTTAATTACTTTGTAATAGTCGGACAAACACAATATAAAACAAAAGAATTAGAGTGTAATAGCACTAAAAAAGGGACGGACCATTAAATAGTTGATGGTGGGGGGGGTTGCGTAAATTGAAAAAAAAAATCGAACAAGCACTTAAACCTCAAAAACAATATCGTGCAACCTCTTCTGCTAGAAAAATATATCTGACTGTACGCACAAAAATAACGTGCAAGGGTTGACCCAAAAAAAAAAAAAAAAAATCATGCAACCAAAATTCCTGTAACCCCTGGTTTGAGTAGCATATATTCACCATTTTCTATGCATCGGTACTCTAGTCAAACACGAAACATTTAACCAAGGCTACGAGGTTCAAATTTGTATAATCCTTTCAAACTTCCTTACAGCCTCTATTTAATGCTTTGTGTGTGACCCGTGAACTGATGAATAGAAGGTGTTCATCGACGGAGGTGTAATAAAGTATGGAAAGACCTCATCCGATTTGTGACTTCTTCTATCAAAGGGCTATCAGTAGATATAAGTTGGTTTCTGCTCTTTTTTAAGGAATGGAAATTGGTAAATCCTTTTCATCTTCGTGTTTTGGGCAAAAACAAAGTCTCTGGAAAGACGGTAAGTAAAAAAATGGAAAATGCAAACAGCATCTGTGACTAACACATTATACTGCGACTTCAGTTGCATCATTAGAATAAACTAGTCCACACTTATATGTTGGAGTCACAGCTGTTACATCACGCTACCACTGCAACCATTCCCTTCAATGCAACGCCATGCATTGTGGTCAAGCTTCAGTACAAACAACATCTCGTAAGGCATAAACAAAAATTGTTAGTTTGTATCGAAGTTATACCACTTTGTGTCACATTAGTTATCTCAGACAAGGTTTATAACTGTTAATAATTTGTATGAGAACTATACGACAACTCTAGAATCAACCTTTGAGTATTTCCCCTCTATACCATTAGACCAAAATTAGCCTACAGTTGTATCAAGTGGACCACAAGAGCTACTTACTGGACTTTAAAAGTCTTGCATCACCTGCAAGTAACGAGCAGTTGGCTAGTTTTGGCTCTGGAAAGTCCTCAAGAAGATCCTCTGCTAACTCCTCGTTCAGCAGTCTGAAGGATTGCGCCAACCAACCAAACGAGCAAATGGGCAATAGTTCAGGATCCCACCATACTCTGGATTTCCTGGAAATGTGTTCAAATTTAATCATCGCGTTGGCGTGCTAATACCATACAAAGATATATTAAACAATCGAGCGACGGTGCTTAGCATTTATCCAAAAAACTGAACATTCCGATCGAAAAAGTTTGAAAACTCGGTCTTCAAATTAAGGTAATCCACTTTTCCCGCTCTTTTCGGTTCTTTCGGTAGACGCGTGTACCATTTGTCGGAAGTCAAAGTTTCCCGCTCTTTTCTTACCATTAGTAACGATATTTTAACTTGCAGGATTAGGTTAAGTGGTAAGCACCCCTATTAATAGTTGCTTTTGTCATTCCCTTGAGTATTATTACTTTTCCTCAGTAACGTTTGAGAAGGTATTTTAATATGGATGGCTTCGAGTAAAGAATTTATATCTTATGGGAATGGCATGTGCTTATTTACGATATCATCAAAAAAAATTACGATTTAAATAATCTTATTATTATACATTTTGTAAACTGAGAATGTAAATTTAATTTTGCTTGAGAAACAGAAACAAACCTTGTCTCGGCATCTGTTGGGACATTCGGAGTGAACTTGACATAAGTGTATTGTAAACAATTTTTAGTGGCAATACATTTACCGTGTCAAGCTTATATTATCTAATTGGCTCTATGTATATGCGTTCTCCTCGACCAATCAGAGAACAGATAGAATATATAATACTGATTTCTATATAAATTTGTATATATAAAACGAGGAATCCGGTCGAGTATACCTGGTCGATTTTCTCCAAAGGAATGATGTGTCATATTTTTACTAACGGATTATAGGTAAATCAATTGGCCCCACATAACATTTGGGAGTTCCTCAAACTACACACAATACTACATGGTCAACCTTAGACTGTTTATGAGGTCAGTTTAGCCGGGTTTAAAAGTTTCAAGAAAATGGAACAAATTTACATAAGGCAGTTTTGGGGTTAGGTTCAGGCTTCGTAAGTAATTGATTATTGAGAGGAAGGCTGGCTCCACGGCGAAGAGAACAATAAGAATCGCAGGCTCAGCATAGTTGACGATTGATAAGAGTTTATGCTAATTAAATTAAGAATTAGGTAAATATAAAAGATGTTAAAGTATTAAACATAGGGCCTATGGCCTTGCATTGCATTTAAGATCTCAATATTTTATCCAGTCACTAGCCATGAAATGTCTAAATAGACTGGACTATATACACCGAATCCAAATATGTTTCTGGACTGACTAGCCTCGTGTTCACGTAGAAACATAACAGCGTTTTCACATGTAAGGGCAAGTCAGTCGATTCGATGTATTGAGGTTGTGAGTTAATCAAATATGGTAAAATCCCATGTAAAACGTTGATAAATTGGGTTAAGTTTCAGTAATGCAGACATCGAAATTATCCAACCTTTGATTCGTTGTTGTAGAGCCAATGCTGCTCGTATAGAGTCTTTGCATCATCACGTTATGGCAGCCATGACAGGGGGCATAACAATAGAGTCTTTCCCCTCTGGGAAACTGAATCCTTTCTAATATAAATCAGACTAGGCCAGAATCAATTGTTCCTGCCCCCTGTCATGGCTGCCATCACGTGATGGTGCAAAGCCTCTATAGGGTATTTGCAGCAAACAGTCACTTGCAGATTATATGTACCCAACTTTGATAAAAAATCACTTCTTCCAAAGGTCCATTGAAGAAGGCTCTGCTGGATGGCAAACAAAATTTTAAATGCTTCGTAACTTGAAATCGAAACAAAGTATCTTATAAGGGAAAAAATTATTTTGATAGAGGTTTTTGATATAAAGTAAGTAATAATCAAGCAAATTTTGTCGCATCCAGTAACAGCGTTGTGATTATTTCCTGCAAGTGGCTCATTGCAACATTGCCAAAATAATAAAAATAAAAAAAATCAAATTAGAACACGATTTTGTTTTCCCTATTACTGAACCCTAAACCAATATTAGATTTGAAATAAGAATTCAATTGTAATAAAAAAATGCTGATTAAAAAAGAAACTGTAAGTGTGATATGTTTTCAAGGAAGTATAATTTGAAGACTACCTTAGCCAATCCGATTACAGGATTTGGAATAGTTCGTCCCCTTGCTAGAAACTTATGATAGACTAAAGCACTTACCCCCGTGAAATACAAATGTTAGTCAACATACAATAGACACATATAGAGAGAAAAGAAAAGAATGTGATTGGGGTCTAATAATGTTGTTAGTCTGAAACTTTAGTCTTACCCCGCCGCGGGGAATGGCACTACTAGGTAATCATGCACGTATGGGCGAACTAAGGAATTTTCCAAAAAATGGGGAATAAAGGGCGACGTATAGGGCGATATGGGGCGACATAATCTAAGGCGATCTCAGGGGAATATATAAGGCGACGTAAGGGCCGTACCGAGGCAGACAAATGGGGACTAAGGCATGGCAGTCCGAAAGTGAGTTACGCGGAGTAAGAACTCCAGAGCAAGCCTTGATTACGGCTTTACATTTAATTCCCGCCCAACTCCAAACGTCCATTGCTGTAACTTCTGTTCACTGAGATATGAACGAAAACGTCAAGAAAATTGTCATTCGGCTATTTCCCCTAATTCTACCTTCGGCCTCTTTTTCTCAGTGAAACGTAGTTCTCCTTTCTCCCATTTGTTATGCCGGACTTTTTTGACTTAGTTTGTAAACTGTGTTTGGGCTACCTGTGCTAGCACCTTTTGGCGGGGAAAAAGGCGCACGCGCGACGGAAAAAATCCCGCCAAAACGTTTCGTTATTCTTTTTTCAGAGGTTCCTTCGGCGGTTCGTTCACTTTTGTCTTTTATGTTTTTAAAGGCTCTTATTTAGATATTAATATTGTTATACTGAAAAACACGTACGTTAAAAGCTGCAATAACTATTAGTTAACCGAACAACTCAAGTAATTATTTGCTAAGAAGTGATTTTGTTGTTGAAAAATTGCTCACAAGGTTAAGCAGCCTAAAACAAGCTGATTGAAAACGAAGCTTTTGTCCAAAAAACCTACGACGAATTTGCCTGGATTTTATGGTTCTTTTTAGCTAAGAGATTCATAAAAATCTGGATCAAAGATAGGATGCTTCCGAATACAGCAAAGCAAGTCCAACTCGATCAACTTATCGAAGACTTTTCAAACTGGCAAAAGGTAAGCTTAGATAGCAGTTAAACAAAACTTTGCAAAACGTTAATTTTCATTTGAAATTTAAGGTAAATGAAATTCGCTTTATTGGTTCGATTTAAGCATCAGTTTTTTAGGAGCTCTATTTATGGCTCATATGTATTTAGCATCGTTTTTTTTTTTTTTTTTTTTTTTTTAAATTATCAAAATATTTGAACTGATGTTGCTTCTGAGTTTTGTCTGTCTGTCTGTGCCTGTCTGTAGATGCCATTCAAAGTAAAGTCATTTTTAAATGTTGTTTAACAAATAAGCTTATATTCTGTATAGGCAACTACTGACTTAGCAAAGGAAAATGCCTCACTACACTCCCAAATAAGAAGCCTCACAAAGCAAATACAATCGATACAAGAGGCTGAGAAAGTAGCTCTAGAAGGCAAGTGATACCATTCAACTTAATAGACGGTGCAATTTGAAAATAAAGATTAAATCCTTTTAATTTTTATTGAAATTTAGAATGCAGAAGTTTAAGGAGCATGGCTGACAAGCTCCAAGCCACTTTGTCAAAAAGATGCGATTTTGAAGGTGAGAGATATTAAAAAGGTTGAGACGAGGAGAGACCAAGACCATTTGGGACTAAAATGTACGTGCAGCTAAAAGTTAAACTTGCACGTTACTGTAATAAATGAATCGGGGTTTGTTAATTTTTCAACTATGCCAGTATGGGATTTTCATGTCATGCGGCTATGACTGGATTTAGGATAGCGGAACTAATGGAAAATAGAATCCACAAATAAAGAGTCTAGAAGGGCGATATTTATTTTTTTTATTCGATAAAAGTTTTTGGTTTGAAACGTTTTGGCTTTTTCAGACGAAAATGGTCGACTGAAGGAACAGATACAACAAATGAAGAAATCAGCGGATGCTCTTGAACAGGTGTATATATATACAGTCGATCCCAAAAACGTCGTCCAAGTGAAAAGAGGTTTATAGGACAATAAATGTCACGTGTCTCATTAAATATTCAGTTTTACGCGCGTGTGGAACTAGGAATCTGAACGTGCTGCATCACATGCGTGGCAGAAAATGTCGACGGCGGGTAATTCAAAACAAGTTCTTTCGACTTTAGAAGTTCGGGTTTTGGACTCCAAGAAGAAGTCTAGCTACGTTGTAAGAAGTTTACCCAATTTTCCAGTGTTAGGGACCGTTTCAGAGCTACGTTCTGAGCTAGTGAAAGCCTTACCAGACTTAAAGAACGTTCTGCAAGACTGAGTAATGAGTAATGAGCAAACCAATCTGCACGTACCATACCTTCTTGCGCGTGAATCCAAGCCTGTGGACCGTTCTGCATAATGTTTGGGCACTAAAAGCAGAGCCAGTTGTATTGAATATTTTCGACGCTATTTCATTCAATTGCATTTCAGGATGTTCTAGAAGACACTCCATGACGATATACTCTTCATGCGGAAAAAGTGTTCCTGTTTGAAGAGGTCGACCGACGGGCCAAGGATTAATGTCTCCACTAGTGTACACGTCCGTTTGACCGTT
The DNA here is from genome assembly GCF_029948245.1 of Actinia tenebrosa. NCBI lineage: Eukaryota > Metazoa > Cnidaria > Anthozoa > Actiniaria > Actiniidae > Actinia > Actinia tenebrosa. The sequence goes on along the minus strand of NW_028292575.1, from coordinate 3,566,658 downwards.
TTAGGACTTACAAACAGATTAGAGGCTATCTCCTGGTATGTTTTTGCATAAAACAAATGTCGGTATACCATTCTCCAACTTAAATCATCCGAGAAAGCCCGCGGCATCTTTCAGATTCAGTTTTCAATACTGTAATTTACTTTTGCATCAGTATGCTAATTAAAAAAATCCACGCGCGTAAAACTGAATATTTAATGAACACGTGACAATTATTGTCCTATAAACCTCTTTTCACTTGGACAACGTTTTTGGGATCGACTGTATATATATATCACTTACAGATTGTGTTTCACTAATTTGCAATTATACTTGAAAGAGTGTAAATGACTGAATTTCTTTAATTTGATTCTCATTCAATTTTTTTCAGGAGCACAAAAACCAAATCACTGAAGCCATTAAGGAAATCGAGGTATCAGATCAGATGCATAAAAACGAAATATGCCGTTTGAAGGAAGAATCACAGCAGCAAGGTAAATGACATTATCAGCCAGTATATATCTTAAAATATAGACATGACGTCACATGTGTTCAGCAAAGGTCAATCATTTCAAATAAAAGTGAAGTTGAAGTTCGAACTTTTTCTTTCACAGCCAAACGAGAGATTTCTCTTCTTGAAAAAAGCCTCCAGGAAAAAGATAGCGAGTTGAGACATTTGCAGAAACAGCTAGCTGACATGGCGAGGGACAAACACACAGAAATCGTCAAACTAAGACTAGAGGTATGCAGCTTGGGCGTAATGTTATTCATATGTCTTCTTACTATTCTTATGCACAAGCGTTAAATGAAATTCACAATAAATTGGAACTCTATGGAATGGCGTGCCTTATCTGAATGGGAAAACATTATGCTCAAGCTAAAGAAGTCTATATGCATTTGCGATTGGGGCTTACTCAACTTTAAATCTAGACGTCACGTTATTGTCCAACAGCCTTCTTTTACTTCTATAATAATTATGGAAATGCATGTTGCGTCCATTTTCGGTATTTAACTCACTTACAGAATAATGTTCTAAATATATTTATGGTATTTTTGAGTCTGGATATTTCTTTGACCATCTTCTTTAGTATGATGCCAAACTGCTAAAGTTGCAAAAGTCCAATGTTGCCAAATCTTTAAATACTCCATCCTCACATTCCAACAGTGACATCTTCCGTAAGGTAAGCATGCGGACTTGCACCAATCTTTTTGTGTCATTGCTAACTGGGTTTGGCTACCTCTCAATCTCTTTGAAAGCGGCTGGAACGATTTGAAACGCATGCATTGCAAATCTTTTGAGGACAAAAAATATTTATGCCAGTGATGTCGTGAAAAGACTGTTAAGGTGGGTTAAAGGATCAGCCTGCATGGCCTGGATTTACTGGACCTGCATTCCTCAAAAACATGTTGGTATTTTTTACAGAAACTTCAAGCTGCAAAATCACAGTCTGAAAAAGATATCGCTTCTCTAAAAGAGAAGGTCACTCAGTTGGAAAGACAACTTCAGAAATATCAACAGCAAGATCAGCAATGCACAAATCGACAGCCTCTTTCTCTGAAAAGGAAGCGATTTTAGTAAAACTGCTCATCAACAATGTTAAAAAATATTTCGCGGTAATACATGTTCAATTCGAAATTTGTTTTGGAGTAATTAAAGCGGTTTTGTCTTATATCGAGGAACAGTTTTAACTGTTAAAACTACGATTACACATCCGATCACCCTCCGGATATATTTTTGTTTCATTTTATTTAGAAAAAAATGCCATCATTCTAAACTTGACGGTGAGTGATGGTCATAATGTTGCGGTGATATTTTACACAGTTTTTGGGCTACCTGTGTCATCGTGATATTTTCCCATCGCTCTTTGCGAGAAAGTCGAAGGAAAGAACAAAATGGCGGATGCGTATAAATCAGTAACGAAAGGATCTTTAAAGCTAAAAGGAGTCGAAGACGGAGGAATAAAGAAGTAAGTTATGATCTTAAAAGTAACAAAAATACTCTAAAATATATTCAACGTTTTCTTTTACCTATTCATGACTTTTATAGGAAGAAAAAGAAGAAAAATAAAAACAAAGCTATCGAAGATAAACTCAAAAGTATTGCCAAGGAAAAAGCTACAAGCTCACCAAAAGAACAATTTGACGAAGAAGAAGAGGAGAAAGATACTCGAACTGAAGCACAAAAAGCTTTCGACAAAATACAGGAGAGGAGGGTAAGAAAAAATATTGAAACTTTTTAGTATTGATTATATAATTTGTGAAAGCTTACTTCAGTTTTTAGTATAATGAAGCATTCAAAAATTGCGTAGCTTATACGTAATCTTGTGTCGTAGCCAATGAATTTTCTCTTCGTTGTTTTTCCTAAAGGCAGCCGAAAGAATTCTTAAAAAAGCCGAGAAAACACACAAACAAAGAGTAGAGGTAAATAGAATTTTTTTTGATAATAATCAATATTGCTTTGTATTATCTATATGGATATCATGATTTTGATAATAGGGGGTAATAAATTGGTCAAATTAATTTTATGAAGGCAGTTTTTTCAAGAGCATTTTTTGAATTAGTGGAAAACATGCAGCATTGATGTACATTGGTACGACATGGCATAACTTTGAAATGGCTTGCCATTGTTTTCCAATAATTCATCCATACACACCACATATATAGTCACAGCATAGCTATAGAAAGAAATTGTACAAATAAAAAAATTGTGTTATGGTAAAACAGCTGCTTGTGTATCTGTACTGTGAAGCAAACAGTTTGTGCATTTTATGTAGAAAAGCATTTAAAACACTTGATTATTCTCATTCTTCCAAGCCTTCCTTCTCTTATGCTTTACAGCTCTCATCGTATTGTTGTATTTCAATACAGAGACTTGTGTGTGTTATTTAATAAAACTTGTGTGGGCTATTTAATAAATATGGGTTTAAATAGAGGTTTCACTAAAAAAATCCCTAAACATAACTATATCAAAGGTGAGACATACGTACATAAGAAAGCCCCTTAGATTTACTAGATTTAAAATGCAAAAAAGCCAGTTTGTGTACTAAGGTGGGCCTAATGTTTATAAACATTGCTATTGTGATGTGCCCACAATTTCAACAGGCTTATCACTTTGCTTTATTATCTATTTTCCGATAGATTTCTGGTTGGCAATTTAAATGACAGAGATTAGTAGTTATAAGCATACACCCACCTATAGTGCAGCCTCCCCCCCACTTCCACTGAATATATATTGTCTAAAAGCTTTTATGCTCTTAGTCACTACATCTGAGAAATGGGCTATTAGTGCAACAGGTCTATAGACCTACATTTTTTATAGTAACTACAGAACACAAGATATTTAGATCTTTATTATTAATTATTGACCTCCAAATTACATATCTCCATTTGTTCTTATTCCTAGAAATTCAATGAATACCTGGATGAATTAACTGAACATTATGACATCCCCAAAGTCAGTTGGACCAAGTAAAAAAGTACCACTGTCGATCATCAACTTTATACTTTGTACACTATTATCAAAAACTTCAGTGTCAATCTTTGTTAAATCAGAGAAACTGTGTAGTTTTGCTTTTATCTGTTTCTTATTTTTGTAACAACTTCTATTTTAAGTTTCCAACCTTGTACATTATATCTAACACTAATACTTTTCCTGTTAGTAAGTTTATTATATATTAGTACTTGTATATAAAGCACTGTTTCGAAAGTCAATAAATAAAGAATCATAAAATTCAAGAATGGTGTATGAGGATTCAAGCCAAGCCAATTTGAGAAATTAGGTCACATGAATGTCATGTAACCCCTATATAAACTTTACAATGAAAATGCTTATTAGTTACAACAACCACAACTAGTGGATGTGTACTGTTCTGACAAAAGTACCTTTGTCTAGTGGTTGTAAATAAGTTATAAATTCAACATGTATTAAAGGAATTTAAATTATTTATCCATTTCACAAGTAGTTTACGACATGAGAAGCCACTTTGTATCAATTCAAATCTACAATCACTTGCCTTTAGCTCAGTCATTGTAAATCTGATACCGTATTCTCTCATTTAAACACTACAAACACCTATTTTTAAAACAATGGATGTACCTTGGTTACCAGGGGTTTTTTCTTTTCCTTCTCGTTTACAATCATAATTGTAACAAGAAAACCTCTCAGCAATGTGGTGGTATCCCATTGTGGCTTGTGGACTGAACCGTACTAATCCTGGGTACCAGAGGCCAGTAAGGAGTTTGGGGAGGGCTTCTGCTACCCAGAGTGGGAAACTTACGTGACTCTGAAAATCTTGACTTCTAAGCTTTTCTGAAATAGTGACGTAGAAATGACGTCACTACAAAACATACATGAAGCCTGAGAAAATTGACCAGCAAGAAATAAAAACATGCCCGCCATTGAAATGAAAATATAAAATTCAATAATTATCGTGTATCAGACGCTTATTAGCAACTTTTTTTCTCCTTCCATTTTTGGCCTGGAAACCTCAGTTTTGAAAATGTACTCGATTTTGATTGACTAACTTTTTTTCTCAGATTAAGTCGTGAGTTACTAGAAAGCCAAGCTTCAGCTAGAGTCAAGCTGAATGAGTGACCTTTATTGCTTATCCCCAATGAAAACACTTAAAATATTTGTATTTCCTTCTATACTTGAAAGACTATATAAAGCGTTTTAAGTTTTGATGCCAAAAGCACAATACTGACACGATAAGTATTAGTTTATAATTTGAAACTAAAAAAGATAGACTTTTTCTAAATTTGTTGGAGTAACCACGAAAACATTGTGTCCAAGTCGAGGTTGGACTTCATTTTTTCATTCATTTATTGTATCTTATGAAGCTCAACCTCAATATAGAGCTATCTTTTCATGATCACTTGAGTGGATTCGGGAAAGTTCTATAGACCGTTTTCTCAAGATTGCGTGCGCATCCAAATTTAAGGAACTTGACGGGCCACGATACCAGAACAGGAGCTTTATATTTTTTTTTTCCGATAAGAATTCATAGAATAGACTATCCTCCTCTTTAAACATAAAACTGTCTTTTCAATTTTACTGAATTTGCGTTTTTCAATTTTGTGGCCCGTCAAGTTGAATGCGCACGCAACCTTGAGAAAACGGTATATTGCAACCGAGAAATCGGTGACATCACAGTATGAGTGCCGACCTCTAAACAACTTCCCTCTAAACAAATAAAGAGCTCTTACCAGCTTAACCACTTTTTGTATTATTCTTCTGTTGCAATATGTAAAGGCCCTATGTAATGAATCGTCTCAGTCGTTGAACTATTTTTTTTTTTTCATCCTTCAAACTGAATAGGTCACATTCGATATATCAAGTTTCGTGGTATGAAATCACGGAAATGGGCGAATAAACTGTCACTTCAAAATTGTATTAAATCTCAAGAGAATATATGTAGATATATTTTGCTTTCAATTCTGTTGTTGAGTGGTTAACTGTCTGACCTTTCTACGAAAAATTCAAAACAGATGAAATATGTATGCATTCATTTCATGACGAGCTTCATGCGAGATTGAAAAGACGGCTTCAAACATTATAAATTAATATAATCAGTAATTATCTGACGAAGTACCAATACTTCCACACACTTCAAGGCTTTTGAATATTAACATTTTAGAATAACGATTGTCATCTATTTATCAAATTTGGTGAAAATCAAATCTCTTAGAAAAACGAAAATAAAATAAAATTCTGGATTAACGGGAATATAAACGATCCCTTTTTCTGGAATAATGGCAGCAGTGAGTGGATTTAATGGCCGCTTCAGTATTAATGATATATTTTGGTTGTCACACTGGACCATTAAATCCATCTGCAAACAAATCACAAAGCCAGCGACGTTTTTCTAATACTTTTTGCGCACACTTGACGTAAATATCAAGTCCTGAAAGAGTCGTCTTTGCCAACGATATATACGCCAACAAAATTTAATTTGCTAGAAGAATAAATAGGGAAAACTTTCATTACAAAAACTTTCATTTTTTTACAAGGTTTTATTGAAAAAGTTTTGTATGTGAGATACTTTTATTAGAAATTAACATCCTAGTTTGTTTGATTAAAATATATGATAATGTTTAGAACAGAAAAAAATACCGGTGTGAAAACGATAATGAGTTTAGTAATCCCATTAACAGAAATCCGACTCACGTACCTTCAGTATGGGATTAGTCCAAATTCATCACCTTAACATCCGTTTTGAATGAATGTAAAAATGTAATGTCTTCATATATAAAGAGTGTGCTTCACTCTTAAAAGCCCATTTTAACTGTCCTTCAGGCCAATCTCTTTCAACTTTAGTTTCAATATTTGATTACAGTGCTGTCGCTATGTTGACATGCGTTCAAGTTATCGCATCATATTAGAAAAAAACTCATTACGCTTGTGTTAGGCGTTCGACGACACAGCTGCAAAAGAAGCTCTAAAGAATATAAACTCGAAGATAAACGTATTTCTAGGCGTTTTTCTCAAGGGCTTGACTATGGAAAACTCAAGAAAAATAAGCTCTTCGATGAGAAATGCTATCACAACGAATAATTATCAAGGCCACGCACTTGGGAAAACAGTGAAGCAGCTGGAAGTTGAGAGAGACTTAAAGATGCTGTCACTACAAATAAAAAAAGACGAGGTCAAGTTTGGTTCTTCCTCGCCAAAGATGAAGGCTAGAAGGGTTATGAGCTTACCCGTTGGGGAGACAGATGCGATTGACGAATGCACAGAGAGTGATTTAACTGATAAATATGACTTTAAACTGGAGAAAAAGGAAATAGTATCCAAACAGCAGTTTCTTCCACTGATAAGAAGCCAATCTTCCAAGTCCAGGAGAACACCTTCTTTAATACACCACTCGTCACCTCCTCCTTCGCCTAGAGCTCTCCATATTCTACGAACAAACTCTCTCAGCTCAAGCACTTCGAGTTTAAGGGAGACAGATAAAGACAGACCAAGCTCTGGTGCCAAGGATTGCCAACAAAGAATCTCGCCAAGGTATAGTTTGAATAAATTAGGGCGAAGTAGTACAGCTTCGCCTGTTTTAACAGCAAAATTTCCCAAGAATCACTCACCACCGATCGCGATCGAGCGAAGGGTTACCACGGGTGCAAGCCCGCCTAAAAGTGGACCAAATTCACCCACCATCACTCATAGAGGACTAGCAATAAGACCACCGTCACGAAACACGAATATACAAAGTACAACAAAAAACAAACAAGAAAAAACAAAGGTGTTTTCGCGTTTATATCAAGTCCAACCGAAAACTAAAAAGACGGTGGAAGAACTCCTAGAAGCTCATGATAAACCAACGACCCCTAAGTTGGATCGGAGACGAAGGTCTTTATCGATGCCTGATCTGACTGACATGATGGATGGCTTACGTAATTGTAGATATTTACGTACGAACAGTACAGAAGATGATTGAATGACCTTGTCGTTATATTATGTTCTTATATTGCCACTGGTTAGAGAGGGACTTTGAATTTAAAGTATATAAAAATTGGACACACTTTAGTCGGTCCCTTGAGAGTGAATGAAATACAATATACTTTTAGGCAAAATTTTTGACCATTTGACCATTTTACATTATGTACTACCGTACTACGGCACTACGTCGTTGCTATGTTTTGGCTAGTCAGGGTCATTGAATCCAAAAAAATGGACTTGACTTAGAACGGCCCCTTGCAACGGAATTTCACGGCACGATTTCACTTTTTGAACAGAGTTGAGAGTGAATTGCTTAATCTGATTTTTAAATATTAACGAGTTTAATTTAAAGTTTAATTAAAATTTTTTATAAGGACAAATTAGTGGTTGGGTGTCAGAAGTGGGTGCCAATGATCGTTCGTTGATGAATTTTTGCTTCTTCGACCATAAATGATGCGCGGTACGTCAGTTTTCAGCCTTGTTACTTTGCAACAATACAACCTGTGGATTCTCGATTTCGTAGTAACAAAAACTGGAAAGTTTCCTGTTTTCAACTGGTTCAAGACATTTTTTTTCAATGTCCGAATGCGGACTATTCCGAAAGTACCTTTTGCGGTGAGCTACAAATTTAAAAGGCGCTGTTTTTAAGCTGAATTTGTGTCGCATTAGTTATACCGTGGGCGACCCAGATACACGAAAAATCTGTCATGTTCGACTGTTGACCGAGACTCCATCTCGGACAGGTGATCTTTCGAGTCGCGATTGCTCTTCTAAGTGAATTCCAACCCGCGTCTCTAGTTACTAGGCAACGTAACATGTACTATATAGATTGTATGAAAAAAATTTTACGTCTTTATTGATTCACTCAAGACGGGAATGTAACAAATAGCCGATCTGAAATAGTGATGTATAAATGACGTCTTTGCAAAACTGATGTGTCGGGCGTAATGTTTTGCCATTTTAGACCACGTGTCATTCCCGGAGAATATGAGAATAAGATTCTTTGTTTGAGTTGTATCAATATTCATGTGTCTTCTCATGTAAAACCGTTAAACAAATACATAAAACTCTAGGGAATGACATGTGGTCTGAATGGAAAAAACATGCCCGAGCGAAGGTCTATTGACCACCGAAAAATAGAAACTTGCCGGTCATTGCAACAAGAATATCAAAATCATCAAATAATGCGAAGCACGTGTTATCAACGTCCTGTTATTCATTTGGTGGCCCGGAAATCCCTATTCAAGAGGAAAAGTGACAGTTCAGTTTTGCAAATTTTCTCGATTCTGATTGGCTAACATTTTTTCTCAGACCAGCAGCTGGAATCCATTTAATTTGAATTGAAAATGAAGTAAATGAAGTAAAATGAAATGCGAGATGCGCATACCCGTGGACCTCGATCTCTCTTCGTTCTGCATGAATCTACGGTGCGGGTTGATTTCCACAGTCGGCCAAACTGAACTTATTTCAGCATTCCCGATCAACACGAGTGACAAACGTCTGCGCATGCTCTAGTCGGTATACAAATTAGTCGAAATGTAAAAATATGTGACTATTTGCCTTTCAAACATCCCTGATAAATGGACTTCACAAAATGCAAAAACTTAGAGGCTTAAGGCTAAATATTTCATATTTTCTTTATTAATACGGTATACTGATCTCACAAAAGTATACTGTAAATTGTTTGTATCAAGAGAGCAGTTTGTATACTCGGGCGCAAACGATTTTCTTTAGTGTCCTCCCGATCCGCAGCTACAGTACTAACGTTGGTTATCCTCGACAGTAGGTGGAATTGATCAACACATAGCGTTTGCTATGTATTGGTGGTTTGACTTTCGCCGTCCCGTTCTTGTGCTCTTTCCATGTTGGGATTGCATGCTCAATGTTTATGGCAATAAGTTTAAAACGACTTTGAAATTAAAAATTTCCACTGCGCAAAAATAAAAGAGGCCTAGACTCAAAATTAGTTCTTGACTTTGAAGAATCATTCATCTTGTCTTTATTTTCCCTATGTTACATGAACATTAATTAAAGAATATTTACACATCTTTTGCGCCTTTTCCAGAGATCTAAAAGGCAAATTTTGTATTGAAGCATATGATATTACGCTGACATTAGATCCATTATGCAAGGTTGCGACGTCACATATAGGAAGTTATTCCACAAGTAGCCCAAGCTCCAAGACAGGAGTCATGTCACAGGTGGTTCGGGCTAAAAAAAATATGATAAACCATTTACTTGAGCAAACTCATAATGGAATCTATCTCTTGCCAATTACAGGAAAACAGCACAGTTTCCAAAAATAGAAAGACATTTTGAAGGCGGCCTTAAATAGCAGACCGTTGTTTGTGGAAAATGGTTGGGATGCATGTGACGTCATAGTCGCTTGAGTCTTGATCAATGTTGACCAATATGGCGCCCATGTCTTTTACCCTTTTTATAAGGGATGCACGGCACTAACAGACCTTGCTCCATTCACGTTTTCATCAAGACGATTCCATTCCCTTTCCATTCCATTCCATTTCGTTCAAACTACTCCAAAATGAACGATTTTCAGAGTTCCACTAGCAGATGCCGAAGCAGCACCAGAAGCTTGGGACTCCTGTGGATTACTATTATTCGAGGAAGCCTGGGGTGTTGTTTCCGCTAAAACAAAAGAATACGGGTCAAAATGAAACAACTCGAGGACTGTTAAAATAAAAAAATCTTATTGGCCTCAATGAAAACTAGAAATGCTTTTGCCTTAAGAGTTTATGCCAATAATTATTACTAGGCAAGTGCTTTAGTTGAGCGTAGAAGGTAAAAATAGGCTGACTTCATAGACCGAGTTTGACTTCAAAGACCGTTTTTGAGATTGGTGCATTGTGGTCTAGATTGGATACCAAGCAGACTAAAGAACAGTCAAAATGACTAGTACCCCAATTACAATAAATGTACTGTAGATTCCACGTTCGAGAAGACAAACACTTGGATTGATTCCATTGTCATTTTCTGAAATAGCAAACCTGATGCATTGTGGTCTAGCTTGGGTAAAAGCATCTTTTGCTCATCATGCCTTATATGGTGCTATTTGTACTGAAGCTAGAAGTTAATCTGTAAAAAGCTCTAGTTAACTCACCTCTTCTAGGATTGGCTAGACCCAAGACCGTACTATCATTATCAACCCTTCCTAAAGGCTGGCCTCTTGATTGGCTGACCCGTCCCTGGTCATATGACCTTTGGTCGTTGGAGACCAGGGCCTCTACGTCTTGAGCCGAGCCTTGGTAGGAATCATCGTCCTCATATGATTCAGCGGTATCTAGGACAAAGCATGAGCAGAAGTAAAGTTGAAATACTAATAATATCAATAACCTTTATTTCTACACGGAGTCTCATCATACAATCTACTCTTCCAGAGAGCCGTGATATAACTAAAAATAAATAATAATAAATGAAATAAAATAAGCTAAAACTAAAAACCTAATATCTTATTTTTGATACTCATTCCACAGAAAGGACCCCCCCCCCCCCCCCCCCCGTAGGAAATCAATGGATTCTGAGGCTAACATAAATACAAAAGAAATGCTACGAGTCAGTTCCATCGAAAAAAATGTGATTTCTTTAGAGCTTTCATGTAAGCCTTGCACGCAAGATAATTTTGGAGAAATTCGGAGAGGAGAGGAAGGAATCGGGCAGAACCGATAGAAAATAACTTATAGCTTACCTGATGCGCTCAGCGAATCATTATCTATTTGTATAGATCTTTGCTTAGCTACATCAGCCAGAGCATAATTTCCAACATCTGTCGCAAGGTAATGAATATCCTGTGACAAATACAAATTGAAATATTTTAATTTTTGATCGATGCTTGACTTGGAGGTTTGAATGCATGGAAACTGACCATGAACAAATCTTTGGCTCCGATGTCTACGGCTAGAAGAAACGCCTTCTCGAACCTCTTGTATCTGTAAACAAATGAATGGATGAACGAATGAATGGATGGGTAGATGGACGGACGCACGGACGGACGGAAGCACGCACGGACGGACGGATGTATAAGAAAGAGTGCATCGATAAAAGATTTTTTTTAAAAAAAAAGGAAAACCTGAAAGTGGATGGATGTCTCTCCCGCTACCCTTTGTCAAAGACCAAGGTCACAAAATCACGTGGTATCCCTCCTACCTCAAAAGATGATGGAAGAACCTTCGCGACAATCTGCTAATAGGATCTCTATACTGTAAAACTGTTACATCACTAAGGGGTCTGCTTGGTGCATAGAAGCTTCCTAACGTCTCTTCCAGGAGTCCTTCTCGCTCAGAGTTGAGAGTCAGTCTCAACAGATAGTCCATGATCAGTGTCATACATGCGAAACAAGCATTGCCTTCTGTGTTCCAGTTCATGCTGTTTAGAAAATTTACCGCCTGCAAGTATAAAGAAATCAGTCCGCCTTAGATCAGTTGAAACCTGCCCGTGAAAATTTGTCTCGCAACGCTATTCCACACAAGTTTCACCTAAACGTTTCAACGTGTAACAGAGCCTTAATAAAGTTCTACTAAACAGTTGTACTAGAAATCTTTCTAAAAACTTGCCTCGTCTCCCTGGCTGTGTTTGATGTACTCCGAGACCAGTTCGACAGCACCTAGTTTACCATGACTCATAACACCCAGTTCGACCCTTAACATACACACAGGACCCCTGGAGTTATTGACGGAAAAAAAGCAAGTTAGCAATATCATTTACTAGGTGGGTAGGTGTGGGTAAAAACTGATATTGGCTTTCTAAGCATCAGGTCGGATTTTTCGTATTCCAGCCATGGATTCCAAGACCAGTGAGAATCGGGTAGGGTGGTATGACTGAACACGTGACCAAATAGAGGCTTCGTACCATCATGTGATGACAGTCACGACAGGACGTAGGACTACTTCGACGATATGGCGGCCATCTTGGATCGTAAGACATATAGGGCGTTCAAAAAAAAACAAAAAAAAATTTAAACGGCACATCGATCGCCATTACACATAAGAGAAAGACAAAATCTATACTTTTCTGTCATCTTTGTTTTGCTTCCCCCTGGCAAGATGGCCGCCGTATCGTCGAAGCATTCCATTGAATCTGGTCTAGTTTGATTTACATGCAAAATAATTGTGTAATAATGTTGTGCCTCCTGTTGTGGTTGCCATCACGTGATGGTGCAAAGCCTCTATTTGACAGATACAAACCCGTCAAAAATTATCAAGAGGTTGTCATGGCAACCAACACCGCCTTCGCTGATGTTCATGATGGGGGCCTCACATGACCATGAAACCAGATCCAGCTTAACAGGATTCCTAGAAAGATTTAAAAAGAAATATAAAAAAATTGCGAAAGAGCTCCCAGGGCTCACTCCACTATCGTGGGATAACAGGGCGTCATAGCTGTAAAACAGGTCGCGTCGCGGGTTTGATTCCTGCGGACGCCACATGAGGATGGATAGAGTTTGTTTGATGTGCTGTTTTCTTCCTTGTTACGAGCGTTTTTCTCTGGGTTCTCCGGTTTTCCTTCTTCAGTAATAATCAACATTTTAATCAAGAGAGTACGCACATCAAGTTTGAATGTAGAGGTATTACTGTGTGGGAGTTAAATACAGGGACCGCGGAGACGGGGGAGGAGGCGGGCTGGGATCTATAGCCTCCCCCCACCCCCTCCCACTTTACCTTTTCCCATACTATAGTCTCTCATAATTTTCTATCTTAGCCCACCACTTCTTTTTCTTATATTAGTCCCTCGTATTTCCCAACAATCCCCCCACTTTTTAGGGTGCTCCGCGGTCCTTGAAATGGTACCGAAGTCAGGCACAGAATCTAGTGTGTTAGGTTTGCGAACGAATGGAGGAAAACTTGAGAACCTGGAGAAAACACTTAAATCAAAGGAGAGACCTAAAGTATGCCAAATTCACCATTTCCCATACATCAGTTCACTGGTCAAACACAAAGCGAGGCGCCAAGGTACTTTCAAAGGATTATTCAACTTTGAAGCTTGCAACCTCGACGTAATGCTTCGTGTTTGACCAGTGAACCGATGTATGGAAAATGGTGAATTGAAAAGTTGACTTTACTTACTGGAAGTATCGATAGAGTGGTAATATCTTCCTTGGCTTGGGATTCTCGGCAACGAGTTGAATGGTTACTAGAGCTAAAGCCATGTCAAAGACCTACAGAAATATAACAGGCAGAATAGTTATCAGGGAGCAACCGGACTCGATGTCAGTAGAGTTGTTTGTTGGTCCTTTCCTGTGTCACAAGGTTTTTTCTTTTTCCTAGTTCAGCAGTTTTCCTCCCTTCGTAAATAGCAGCCTAAATTTCAAGTAGAATTCAGTGCAAGAAGAGCCAACCACATTTTAAAAGCACTGTTGATTAACCTCTCATTTTTCTATTTTTTAGTTGATTAATAATATAGCAGAGAGGTTTCTTAGTTCCCCTCCTTCTATATCTAGTGCTTGCTGACGTTTCAATTATTGTTGCAGCCATTCCTAAGACAGTCAAGAGACAAAGACATAGCAGCCATGTTGGTTGTACTGTTACGTCAGGCCCAAAACCATCAGTCGTACAAGCATTAATTTCTCACTTTATTTTCAATTTACATTTCTTATATAGCTTAATGGTTTAATGCAGGCCTCATTTTCACGTGAAATCTCTTTATCTAATGCTCAACAGCGTAATCCTCATTTTCACGTGCAGTTCCTTTATCTTATGCTCAACAGCGCAACAGTATTAACAAAGTCCTAATAAGAAATATTTAGTTAAATACCATCAACATGGCCGCAATGATGTAACTTAAGTAAAGAATAACATGAACAAGAGAGGGATGCACTTTACCTGGATCTCTCCTCTCTCGCTGCATACAAGAACAATGGTGTCTGCTGGGTGCCATTGGATATGAGAAGGCATCTTTATAATGAACGTAAATGGAAGAATAAATGAGATCCAGCAGAATGATTGTGGAAAAATAATATGGAATATTGGGAAAAAGAGAAGGAATGAATGGAAGACAGTAAAATAAAATAAAATAAAATACGAAAAAAACATCAAATTGAAATATTGAATGTTAAATGAATGGATGGATGGATGAATGAATGGATGGATGGATGAATAAATGGATGGATGGATAGATGGACGGATGAACGGACGGACGAATGGAGGGAGGGAGAGAGGGACTGAGAATGGATGGCTGGATGCATGCATGCATGCATAAATGCATGGATGCATGGATGCATGGATGCATGGATGGAAGGATGGATGGATGCAAGGATGGATGGATGCATGAGTGCATGAATACATGGATGCATGGATGCAAGGATGGATGGATGCAAGGATGGATGAATGCATGGATGCATGGATGCGTGCATGGAGGAATGAATAAACGAATGAATGGTACTTACAATTGCTTTCGTCATCTGAGTGATTCTTCTGTGACTGTCATAAAGCATCTGGACACAAATGATAGTATAATATAGTGTCAGATTCTAAAGCTAAGCAATAACGGCAATTATAAATGCATTTCTGCTCAAAACAGGAAGGATTGTTTAGAAAGTGTGTAGCTTTATCTGCCTCCTGACGCAGAGAGCATCTTAATGAATTAACTTAAAAGTCGAGTAAGAAATACTCCAGTTTCGAGTTCTCTGTTGCTTAGGGTCATGGCCTCGATTTTGCGTAGAATATTCATGTATTCCAGTCAAGATCCTTGGAATTTCAAAGTGTTTGTATTGTTAAAGCTGTACATTCTTTACTTTACCGTATGGTATAGACCTCCTCGGCTCTGAAGCGTTCGCGCGAAATGTTGTCCCATTTCAGACCACGTGTCATTCCCTTGAGGATAATATTCTTTGTTTGAGTCGTATTCATATTCATGTGTCTTCTCATGTGCAACCGAGCGCAACCGTTAAACAAAGAAATGATACTCTAGGGAATGACACGTGGGACTCTGAAATGGGACAACATTACGTCAGAGCCGAGGAGGTTCATTTTGTGAATATTTAGACGGTGATTCGAGGCTAACCCTGAGTAAACGAGTCTGCAATCAGATAACAGTGGTAATTTAGGAACCCGATGCATCTGATATAACAATCCTTACAAGAGTTCCATCTTGACATCCAAGAAGTAGCTTATCTTCAGCATGGTTTCTTTGGTGTACAGTAACAGGACGCTGTTGAAGAGTTAAAACCTACAGATTATTATTAAACTCTGATGAAAGTGAAGACTACACAGATTTAAGATATAGAGGGCGAAGATAAAACATGGGACTGCCACACTTACAGTTGATAGGGATTGTAGTTACTGTTACTCTCTCAATCTGTTAAAAAATGCAAGTTAACAATTGAATAAAAACTGAATACAAAAATCCGTATTAAAAGAAACCGGAAACGTGTAAACGGTAGAACAACTTTTACAAAAATCATTAAAAGTACCTTATTTTTGGTATATTCATAAATACAGCTATCAATACTTGAGATATCTCCACCTGGCAATGACTGTTCCACTGTATGGACATGATGAGGCTGGTTGTAACTGTATCAAAAACATTGTCATATTTAACAATAGTGCTCTTCGACTCTGACGTAATGTTTTCCCATTCCAGACCACATGTCATTCCCTAGAGAATCATTTATTTGTTTAAGTTTTGCGCTCGGTTGCACATGAGAAGACACAAGTGAATATGGATACAACCCCAACAAGGAATCTTATTCTCAAGGGAATGACACGTGGTCTGAAATGGGAAAAAAGTACCCCAAGCCGAAGAAGTCTTTTAGACCAGTCTGTCTCTCGTGGTCTACGAGTCAATAGCACATGAGGCCGAAGGAACTCATGGGCTTTAACTCGTAGACCACGAGGGCGACAGGTCTAATTGTTTTAGTTGCTCAAAGAAATGGATATAGACAATTTTGAAATGACGTAGAAATAGTATATTTTTTGCATTGTGTTGATTTTTAAAATTTGCACTTTTTGCTACTAGTGGTCTATCACTAACAGACCACTAGAAGCCCACAGCCAATCAAAGCGCAGGATTTGCGATATATCATTAGTAGGTTTATACTAAGAAATTGAGATAATTACATACAATCAGTATTTGTTCATTTTAATTATTGATCAATACAACACTCAGTAGCAGTCAAGCTAAGAATAAGCTAATATTATTAATATTTTATATTATTATTATTTAGATTACATTACTTCTGCAGATATAAATTTATTATATTGTTACATTATTATTATATAGACTATTATATTCCACATTGTACTTTTTGTCATTTGATATTTTTAATTTATATTGTTTATATTATATTTTTATTTTTATTATTATATTGCTCTGTTGTGTTTTCCTCACCCAAACATTTCCCTTTTTTTCCCAAGTTTTTAGTATACTTTATGTAATAGTTATTTTAGGGTGAAAGTTTATTAAATAAGCGAGGTATGGTTTATCTTTTACTCTAAAGTTCTCTTAATTTGTTTATAATTATTTTAAATAACCACTATTTTCTATTGAAGTTACTGTTTTTTAAATACCTGAATGACAAATCCAACGGATCACATTCTGTTCTGACGTAACACAGCATTTCCAACTTGTTTCTGAAGCAAAATTTCTTCGTAATTAATATATAATCTTAAAGTTTAAAGAGCAAATGGTATACGGTTTCCATATGAGTGAGAAATGATACTGCAAATTCATAAGCGTACTGTATATGCTATATTTTACCGCAGCCTTAACTACAGGTTGTGATTGCATGAATTACTCGACTCATACAATGTGAAGCCATTTCAATGTTACAGCATGCCTTTATGTTCACGTGCCGTAAGTCAGTGCTTACCGTACGTTTTCCACTCATACGATAAAGATTCTTATGGGAAGCCATTTCAATGTTACAGTATGCCTTACTGTTCACGTGTCGTAAGTCAGTGCTTACCGTACGTTTTCCACTCATACGATAAATATTCTTATGGGAAGCCATTTCAATGTTACGGCATGTCGTACCGTGTACCAGTGCTGTAAGTCAGTACCGTATGTTTCTCATGTTTCTCATGTTTCTCATTGAAGACACTTCGATGTTACGGCAAGTCGTACCGTGTACGTGCTGTAAGTCAGTACCGTACGTTTTCCACTCATGCGATGGTAACCATCCTTATGAGGAGCCATGTCAATGTTAAGGCATATTGTAACGGGTACATGCTGTAAGTCAGTACCGTATGTTTCCCACCCATCCGATAACCATTCTATTGCAGTGGGAAGCCAATTCGATGTTATGGCAAGTGGTACCATGTATGTGCATTTTCCACTCAATACGAGTAACCATTCTTATGGGAAGCCATATCAATATTAAGGCACATTGTAAAAGGGTAAATGCTGTAACTTCAGTACTAAAGGTTTCCCACTCCGGAGTACGATAACCATTCCAATGGGAAGCCTATTCGATGTTACGACAAGTTGTACTGCGTACGTGCTGTAAGTCAGCACCATATGTTTCCCACTCGTACGATAACCATTCTTATAAGAAGCCATTCCAATGTTACGACATGTCACACCATGTATGTGCTGCAAGTCAGTATCATGTTTCCCATGCCGCGCTCATACAAAAACTGCTATATACAGTGTACATTAATACTATCAAGAGAACTAACCCATTAAGTCCAAAGATAATCATGTTCGATCTATCCTTCTCTGAGTTGGGAGACCAGGGCCACGCCTCGTCACTCTGTGTTGCCCACCAAACAGCAACCTTTGCACAGACAAGATAAATTTGTAATCGTAATTGATAGAAGTGTACCAGGTATATGTATATAACACTAAGAGCAGTGTGCAGTTTAAATTAAGCATAGTGCATTTTGAAATTAGGTCGAAAACGTGAGTTTATAGCCGCCGATCGATGTTTTGGTTTTCAAAGCTTACTCTTTTCACTACTAGTGGATCAGGTATAATTAGTACTAGTCAAATCCAACTAGTCGTCTATCATCAACGCTGCATTCTGATTGGATGTACTACTGCTAGGCTATACGTTATAGCCTACTGGTAGCGAAAAGGGTGCCGCTTTGAAAACCAAAACATTGAATTTATCTTTAATTCAAAACTTGTTTGCATCTATATATTTGACTGACTAGTTGGATTTGACTAAACCAATTCGTCCTCTCGCCCTCATGGCCTATAAGTCATTAGCCCGTTCGCCCTTCGCCTATAGCTATTGACTCATAGCCCATACAATCGCAAGGACTATTGCTAACTATACCTTAAGCTGTTCAAAGTTTAGCAACTGTACAATTTTTGCAAACCCCAGATGTACTAACCATGTCTTGGCGCTGGTTGACTGACAGACGTCTTTCAATTCGCTTGTTACTCGGACCAGGGAACTCCGCATATGACATCTAAAAAGTCCAAAATGTTGGATTGAAAATAATTTACAACAACACAAAGCAGAGACTTATGCTCAATCACATGCTGCTGCAACCAGTACATGTACAAGACTGATTACAGTATAATATTTAGCAACATCAATGACTTAGATTTAAAAAGATATCATTGGAAGAAGTAATAAAGAGTGGCAAATATTCATTCATAGAAAGTTGCAAAGCCTTATAATATGTTTCTTGGCGTGTCAGAGGCAAAAATTTCACGTTTTGGCCTTCGTTGCTTTGCAACTGTATGGCCAATACTGAATATATTATCTTCCAAGGTTATCAATGTGAACCCATATTAAATTATCCATACCCCCCTCATGGTAGTCTCCCTCGCATCCGTTTTTAGTGTCGGTCGTCACACAACGCTCCCTCCCCGCGTTGCGTGATGACCGACACTAAAAACGGATGCGAGGGAGACTACCCTCATGGAGGAATTTTTTAAAGACACCCCCCCCCCCCCCCCCCCACGCCTGGAAATTCCAATTTTCTTCCATACAAACTCTGTAATTTTTGTTCTTTCTCTGACCCCCTATTCTTCGGAAATTCCAAATTCCCCTGTGGGGTGGGTATGGAAAATTTCTGGAACTACACATTAGACCGACAATACTCTGGTTTAGTGGCTCTCTCCTCATCAAAATCAGGAGAATCAGGATACTGTATGTAATATATTATTTATGCATTTATACCTTTGGTTCAAGGGATGAGATTCGTTCAGCTTTTTTCAAGTCCAGACTTGATTTTTTACCAAGGTAAACATAAAACAGTTTTGCTTTGTCCAGGAAAGAGAAGACCAGGAATCCCTCTGTTATAACAGCTAAAATTTATTTATGGAAAAAATTAGAATCCTTTTGCTGTACTTTATATAAAATCATGTATATGGCTTATAGTACATAATGGACAGGAGTAACTCAGTAATTTACAAGGGAACTTTAGAAACTTTACTTTACTTGCAAACCACATCCCCTCCCTCCCCCCCCCCCTCCCCTCTGCCCTCCCCATCATTATTTCTGGGAAATTTGCTATACAATGGATTATTTTTATGATATCGCGGTCATCTTGCAGGGGGCAAAACAAAACAAAGATGATGAAAAATGTATAGAGTTTTGTGTGTTTGTCTTTCTTTTAATTGAATTTATTTTATTCTCTTGTGGTGGTGTTAATACTGTATCAATCAATGTCATTACTGCAACCAAGCTACAGTATATTTGCCCCCTGGATGCCCCATAACACCTTGCGATCCAAGATGACTGCCATGACCGTTGTCCCTGGTGTCATTCTTGTCAGACTTACCATCGCAGACTTGATCAGGTATTTTTCCTACTAGTGATTTATCAATAAATATTGCATCCACATCACCAGAGTTACTGGCCACCAGGAATGACAGAATTGTACCATTACTTAATACCATCTAAGAAAGAGTCATGATAATAGTGATTATAAAGTTCCCAAGGGTTATTCCCCTGGGAGGGGGGGGGGGGT
Source organism: Actinia tenebrosa (assembly GCF_029948245.1). Classification (NCBI taxonomy): domain Eukaryota; kingdom Metazoa; phylum Cnidaria; class Anthozoa; order Actiniaria; family Actiniidae; genus Actinia; species Actinia tenebrosa. The sequence continues at coordinate 3,546,369 of NW_028292575.1, read as the reverse complement.
ACTTCCCTATATTCGCTATACGGGTACGTGCCGCCAAACAGGGTATGGTTTTCAGCGATTCTACTCTGGAACAGGGTATATAAAATCACACTCGCTCTGGAACAGGGTATATGAAATCACACTCTCTCCTCTCTGGAACAGGGTTTTCAGTGATCTCGCTCTGGAACAGGGTATGAATTTCAGCAATTTTTACTCTGGAACAGGGTAAGGGTTCAAAGGGCTCAGCGGCACATCCCTACACTAAACGAGCAAGAGTACCCCCCCCCCCCCCCGGGTTATTCCAAGGCAACTATTGCACCCCATAGGTATTAGCTGAATTTGTAAAGCATGTATGAGACAATGCAACAATGGCCATACAAGAACAGCTGATATAAAATGAATATTTAAAAAAATGTTGACATTGCCTTGAAAATGTACAAAACTGTAAACCCTACGAAACCAACCCTACAATACACATATAACTTGGACAATACCTGTATATTCCTTAGAGTTCTCCATCTTGTAAAAGTAACTTTGTAGTTTTGTAGCATTTCCTATATTATAATTTTTTTTAAAATTAATACTGCACGTTCCAATAATACTGTAAAACATTGTGAAGATGCACCCAAAGAATAAATGTGAGGTTCAACCATGGATGATCATAATATACCTACCTCACACTCTCTTAGACTGTCTCTTAGTTTATCAGGCCTCTTGTTTTTTGGTGTCCATGATATTCCTCTCTGTTCTCCCCATAGTCTCTTGTACTGTGCATAACCATCATCACCTGTATTACCTTGAAATATTCAACACACTTATTTATTACATCCGTATATATCCTCAAAGTGTTAAAAAAAAGAGTCTTCAAAGCAGCCTAATCCTTTTATCTTGAATTTATTTTATTAATATCAACTATGCAAAAACTAGTTCAAAAACAGAAATTTAGTCCTATGATGAAGAAGCCAATAAAAAATTTCCTAGTATAATATTATTCTTATTTTCGTCAAGTATATAATCTGCTTTTCTGTGTGGATTCTAGAAAGGAAGTTGATCCAGTGCAAAGCAGTGGGAGCTCTCTTGCCTTTCACCAATGCTATCTAGCATCTACCAGGTTTAGCGTTTGAATCCCAGGCATGATGTATGTTGTATTGACCTGTGGGTTTTCTACATAGTTTTCTGGATTTCTTCCCTTCTCAAAACCCAACTCCTAAATTCAAATTGGAATTCAGTGGTTGTAGAGCGAGCAACTATGTGGAAAAGCCTCTACTACACCCTATTTATTTTTATTCACCCATCCATTCATTTTCAATTTAGTCTAATAAGTAAACAGCAGGTTTTTTTGTTCCTGACTACTTTACCTGATATTTTCTCATGATAGCAATTTGTACCAACATCAAGACCTACATGTACGAATATCAATGTACGATTTAGTAAAAGGAATTGTCGTATTTCACGCAAACATCTATAAATTCAACCTAAATCAACACACTACATATAGATTAACAACATACCATAACAAAAAATTTACAAAAATCACACTTCATTTCTTTATCGAGTAAAAAGATTTGGTTTTACTAAATTATAAAGCGCCTTTCAAGACCTTAGTTCGTTAAACGAACGGACGATAATTTTTTGGGGTAAATATCCAAAGACAGATTTCGATTTTACTCTTGACAACAACAAACAAATATGGCGCCCAAAAAATATTGATTTTTTACCAGTTCCTGCGGCCAGTTTTCTCATCGACCAGAAATGTAAGTGTCCCAATATACTAGCCATCCTTCTGGCTCCTTTAAATCCCCATCGTAGTTATTTGAACCGGAATAAACGCATTTTTCTCACTGACATTTTTTATAAAGGGTTTCTTGTTTTGAAGTGTTTTTGAGCCTTCATTGTTAGTGTTCGGCGGTATTCATTTAAATATGAACCAGCGGAGCTGTTTAGAATTTTATGCGTGCGCAGATAAATCCAATATGGCGGACCACGTGTAACAGTCAAGACGTTCTTTTTACGATATTTAAAAAAATATTTCAGGGTCAGATGTCTTTAAAAATGGACGAAAAAGATGCTACTGCTTCTGTAGACCAGAGTAGTGCCCTACAGAAGTGCATTTCGTTATTTAAATCAGCGAAGAACGACAACGAGAGGTTCGCTTCTCTGCTTTTGGTGACGAGATTAGTCAAGTCAAGTGAAGTCAATGGCGAAGAGAGACGAGTTTTATTCGATGCCATTGGATTCACGTTTATTAACAGGCTTTTGAATACTACGACTATCCTGAAGGATTGCAGTGGAGGGGTATATCAGTCCCTAGCTGTTGCTATCTTGGCTTGTTTTGCTACGGATGAAGTGTTAATTCTACATCCTCAAATGGTTGCCAAAATTCCGATGTTAAACCAAATCATTTCCAATCCGTCATCTGAGAAACCAATCGTAGACGATGCGTATCAGATTCTTGTTTCTCTTTCCTCGACATCCAAAGGTTCTGATGCTTTACTTAAGAAAGAAACTATCAAATATTTATGTGAAGTCATAAGTAAAGAAATCCTAGATTCAAATATGGCTTGGATTATGCTGCTAAATATGGCTATATTTGTTCCTAAAGAAATGTGGTTAAAGCATCCCAAGGATTTGATCAAGCTTTTAAGCTTCAGTGCTAATAAAATGAGAACACTACAAGACATGGATAAATTTGCAATATGCAAAAATATACTTGTTTTTCTTTCGCATGCTGAAACGGCAGCATTCAGAGAGGCATTGAAGTCTTTTGAAACAGATGAATGGATCGTTGATTTGTGTGTTGGACTGAGAGATATTTTACAAAGTAAAGTAACTACAGTTCAAAGAGACCCTGTTTTAATGCTAGTATCAGTGGTTACAGATTTAATGGGGTGTGGCCTCAAATGGGTCTTCCGTCATGACGCAGGGAGCAAAATTAACACTAGTGCATTTTTTATTCTTGTTGTTACTTCTGTGTCTGTTGAAATAAGAATTATATTGGATGACAACAGCACTGAAGAGATAATTGAAAAATCCACTCTCTTGACATCTTGCTACAACATCATGGAAAATGTCATAGCATACCTGATAACTGCTGACACAGAAGACGACAACCATAACCAATCGGCAGAAATGATACCCAGACTGGACCAGGGGATGATATCAAAGCTGTACACCCAAGTAACAGAAGCAATGATGTCTGTTCTAGCCTTTCTTCAACAGGGAGCTATGAATGATGAAGATGGAGAGATTTCTGAAGAGGAGCGGCAGTTGGTGATTGCATCAGCTAGAGTCCTGTGTGCCTGGTTAGCTGAGGAATCCATGGCATTAAGGAAAGAGGTGAATAAGGTGTTACCTTTTCTGGTAAGACTCGCTAAGGATACAATGGTTTCAGATACTGAAGGTGAGCTACAGAATTTATATATTTATAGTAAGTTACAGTTTATTGTACTGCTAGTAGTCTTGGTGTTGGAGGCAGCATGGTCGAGTGGTCATAGCGTTGGTCTGCTCTCGCCATATCTGGTGGTGCTGGGTTTCGAGTCAAGCTGTGACCAATAGCCGAGACTGTATTTGTCCCGATTCCTGATTAGTTCAAATTCAGTTTCTTGACCATGCTTGTGAATAGCCTACTGGTTTGCCTCCTTGCCAGTTGGGATCCTTAAAACACTTTATGTTTCTTTGATTATTTCTTCATTTTAAGTTTATTAATTTGTGGACTGCACTGTAAACTTAGCAGTTAGCAAGTGTACTCTCCACGTTAAATAAGGTTGTTTTTTTTAAATGTTATTAGCATTGTTTGTTGGTTTTCTCCTGGTCTTCATCTTGGGTTTTTCTCTATGTTCTTCAGTTTTCTTCCCTCCTTACAGTGTAACTACTGTAAGCAGGGCCACTAAGACAGCTAGATAAGAGAACCAATCAAAATGTACAGTGCAGAATGAAAACAATGCATCCCAACTTTGGTTAGTGGAGCCAATCAGAAACCTAGACAGCATGAGAATTGTAATTTGACCTTGATGTTAAGTGTAAATAACTAGATTACCTTCATCTTTTTCTTATGGGAACAAAAAGATAACTTTGCTGGGTTTTTTTTTGTTTGTGCTGCTTTCTGATTGGCTCCTTCATCCAAAGTTGGAATATATTGTTTTTTTTCTACAATTTGATTGGTTATTGCTGTCTAAGCAGTGGCCCCAGTTATAGCTGTGGCCTGTAAAAATCAAGTTGTAAATTCACCTTTTTCCATACATTGGTTCACTGATGAGAGTAATAGGCCTCTCACTAATGTGACCTGGCTTTGCTTCCCTGACTTGGTGTCTTAAGCGAGTAGAGTTGTTTGTGTTTGGTTCCTTTCTTTTTGTTTCAAAATGGCCAAATGATTTGCTGTAGTTTGAAAAAAAAAAACCTATAAAAAATCACAGTTTACCACTCCATGGTGGACAGAAAGCCTAACAGGTTTTGCAACCTAATTGATAAGGTAGCCGATAGATTGAATTGAAATTTGGAAGTTGATTTTTGTGGAGGGAGAAAAACGGAGAACCTGGAGCAACAACCGGAAACCCGGAAAACCCTCGAAGCACAGGAGAAAACCAACAAGCAACTCTACTCACATGACACTGAGATCAGCAGGACTCGAACCCAGGTCGCATTGGTGAGAGGTGGCACATAAGCAGCTCACACCACCCGTGCTTCACTAAATCACCATTATGGCTTCTGTTAATTAAATTTTTTATTTTTCAATTGACAAGGTAAAAAACAGGTGTTTTTGGCCTGACTTACATGATTATAGGAATTGTTAAAAAATAAAGTGTTCTCTTTTAGACAAAGGCACTAAAACCAAAGCTGCGAAGACAGTCACCTTTGAAGAACCAATGGAGACAGAAAGTGCAGAACAGAAACAGCCTATAGAAATGTTACCATTCATGTTGCCAGCGATGTGTCATTTTTCTGCCCACGACGAATCAAGAAAAATCCTTGTGGAGAACCACACACACCACATACTTGTCAAATACTACTCACTTCTCTGGAAACGCTTTCTCAAAGATTCAACCACAAGTGCTAACTCCAAGACATCGATGGTGACTTTGCTTGGTGTCTTGTTAAACTTTACTGTTACTGAACCAACGCTTGTGCAAGAGGATCAGAGTTTTCTTGAAATTCAAAGGCACATCGTACTTAATTTGCCTATGTTAGAACGATATTCAGAAAATGTTGTTCTAGTTGCTCATTTGGTGGTTCTTGGGCTTATGTTGACCAGACAACAAAAGGAATCTAATGATTTCTCTAATCCTGAGCTAAGGCAGTTTTTCGAATCAAGTATAAATTTCTTGAAAGAGGCAAATGGGTGCTTGCTTTCTGATGAGACGGCGAGTCCACTGAGGATTGCATGTCAGAAAGACTGGAAGAATATCAGTGAATTGTGGTTTTTGGGTGTCCAGGTGTTGAAGGCCTGTGCAACAGAGGTTCAAGGCCTTGATGTGTTGATGAAAGAAAATAGCTGGTTAGATGATGTTAAGCTTGGAGATTAGAAAACATGGTCATGGCGTTACAGTGCCAACATTTGAACCGTGAACTCTTCAATTTTCCCCCAGTTTATTAATGATTTTTACAGCCACCATTTTGGATGAATTTAAGAAAAGATTCGTCATCATTCTCTTTTGTTACGTCATCCAACATGGCCGCCGTCTCTTTTGCTATTTCATTCTCTTGAACTTTCTACTGTTTCAAACCCTCTAAGGCCCCGTCCACACTATGCCGGATAAATTTAAATCCGAATTTTTATTTATTCGGTTAGGCCTACCTTCCACACTAGTCCGGGCGAATCCGGAACAATTCTTCACCAAAAAACGAATTTTCGAAATGGAACTTATTAAATATATATTCGGATTCAAATTTATCTGGCATAGTGTGGACGGGGCCTAAAATGAAGCATTGAATTCAAATACACCGAGTGATCAAAACAAATCTTATTTCCAATCGACTGGCTCAAGGAATGATGTCCAGTATGCATTTAAATAAAAATAAATGTCAAAAAAAAACTTGAATCGTGCATTTGGTTCGAGTGGTCCTCACTATAAAAAAGATCGGTAATGATAAAAAGGTAAATTATACACCGTGAAAAGATGAAAAAACTTACTGACGTTTCGGACGCTAGTCCTTCGTCGGAGTAACTTACACTTTTGACGGTGTATAATTTACCCCTTTATCATTACTGTTTCATTAGAAACACCGACACAGCTCACACTAGTTTTTAGCTAGTTATATCTTCTTTATAAAAAAGATCATTCGCTGTGGCGACTTCTGCAATCGAAAATGTGGTAACGAAAAATCACATTACAAGTTGAAATATATGTATAGATTATGTATTATATATTTTTCAATAAAATTTACATTTCATGTCTAAGTGAGGTTGATGGATTTGAGAATGTTACATATTATTTGAATCAAGTTGTAAGTAGACATAACTAGATTAGAATGAAATAGAGTGATCACAGTAAATCCGTGAAACTGTAGTAATACTAAATAGCACATTTTTATGCAAATTCCATTGTTTTCTGTTGTTTATCTAGCACTATTTTGTACTATTTCGTAATTAGTGTTTCATGGATTTACTGTGGTCACTCTATTAAAGACTAATAGAGTGCTCACACTAAATCCGTGAAACAAATACTAATTTTTAGCACTAAATAGTGATAAACAATAGAAAACAAAGGATTCTGTATGAAATAGTACTAATTAGTACTATTTAATGTTCACGGTTTTAGTGCGTGCACTCTAACATTACAATATGATTTGGAAATATTGGTTGTATACTGTAGGCTAACCACATAAATTTGAAACTGAATCATTGATTGGCATGGAGTAAACCCGCCTTTTATTTGCCTTCAGTCATGCAGTATCATTTAATTGATCCGGTATCGATAATCCTAAAAAATAAAATAAATCTCTTTATCTACAGTAAGTGTCTAGTCGTCCTACTTAAATGACCTAGCTCTGCAAAGTCGATGTATTTGCAACTGGATTCTTTATTCTGCGAGCGACTTTCTTAGGCCCCGTCCACACGTATCCGTAAAAATTTGTATCCGGAATTTTTTTTTTTTTTTTTTTTTTTTGCCGGATACGGAATGCGTCCACACGTGTACGGGAATTTTTGTATCCGTATCCGGAAATTTTCGAAAACGGTCTCCAGAGTGGAAATTTTCGAATACGCTCCGAATACGGATACGTGTGGACGGTCGTATCCGCAAATTTTCGATTACGATGACGTAAACACGATTTTGCGCATTCTTAATAAGAAAAACTATCCGTTAAAGAGACTGTAGGCACTAGCGTGCATCAGGGCCGATCATGAAATTTCCGGATACTTGTAGAAAGTGAAAACGATTCGAATACGCTGCGTGTGGACGCGAACATTTTCGAATCCGCAAAAAAAACATTTGCGGATACCAAAATTTCCGGATACGTGTGGACGGGGCCTTAAGGATACTCACTACTAGACTGATTCCATTTTAGTTGTAGCAAGAGATTTTCATATTCTCTTGGTTGTAGTTTTTGCTCCTTTGTGGGTTGTGAAAAAAGAGCGAAAACACCGACATAAGGAATCAGTCTTGAAAGACTACATTCTTGTATTGTCTTTTTTCTCTCCAAAACCTTCTATACTTACTTATTCGCAACTAGAGTGACCACAGTAAATCCGTGAAACACTAATTACTAAATAGTACAAAATAGTGCTAGATAAACAATAGAAAACAATGGACCTTGCATAAAATTGTGCTAGTTAGTATTACTAAAGTTTCACGGATTTACTGTGGTCACTCTACTAATTTTCAATTACCCATCCATCCTTTCCTAAGAAGCAATATTAACTACACTCCTTTGCCAGAAACATTCGTATTAATTACCTCCCCCCTTCCCCTCAAAAATCTTCCAATACCTCTAGCTTGGAAGTAAATTGTATCGTTTTACTATAGACCCCTGCTTGCATGTGACGTCAAAGCAGCTCCATCTGGGTGACAAAATCAAAAGAATTTCAGTCTCCAGAGAATTGGAAAGCTATTGTTTTGTCCCCCAGATTGAGCTGCATTCCAGGGGTCTTTTTCAGTTTCAGACCATGTTGGAGTCGAGTATTTGTGTGTGTGTGTGTGTAACGGCTTGCACACGAGAAAGCACGTGAATATAATGATACTACTCAAACAAAGAATCGTATTCTCGAGTGAATAAACGTGGTCTGAAAAGGGAAAACATTTAACGCCCAAGGTTAGGTCTAAGAGCCGCTGCTCCCCTGTCTTACACAGACGTCTCGATCATATTCACGTCCAGATCTGTCTTTCTGTCTGTCCGTCAGTTTATCTTAACCGATCTGGTATTGACTGGCTGTGAAGATTGCATTCGATGATTCTCCCTCCCCCCCAAAAAAGCTATATTTCACAGCCCTCCTATACTGAAAAACATTTGCCGTGTGCCTCAGCTGTCACACTTCAAGTCTTCGCTTTTGAATGTCCATGCTTCTATCTATATATCTACTTCCGTCTGTCTGAAGAATCAGTTCTTCATTTTGCTATTATAGAGCTAACAGGTCGGTTTTCTCTCATGGATCGATGTCTACCTAGCGTACTAACTTTAACTCCTTTAACCGATGCAGCCTCTAGCAAAGACGCGAGATCGGGTAGTGAGCTTGTTCGTCTAAGACCGGGTTGTCTTTTTGGCCTCTCGTCGCTCGGCTCAATTATTTTGGGGGTTTTATTTCCTTTTCTTAACCCAAACTGCTCGCGGAACCATCGTTTAGTAAGAGGTCCTGCGGTTCGTGGTGATTGCGATAGGGTGTTTTCGGAGTCACCTCTTGATGATGATTCTTCTTGGATTGTTTGGTGGTCGGTAGCTTTGCGGCGTTGGCTTGGGCTCATATTTGGTGGCAGCGGAATTTCAAATTCTTCCATGATTTGTCATTGATTGATCTGAAAGAATCGATCAAAAATAAATATACCAATGATATATTAATGAAATAGAAATCACGTGCGTGCTGTGTGCAGTTATATAGCACGCGGGAACCTTAAAGGCACACGATTACACGGAGCAACTTGTCTTTGCGACACAAGTTGCATGAAGCATTGCAGCGTGTAACCTACAGCGCAATCTGAAAAAAAATGTTGCGAGACAAGTTGCAGCAATCGTTGCAAAAAGTAGAATTCGTTTCTACTTTTGGCAACGGTTGCGTCTCCGTTGCACCGTGTTAACACTTTTGCAATTTGTGTCGCAACGCTGCTGCGAGACAAGTTGCAGAGAAAATTGCTTCGTGTAATCGCGGCATAACGAAAAATACGAGAGAAGTGTTAGTTGAGGGATGACGCGTATAGCTATAGCGAGTGCTTCTCATCACTCCTCGAGTGTTCTGCAATTAATGTTCTTAATAACTGCAAAACTAGCACAGTAAGTTTTTTGTATTTCATTTATAAAATGAAAAGTTGGAGAGTGCGCAATCAGAAAGCGAGGTTTATAAAAAGGGGAGAGGGTCTATAGAGGGAAAGATCAACGTGCGTCATTATCCTATCACAGAACTTGAGAAGCCATTTGACTGTTGCTGACGTTAAATTTAAATTTGTGACGTAAGAAAATCTAATATCAGCGTTCTTCCCCAAAGAATGGTAAAAGGAAAAATATTAGAACACACATTCCATATATGATCAGTGGAAACCCCCCCCCCCCCCTCCCCCCAAATTACACGCTATAGGATGTTTTCAGTAGATTTTTGTCACGTCCGTGGTTATTGAATCGCACGGAAGATCAGTAATGGAAAACCATTTTAGTGCTGTGGTGTGTACGTGCTGTAAACCAGTTTCTAGTCGTATGTAAATTAAATATTTAAGACTTTGAAAGAGATGATTTTACTATAAAAGTCCTTCATATATTAAGGTTTTTATATAGAATTGTTCTTGTCGCAGTGGAGCTAATCGGACACAAATGGGTTGGTTTATGCTAACTATTTGTTTCACTATATATTCGAAATCGTATCTTATCGCGAAACAAATTTGATGAGAAGATGATGATGACGGTTCGAACGATGTAGAAAATGTAGTCTGAGAAAACAGACATCCTTTCTCTTCCCAACTCGAGTTGAATGCTGCTTGACAAAATATAAAACGGACAACTTGTATTGGATAGTTATACTACTGATAACTGGATATGATTGTTAAGACTCGGAATTTTTTCTGAGTCTTTCAATTTACAGCTGCACTAAGTTGCTTCACATACTGCGAGGATCAGCTCAGTTTGATGTGACAATATGACAATGATCGATGATGGTGATAATGATGGAATTGGAATAATGATGTGCTAATGTCCAAAATGTCCATATATAGTTTATTTTGGGTACTAGTGCAGGTCAAAACAGCATCGATCATAGCGAATGATCGATGTACACTGACAGCTGAGTTAGATCACGTGAAAAAATCGAAGGCAATACAGTTCACTGATCCAGCCTGATCTTGATCTGGAGTTTATGGACCAACTTCCAACAGAATAAAAAAACTTGAAAAATTCCGATATGCTCATCTTTAATTCACTCAATTTTGGCGAAACAGCTTTTTTTACTAAATGATTATTTATTAAAATTGAGAAATATTTGGTTAGTTAATAAAACAGCATCTGTTAGAGTTGGGTAAATTTAATATTTCTAAGCCTGGAAGGCATAAAGATACGACAAATTTTAGTGTTTTGAAAAGACAGTTTTTTTTTTGTTGCAAGAAGACTTGTTTTGTTTTTTGTTTTTTGTTAAAGCCCATCACATGCAGTGCGCCGGAGACATATTTAAAATTGTATCGTCTAAATATGCAGAAAAATATCAAGAGAATTATAAATAATTCACTATATTTGGTTAAATCTTACCTTCAGTGCAATATTGTTATGGAAAAGCCGTTTTATTCTGTTTGTTTTAGGATTTTTCTTATCGGATTTATAGTAACACAGTGTTGATGAGATCAAACTGTACAGTTTGAAGCACGTCAAAACACGACTCGCCAGGAAATGGAATCCTAATATCTCTAGCTCCTCGAGTAATATCCCTCAAAACAACGTTGTTTTCAATCTAAATAGTCTACTGTTACTCCAATCTATTGTAAACACAAATTTACCGAAAAACTAAGCTTTAAAATATGCCGCCTTTCTAAAAAGGTACCTATCTAAGACTAAGCGGAAATTCACAAGACATTGATTATGATGGTATTGGTCTTTAATCTATTAAGAACTCACGTAGTGGAATTTCTAGAACATTTTAAAATCTCGTTTTTAAGATGTTTCTTAAGTGCAAAAAATATGCAAATTACTTTTTTTAGGGAAAAACATTTTTGCACGCACTTTTTCGTCGAAATTTTTACAATTTTTTCAACGCGTTTCTCCTTGCAAAACCGACATTACACATTTTTAAAAATGTTTTCCCACGGTATTTTTTTTTTGTAGAGGGTACGTGCAGTAAGGCACGGTTCTACCTACATTTTCTTTTTAATTCTTAGACTGAATTAACTGAAACGTAATCTGTGAAAGATTCACTGTCTAGTTTCGAAGGGGGAACTTTGGGATTCACTCTTTCCTGTACAGACGAAGTAAAATTAGAACTTAATTAAAACATTACCAGGCGACTTACCAGGCAGCTTTCTTTAAAATTTGAACGGTATGCTGTGTCATTTTATTTCCACCTCATGGGGTTTCCAAGATTTTTTTCTAAGGTATTTCGAAAACAGTAAACAAGCCGCAGTGGTATAAAATCTAGATTAATCACACCGGTTCCTGGAAAGATATTTTCCCCCATTAAGCTGCCTTTCTGTTCCGAACGAACAGAAAATCATAAACCAGAGTTATGTTACGCTACGCACGTACACACAATAAGAGAGCTTTTCAATATTCAAGATGGAAGAACTCAAGATAAATCTTCAGAAAATGCAAAATGCCTAAGTATTGTCGACATTCTAAAATGCATTGGAAAATCTGATTTGAAATAAAACGATATTTCTGACTCCCAGAATTTAAGGTTTCAGAGCATTACTAATTACTAATTTTATCTTTAATTTTAAGAGACGTTTGGCAGATTTTTCTGCAATTTAAAACTACTGTAGGGAATCGACCTTGAATAATTTCAAAACATTGGTTTTTATGTAATCAGATAGTTCACTTACTGATCAAGAGAAGGATCTCTTAGTGTTTACCTTGTTTTTGGTAGAATTACATATATTTTTCCAGTCAGCAATCGTTATCTTTGCCAGAATAACGTTTTTTCTAGTTGGATTAAACCTTGATGGTTTGATTCAGCGAGATTTCATGGCCAGAACTGAATGTTTTTCCTTTCAAGTTACCTGATGTCTCGAAACCATTGAGTAACACCTGCCACTCAAATAACTCCCAACATGTCGTCTTCAGTGCTCGCACATAATCCAAGGCAAGTTGATTAAATAGAATAAGATTATTTTGACTCCCAGCCACTAATATAGCTACAGCAATACAATGCGTAGGTTTAAATGTGATTTTTTTCCGGATTTGTAATGGCTTTCAAAGTAAACAATCGTATCTAGTCATTCGGAATGTAGTTCTTTTTAAAATTAATTTACTCTATTAAAAAAAAACCAGCGACTCGAGGCCAACCAGAAAACCATTAGTAATTCATTAACAGTTCATTAGTACAAAACCAAAGTACTTTTGTTCTGAAAATAAGATTATAATTATTGTTAGGAAAAAATTAATAAAATTCGAAATAACGTCAACAAGATTTACTGTTAAGGAATTAGTACTTGCAGTTTTCATAGAATTCCTTATAGAACGAGGCATAAGATTGGATGAAATAATAGCAAGATTCCACTCGAAAAATCGGCGAAACAAACTTGGAAGATATATCTACATATTTTTTTTGGGATTCAATCGAGATGGGGGATGAGAGGTTAGGGCAGGGAGGGCGGAGAGGGGATGGGTGGGGTGAGGGCAAAATATCCCCCCTCCCACCCCCCAAAAAACATCGAACAAGGTCTTAAGCCACCCTAAAAAGATAATTGAGCAGCAAGCTTTTTAAAATGGAAGCTATGTTGGAAATTGGATTTTTCAAAATTTTCTGGGAAGCATGCTCCCAATCCCCTCTAGAATAAAACTGGGCTCACGGCCCATTTCTTGTCACGGTATATATACATTTCATGATTGACTAACATCAAGAGAAAATGAAATAAGAGAAGGAATCCCCGTGCCCCATCATGTGCACACTTTGATGCTATTTTTAGAATCATTGATGCTATTTTTAACTCGTTACCATACCCGCGCGATAATCATGCTTCCATTTAATGCCTCGTTTTAGGACACGAAAAGCACCATATTTCGCTACGTCCACAACAAAAACACAGGCTTTGTTTACTGCAAGACTGGAAGCCGTCTACCCTCAAGAAATCAACCAATCGGGTTCTTCTCTCAAAATATTTCCAAGCTAAAAATAGCATCAAACTGTGCACATGATAGTTACAAGCCTATATAGGTAGGATTCCTTCTCTTAGTTCATATTCTCTTGCTAACATCATTCTTTTATAAATGCCGAAAAATACAATAGTTTTGAATCATATTTGGCGTGTGGGGGTAGTTGAGTGTCATGTTTTGGTTTGTGTATATCACCCGAGGCTACCCTCGAGAGTTTTCGATTTTCCTCTGAAAACGGCGTCCAGAGAAGCCGGATTGTGATACTCATTTGGGGATTGCTTCTCGAGAATAATGGTTTTGTTAATTCTGTTAAGGTGATAGCGTGGCTTAGTTATCTCTCCAAAGTCCTGCAAAAGAAAGTTTCAACTGGAAGCATTTTTCGGCAAAATACTTGGCAAAGAGTTCGACCGTTCGACGGCCGTTTTTTCTGAGTGTCGTTTCCTACTTTGTCCTCTTTAGTGTGTGGTGGGGAAGCGTCATCTAAACCCAAACGAAATGAGCTTTAATTAAGCCATGGGGCTGTTCAATATATCAACAACACACGGTGGGAGTTTTATTTGATTTTAATTATCTTAAAGCGTAAAAATGAGGATTCAAAAATACCCATATGATACCCATATAATCTTTGTCTGTCTGTCTGTCTCTCGATCGATTCAGTTATTCAACACTAACGGTAAGCCTGGGCTACCTGTGGTTAAAAAGGGGGAAAACATTACGAGTTTTAAGGGAGAGGGGGAAGGGGGGGGGGAGTTCCGCACAGCAAAAACATTTTTTGCGTCTTGGAAGCAAAATTTGTTGCACGCAGCAATGTAATTTCGCATTTGGCTAAACTGGGGAACATTGAGGAAACATGCGCGTGGTAAACATGTTTCCTCATTTAGCCAGGGCCTAACGACGTCTGCGAAGTAGGCTTGGTTAGCCTCGATTTCATGCAGAATATTCATGTATATATGTATAAACCAACACGGCCGCCGGGTTTTGTTGTTGATGTTGTTGTTGTTGTTGTTGTTGTTGTTATTCCACTCCCTTGGGAATGATTGAAAACCAGCAATTGTTGAAATTGTTCGAATTGTTAACTTTGTCGTTGGTATTTGTGAATATTTAGACAGTGATGCGAGGCTAAGACTGAATAAATAAGTCTGTGATCAAAAAATCACAGCGGTAATTTGGAACGTGACTCGAAAATGGTCTGATCTGTTCTTTCTCATGTTCAGGTTCTTCGTTCCCATCTTTCAACTGTTGTGCAGTGCAATGCTTCATCTATGGCTTGATAATTACATAAAGCAGTTAAGCTAAATCATTTGTTTTGGTATAACATTTTCTTTGCTTGTGGATCAGGGAATGTATAACAATAGAACGTTTTCTCAAGGTTGCGTGCGCATCCGACTTGACGGGCCACAAAACTGAAAAACGCAAATTCAGTAAAATTGAGAAGACAGTTTTATATTCAAAGAGGAGACTAATTGATTTTATGAATTCTTATCGGAAAAAAAAACGTTCATAGCAATGCATGATAGTACAGTTTTCGTATGACTATGAAAAGCTCAGTGCCGTGCCGTGACCGTGATGTTTTTAGAATTTTTTTAGAATTTTAATTGGCTGATTGGTCTGGCGTATCCCTAGACGTGTCAAGAACGTGTTCGTGCCGTGAGCTTTTCACAGTCATGCGCGAAAACAGCTGTTATACCCGTCACTTGTATCGTGGCCCGTCCAGTTCCTTAAATTTGGATGCGCACGCAGCCTTGAGAAAACGGTCAACTGGTTTTCCACGTGCCCCACCATTTAACTGCTATGCGGCCCGGGGTAGAGTGCAATGCTTCCTCTATGACTTGATAATTACATAAGGTGGGTAAGATGCATCATTTGTGTTGGTATAACTTCGTCTTCCTTGTGGATCAGGGCACTTAAAACAAGAATTACTCCCCTTGCCCCACCATTCAACTGCTATGCAGTCCTTCATTTCCTATGCACAGTTGCTTACACTCTTCCTTTGTTTTCTGCGGCTGCAAAAGCACTCTTCCACTGCCACACATATAAGGTGTATGTTCTGTCCAACTGTATGCAACTGATGAGAACAAAATAAAAACAATAAGGTCATTAAAATGGCATAATAATTGCCCTGACACAATGCACCTTCATCATCTGCGGCCATATTTATTCTCATGAGAATAAAAAACCCTATTTTTCCCAAGCATAAATTAATTCTCAAGCGCTTGAATTTGAGGCGCGTGGTGGAATCTATATTGTTCAATCCAACATGGCTGCCGCGTGAATAAGGCCCATTATCGAAGGCCACCCATCCACCCACTTGACGATAATCTCTATTATGCATTTAGATTGCTAAGTCTCCAAAATCTAAGGGACTCCATCATATCCACCCCAGTATTTCAAATATTTAAAAAAAAATCTCAATGGCTTGGCGCCTGATCATCGGGTAATAAGAAATAGAGGTTTTAGTTTGTCACACGTGCAAAAACTACGAACTTTCAAGGAGGGTTTGCAGGTGGTTTAACGTCTTTAACCGTTGACTGACAACCGTCCCTTTCACAGTTCCCTGCGCCATCTTGAAAGGTAGCCGTACCTTTGCATCGAAGCGAGATGAACGTTGAGCTTGCAATGATAGAGACCTTTTTTAACACCGTTGGGCACTTATTCACGTCTCTATCATTGCAAGCTCATTCGTGTCGCTTCGATGCAAAGGCACGGCTTCCTTTCAAGATACCTTTTAAAGTTCAATGGCACACCGTAGTATAGTCTGTAAATCAAATAAAGAGCTGGACTATAAACTTATAAAAGCGCGATAACGAACATGTACAAGCGATCGATCTAATATTTTGCGGCTTTAATGTATCATAAGTCTATTTGTATAGAAAATCGCACGAATCTCGAGTACGATTCGCCGGAATTTATAGGTACGAGTGATGTTTGGAAGTTTTCAAAATTGGACTCGTCCAATTTGAGAAGAACTTTCAAAACATCAGGAGTATCTATAAATTCGGAATTGTATGAGAAGATCGTACGATTTTTTCTTTATGATACACTCAACAATATTGATCGAGCAACTTATTGAGACTCTACAGAGTACAATTTGGGATTTAATTGTCACTCCTCTTGTCCAATCAGAATCGAGTAATTTTGTTGAGTGTATTATAATATCGATAAAACAGGTTTTGCACCATCACGCGACAACAGCCATGTTAAGCCCCGTTTACACTGGCGATTTTTGCGGCAATTTTTGCTGCGATTTTTGTGGCTATTTTCGGGAATATGAAATCTTTTGTCTCATCCTTCAAAAGAGATATTCGTCTAGGGAAATCTTGGTATCCTGAAAAAACTTTACAAGTAAATTCTTTACCTTTATTTTCTATTTACGAAATCGAAAAAAAATCGCAGCAAAAATCGCCGCAAAAATTGCTAGTGTAAACGGGGCTATAGATGGCAGGAACAATACAATTGTTTTTAAATGAGAACATATTCAATTCCCGAGAGCAAAGGGATTTTATTGTCCAAGCTGCCGTCACGTAATGGTGCATAAGTTCTATGAGCACATACCAGGGCTGCAAGTACGACCATCGCCATCATATCCAATGTTGCACACACATCTGTAGGAGCCAGCGGTGTTTTCACATCTTGCGTTGCTGTGGCATCCATGAGACCCAAGGCACTCATTGATATCTGTTCATTGAAAAATAGACGTGACACGTTAAACGCGTCGACCTCCAAGGATATTTTGACACAGACAAAGTTAATTGGGACTGTGACTGGAACAGAAAAAAAAGAAGAGACAAGAAAGGGAAACAAAACTTTTAAATTAAAAATTAGTGCAACTTTTCAATTATTGATAATACTCCAAAAAAAGGTTTCGCAATGAAAACTTGGTGCTTTCCTATGCATACTTTTTTGTCACCCTTCTCATTGATCGTCTTTTTTGTCCTCTTCGAGAAAAATATATTGCCGCATAGCTTTCATACCATTTTGGCACTTTTTCCCGGTGTATCCAGGTGTACACTGACAGCGATAATCTCTTCTGTCGTATTTAACATTACATGTACCTCCATGAAGACACGGTTCCTTCTCACACGGGTTCTACGTAAAATAATACGAATGATTAATCTCCATTTTTGAGCAATTTCTTACTCAGACAGCAGTAGAAGGATTCTCAAAATTTCAGTTTTAAATCCAGGTACTTTTAGATCTTGATTTTGCCCTTTTTTCCTACTACGGAACAAGACAACCGAACTAGCTAAAATTATTATTAGAATTATTATTATTATTATTTACCACCGTAATCGTAAACATTTTCTAGCGAGATAGTAAAGAATTCTAACTAAAGGTAGGTTTCGACCGTTGCTATTGCGCATCCTTTTCGCGCATCTCGTTTATATCTTACTTTGACTACCTTTCCGTGATCCGAAAATTTTTTTGTTGTAATTTTATGCATGGGCGTCCTTCCAAATATGTTAAGAATTGCCTGACCTTAGTGGTCGGCTTTGTTTCAAAATTAACAAATACACTTATTTCAATAAAGTTAGTCACCAAAAACCTAGAAAGCTGTGATCACTGAGCGTCATGGAAAACTTTTCATATCAAAAAAGCATATATATACAAAGCTTTCTTAATACAAACTACAGCTCGATGATGCTCAGAAGAGGTGAGACTGTAACCGGTAAAAGATTCGCAAGTCCATGAACAGTTATCAAGCGGTTGAACGCGCGTAAAATGTATCTACCCATAATCCTTGATGGCCTCAGCTTTATAGCTTTTAAGGTGACTAACTTTATTGAAATAAGAGTATAAAACTTTGTAAATTTGGCTTATGGCCCGTCTATTAGTACGGTGACCCCCAATATTTTTCTCTGTGCATTCAAAGCTTTCAATATTTATCTTTTAATGTGAGAAATAAAAATACTTCTGTCCGTAATGCCTTAGGATTTCTAAGAATTTTCAAACTTCCTAGGTGATTTGGATTAATGATTCATGCTTTGATTCAACTATTCAAAGCAGTATTTTCTGTTATAAAAGATCAGATCTAAGAGATTAAACTAGTCATTTTTAAAGGTATTTTGGCAAATAAATTTGAGGTACATATAAAGTTTTTTGATTTTTGATTTTTTTTTCAAGTAATGAAACGATGAAAATAAATTTCTGAATCTCATGCATTTTGACCTTCGCTTCAGATCGATCTTGTATTACTGTATTCAACTTCTAGCTCATAAATGATAAAAAGTCATAAATGAAAATTTCATTAATTTCAAAGTATTTAACAATGCGAAAATCTGAACTCGTTTGGTCGCACTGTTAGAATTGGAGTTGATTATGACTTTGATGAAGATCATATGCATTAAACTTGTAAATGACATGTTTCGACGTCGCCAAACGCTATCCTCAGAAAGTGAAGTACAAGTGTACACAACATATAAATAGAGCAAAATAACAAAGGAGTTGAATAATTAATATAGCATTAAGTAGATTAGGTGTGAAAGAAAAATAATTAAGTGAATATTACAGCCAAAGGTGACAAAATTGGAGTTGAAAATGGTTTTTCCTATGATTATGAAATTATGGCATAAAAGTTTTTGCCCTAAAAGACTTTCATTGCACATTAGTAGCTCTATCACTGTTTTTCGAAACTTTTCATCTCATTTGCACTTGTTCTCAAAATTCTTTGAGGGCCCGTCCACACTATGCCGGATAAATTTGAATCCGCAAATAATAATAATGGGGCTCTTATATAGCGCATTTCATTGTCTTGATGTGCTTTAAGTTTATGACCAGTGGAGGACTTTACGGACTGCATATTAAGGCGCTAGTAGCAGCCGTGCAGCTTACAATCATGAGTGATTTTGTTAGTACGTTAGTGTTATGCCTCCAAATTGGGATTAGGCTGTCGAACCGGGAGACAAACCTATTTATTCGGTTATTAGGCCTACCGTCCACACTTGTCCGGGCGAATCCGTAACAATTCTTCACCGAAAACGAATTTTTTCGAATACGGTCTCCAGAGTGGAACAATTTGAAAACGCCGGCTAGCCGTATTAGTGTGGACGCGAAACATTTTATTCGTTTTCAAGCATGGACGGAAAACTTTTTTTTTCGGATTCGGTGTGAGAGTTGCGGATTCAAATTTATCCGGCATAGTGGGGACGGAGCCTAAAGACTCACAATTTATGCAACCAGCTGGGTCGCCTTATTATTGTCAATAATTATTTTTTCCTAAAAGAATTAATCAAGTAGTTCATACCTTATCTATAGTCTTCAGTAGGCCTGGAAAAGATGCCTTCCAAAACAAAAGCAAAAGCAAAACAAAAACAAAAACTAGAAAGCAATTTAGCCGACAATGCATTGTCTAATAGCATCTCTATATTTTGCTGCAATTTTTGTACAAAATAGTGGATATTCGTACTTACAAAAAGGCGCAATGAGCGACAATGACCTATACAATGAGCCACAATCAGCTACAATGAACTACCAAATGATCTTCAATGACCTATAATGGGCTACAATGAGATACAATGAACTATACAATGAGCTACAATGGGCTACAATGAGCTACCATGAGCTACCATAGGCTACCAAATGATCTTTAATGACCTACAATGAGCTAAAAAGAGAACTAAAGAGCTTAAACGAGCTACTATAAACTAGTTTGAAACAACATAAACTCAAAACTATTGATATTTAATCAGAATAAACCAATAAAGTTACCTTCCACCTAAATTGTGTACTTGCTGAATTTAAATTGTGCACTTTCTGAGTACGCGGCAGCAATTGTTTTACGAGGGGAACATTGGGGTTTGCATTGTTGCGGTGATGGATTGCTGTTCATGCGGTATATTTCAGTGATTGGAACTGTCGGATCGCGTTGTTGCGGTGATCTTAAACCTTGCGATTCACGGTGTTTATGTTATTCAGCGTTCGGTGTCCGGTGAAACGATCCGATTGATTGCAGTGGTGCATAGTTTTCTCGGATTTTTCCGTGATTCTATGTTTTAAAATCACGTGAATCCTACGCAACTCCTAAACTTTTGGGGTGTCGATGTTTCTTTGACTTTTCGTGCGTTGTTGCGGTGAATTCAGAATGTTTGTGCAGTGTTACGGTGTTCTTTTTTTTTTTTTTTTTTTTTTTTTTTTTTTTTTACAGCTTTATTGGGAAACTAATATTACAATGTATTGAATAGAATAAAAAAATAACAGTTACCCAGGAAGGAAAGTCACGAACGGGACACGAGACCAATGCGAGGGTGACCACCTCATGAATCGATGAAATAATTAAACGTAAAAGTATATGCAAAAAAATATAACATTGTACGTAAAAATAAAAATAAGAATGGAAAAATTACTTCATTAAGATAAAATTCCGAAGGTCGTGGGTTCGATTCCCAGCGAGGTCGGAAATTAATTTTTCCGAATTTAATTCCAAGGGCTTTCGCCCGGAATAACCTCGTTCCCAAGCACTATAACTTATCTATATTTCTATATCTTAAGATAAAACTAGTATACTTTATATTATAAGGTTAACCTCTATGTCCCCCTCAGCTCTTTTACCGATATATAATGGATGTGCAATCTAAACTTACCTCAATGCTTAAGTAAGCAAATTTTTCATCTTGTGTGAGTGGCTGGTCAATCTTATCTATGGACAGCAGCTCACATTCATGGACACCACTTATTTCAAAAGCAATCTTGTAGTTTATCGAACGACACCAAGACATAGCAACGCAAGCAAACACGCAATCCATTTGTTTCCGAACTTGGATTGTTTCACTTGTTAGATTCTTCGAGTTGACAGAAAACACGAGCTTCTGGTCAGCAAGTCTATTAAAAAAAAAACTCATTATAGAGATGGTCATCGTGCGTCGTACTCATGCAACTGCGAAGAATTTTTAACAGAAGCAAAATGGATAGAAATATAGAGCTCATGTTCATTCGTAGTCGTAGGAGGAGGATTGTTCTGAAAATGTTTGTTTCTGACCTCCTCGAGTTTGTTTCTTTTTACCACAAATTATTAATTTCTTACTCGCGCGCTGATTGGCTATTTTTCATCATCGATAAGAGGACAGACCAATAAGCTGACATCAACGAGCGCGCGCTCTTTCCGTTGGTTGATTTGATCACTTAACGTCTTTAGGTAATTTTGGACCTTTGCTATTGCGCATCCATTTAAATTATGACTATTGTTTCAAAGTCTTTTGAGGCTTCAATAAAGAATATCACAAGAAAGTCGCTCAAGAGAATATGAAGTAAGTACTTAATATTCTCTTGGTCGCTTTATCATAATTTTTGCCAGTCACGACTTTGTAGTTTCTTGAAATAGGTAGATATGTGTGCGTAGAGCTTGTTTATTAGTTAGAAAAAGAAAACATTCTTATATTTTATAAGCTGAATTTTATTCGATAAAATATACTTAAAGTTAGGTTAGATTTCTTGGCATTTTATTTAGGAATCTTGTGCTAAACGTATGAAAATGCGTTACAGTTGTTTCTATGACATATCCCTATATTTATTGATATAATGAAAAACGAGTGGTTACTTTTTTTTCAAATACAAAACTTAGACAAAATACTCGCCCACAGTCTCTCTCGTTTCAATATTTTCATTTTGGCGGCGAAAACGAGAGAGACTGTGGACGAATATTTTGGTTCCCAAAGCAAGGGAGCACGGCAGATATAAATTTGTTGATTATATAAATTTATATTTATCATCCGCCATATTGTTTACGTATGAGCCCGCGCGACTTTTAAGTAACCGCATGCGCGTCTATACCACAGGAGGACCAATCAATGGAATTATGTACCACAGGAAGACCAATCAACGAATTTATATCTGTCATAAGTTCATTTGTATCATCGTTTCTCCCCCTGATCTCAGTAGCTGTTTACTCGTAGTTTCAAATGTAGGTGACGTCACCTAAAATAGTAAATAACTTATCTAATTTAGTTGACGTCACCTATTCAACAGTGAGACTAAAAGCACTCTAAGTCGAAACTAGTTAATCTTTCAAAACGGAAATAAAGGATTGGTCGATATTGATTAGCAGCTTTAGCAGGTAGATTGAATTAGAATTTAGAACAGTCGATTTTTGTGGAGGGAGGCCGGACGCGGAGAACCCGAAGGAAAAACCATATATATATATATATATATATATATATATAAATAATAATAATAATAATAATAATAATAATAATAATAATAATGATGAACTTAACCAGCCTAGACTTAGTCCGCTGGTCAATGTAAACATGATATATACAGACAAATAAAACTTGCCATAATAATAATAATAATAATAATAATAATAATAATAATAATAATAATAATAATAATAATAAAACAGTGGCCCAGAGGTGGCAATAATAGTTAAGCTATTGTCAGTAAACTGTTTTACAGAAGGAACTTCAAATCAGGAAAATGCACTTGAGTTTTTCCGATCAAGATTGCTTACTCATGCAACTGTTAAGGGGGAGTAGATGGTTATACTAGATTGTTATCTAATAATTTCACAAGCGCTGATATCATAGTGTTAGAAAATAATGAAATATCAGTTAACTCTTAACTACTAATTTTAGGTTATTTGTGAGTTATTAGTAACTACTGTTCTTTAGGTTAATTCTGAAGTTATCTGTTAAATCCCATCCACTCCATCTGTTTTTATAAATTCCAAATATGTTGCCAATTTTAAGAAAATTTTATATGATAGAATGAATTTCGATCCAACGTCCCGACAGAAATTTTTACAAAAAAGAAAAAAAAAAAAAAAAAAAAAAAAAAGAGAGAGAGAGAAAAAAAATCGATTCAAATGTGCCATACCCCCGAGACATCCGCAGAGCTGGGGCGTC
This sequence comes from Actinia tenebrosa, assembly GCF_029948245.1. Lineage (NCBI taxonomy): Eukaryota > Metazoa > Cnidaria > Anthozoa > Actiniaria > Actiniidae > Actinia > Actinia tenebrosa. The sequence goes on along the minus strand of NW_028292575.1, from coordinate 3,523,126 downwards.
GTATGGACTTCGGACCTGACGGCGATTAAATCCTTCTGCCCTTGGGTGTACGAATTACGCAAGAAAATGTTCTAGCCGAAGCATCAGGGGAGAGACCAGCCGGCCCCCAGACCATATCGGCTAATCCCTTGCATCTCTGCCACGCACGGAATCGGTTGAAAGATTGATGTTAAAAAGTCTAGCCTATTCGGTGCATTGTTTTCACGGCTATTGTTATGCTGATTTATCTGTAAACGTGGTACCGTGGGGAAAAACTTGGGCTTACATCATGATACTGGTTCAAGTCCGGTTGAGAGAAGTAAGTACCTGGATGGGTGACCTAAAACTTATGCCTACTAAAAGAACTTTGCTACTTTTTTTTTGTTATAACTTTTAATCCATTAAAATCCGTTCTAGTTTACTTTTAGAAATTAGGCAGATTAAGATTCCCGTTTTTCCTTCCCGCAAACGGCAAACGTGACCACGTTTTCATCGTTTCCCTACATTTCACTTTACCTTTTGCAAACCTTCTCGACTACTTGGAGGTTTTTGGGATTCCTTTTCACTAATTTTAAAGAATTTTTCAATGGTCAACTGATGTTTTACGTTTGCCGTAAACGAGAAGCTTAACCTCTCTAATAGAGAGTTTTAGATAGATTGGCTTTTTTTCTCCCCGCAAACGGCAAACGTGACCACGTTTTCACAGTTTTCCTTTATTTTACTTTACCCGTTACAAACCTTCTCACCAAGCGCAAATACTCTTTTGTTTTTCTACTACTTGGACTTTTTTGCGATTCTTTTTTAATAATTTAAAAGAATTTTTTACTGGTCAACTGACGTTTCACGTTTGCCGTGAACGTAAATCTAAACTCTCTATTAAGTATCCCATAACCTGATTTCGGAGTATGCCTAACCTTACTTCGGAGTATCCCTTAAAGTGCCTATCACCCTTCTGACAATATTTACGGTATTGATTCTACATGGGGTAAGATGTCGAATAACCTGAATAAAATTCATAGTTTGAGTGCAGCTTCTTGTAGTTATGAAGGGTTTTCCATGCCATATGCTAATGCGGTGACGTATGAGGAGGCATTTATGGTTATTTGTTGTTCCTTGTAATTCGAAAAACCGGCTTCTATGTGAAAAATAGCTTGCAATAATTTCTATAAGAGCAATGGGCAAAACAATGACGTATTTCAAATTTAATTTATCTGTGCCAGTAAGGTTTTGTATATTAAATGATTACTCCTCATACGTCACAATATTAGCATATGGCATGGAAAATCCTTTATAACTTCAAGAAGCCGCACTCAAACTATGAAATTTTTTCGGGCTTTTCCACATTTTACCTCATGTAGAATCAATAAGCCTTTTCATGGTTTAAGAATCGACTCCACTGCGCATGCGAATTTATCCCGAATTTCTAACTTTCTTTTGTCTAAACCTTCTTTTGTTCTTAATTAAACAAAAGATGGTGAGAAATTCGGGATAAAATCGCATGCGCAGTGGAATCGATTCTTAAACTATGAAAAGGCTTCTACTGTGAATATTGTCAGAAGGTTAATAGGCACTTTAATCTGATTTCGGAGTATCCCATAACCAGAGTTTGCAGTATTCCTTTCTTGAATTTGGAGTATTCCTTCATCTGATTTAGTAAAACTATTACTTTTTTTCGTAAAAAATGGTTTTTAGTAGCGCACGCCACTTCTACACTGCATTACTCACACCTTCCCCTCCCCCAACAAGGGATTGGATGCGACAAGGGCGACAGCAGGTCATTTAGACAGTCCTATATGAAATTATATTTTTTAGCTTAATCCATGCATTGACACGAACAAAACTATCATATATCATTAACCCGTTGGTCTGGGCTGGTCCGTCACGTGGTCTCTGTTTTAACACCCGAATGCTTGGTCTACCTGTGGTTATATTGGTGACCGTAATACCATGTTTTACTCCGTGACAGCCGCCATCTTGTCAAACACTGCAGTTGTGCAACAATATTTAACCTTAAAATACTGCAAAATGAAGGTAAATACAGCTGGAATAGAAACATCAATGTTACTACCATTTTATTTTACTGTATAAAGTGAAATAGTAAATTTCGTTTAAAAAAATAATACATTTTTATACGCATTTCCCCCTAAAATTTCACGGTACGACCAAAGATAAAATTCTTTATTCTTTATTCTTTATAAAGTTATTTTATTGATTGATTATGATTTTAGCTTGATGTCTTGGAGGTAAAAAGTCTGAAGGTGATTGCTTCGTTCGAGAAGGTATGTTGACTTTTCCAGATAATAGTGCTCAAAAATAAATAAGCTTAAAGTTTATACATCTTAGCTAGTGATCAACTTGCGACATACCATAAATCATGCTTCTTAATTTATAACCTCCTATAGATAAGCATTAAAATGCATAAGTTTGTGAAAAGAAGTTTGGAGTTTTTTTGCATTTATATTATTTATAAGGGTTGCAAGTTTTACCCCTTAGATCTACCACCCCCTCCTATTTTTGAATAGCGCCCCACCCCCTCCATGTGATTTTTTTTTGGTTCAAGGGCTTTATGTTGCCTTATTTTCTTCTTTCTGCAAAAATCACCTAAACATATACTAATTTGTTATTAAAATCAAATGATTAAGCTTCCACCAGCTAATGGGCGGATCAGTATTTTATATGTGCATGACTCTGCATGACAAAATCACTTTAAATCACTTTATTTAAGTGTCTTGTTGTTCTAGCGCTTTTGTACTAATAGGGGATACTTTTTGCTCACATGCACTACCACTACATGCAATATTCTATGCAAAGGCTCAGCTCACATGTTGATTTTTATGATATGGACATGTACATGTAAGCATAAGATAAATTATTCAAATTTTTACTTTAATCTAGTTAAAGCCTGATGTTACCATTGGTGAAATAAAGGATCAAATTCATGCAATAAGTAAGCGTACAATTTTTCACCACAGTTTTTATGTCACATATATACCCCTTGCAGTCTGTCAGAATGCAGCTCAATTTGGAGGACATAACAGTAGGTGTCCAAGGTTCTCATAAGATTGTAATTCTTTTGTTTTATCCTCCAAATTGAGCTACTTTGACGTCACATGCAAGGGGTCTATTAGTATAATTTTAGACTTGAATATAGAGTTTTGCGATTGATCAAGTAACCAGTGATTCTGATACGATAATCACTGCTTGAGCAGTGATTTTGGGGTTTTCCAAAGTTTACCAGCATGAAAGAAATACTTTATTATTATTAAAATCCTGAATTATTCAATCATAAATAATTTAACAGTTATTCGCCGAAGGCGAAGTGAATGTCAGGTAATATTTACCGAGATGCCAGTCTTCGAGCGGTGAGGTAAATATTCTCTGATATTCACTGAGGCTGAGGCAAATAATTGTTTTAGTATAAATACACAGGTGATTCTTTCAAAAAAGAGGAAAAAGAAAATAAAAGGCATTTTTTTCCGGTAACAGCAACAAAGCGGCTGGCCGCCATTTTGGATTTTTGCTGAGGTGATTATAGTGTGATAGTGTGAGTTTCTTGACAAATCAGTGCGCAAGATTTTCTATAATCACCTGCGTATTTTTACTAAAAACAATTATTCCCCTCAGGCTCAGTGAATATGGGGAATATTTGCCTCACCGCTTGAAGACTCTTGACCACCTATCACTCCCTAGAGTATTATTTCTTTGTTTAATGGTTGCATATGAGTGAAAAGATACATGAATATGGATACAATTCAAACAAACCTTGCAAATGTTGCACTATTCTTTTCAACAGAACCAAAATTGTATCCAAGTAGACAATCCCTGAGAATTGAACCTCGTAAGTATATTTTGATTTCATGTCATAAGGGGTGACATTGCCAAGTATTCTTAGCCAATTTAGCTTTAAATGTTTTAGTAACTTCTATGATTAAGAGCTCTATACTTAAAGATTTGAATTATTTTCCTTCAAGCATACATGTATTTTTCTCAAAAAAAAAAAAAAGAAAAAAAAGAAAGAAAAATTCAGAGCTCCATACATTGTTCTTCTTTCTGCTTATGACCAACTTTAAATATTTTGTAAATCTAGGAGGCAAGTCATTGAAGGATGAGGACAGTTTAAAGTTTCTTGAGATTGTTGATGAGGAAGCTCAACTATACTTGAAAGATTTGGGTAAAAATGTTGATGTTGATTTTTTTCTCTTGTTATCAAGTAATTAAATCATGGCTTTAAAAATACCTGTTTTAGTGTTATAAATTTGAATATGATTATTACTTTGGTTTTCAGGTCCACAGATTGGTTGGACAACAGTGAGTTGGTTTTATTGTCGATACCTGTCATAAAATAATATAATACAATGATACAATAATGTACTCTTTAGGTTGTAGTTAGTTTATGAAGCTTTTTGTCTGTCAACAGTTTAGACACTCCAAAGTAAAAATATTACATAGAGCAATCCACATCATGCCGAATGATAAAAATAGAAATCTTATTTCCAATCGATTGGCTAAAGTGATAATTTACCGTGCGCAATTTAAAAAAGTGTTCATGCACTGTTCTAGTATCCTCATTGTAAACTGATAATAGAGCACTTTTCGTATGACTGTCAAAAGCTCATGGTTGTGACATGGCAAGGGATGCACCAGACCAATCATATTGGTCAAGAATTTACACCTCATCCAATCAAATACCCCTAACACCTAGGGCATGACACTGTCAGACCAATCACATTGTCTGAGGATAAAAAAGACCAATCACATTGAGGAAAAAAATCAGCCAATCAAAAGTCTAGAAAACATCACAGCACGGCACGCCTACGACACTGAGCTTTTCACTGTCATGTGAAAAGTGCTCTAAGATCGATTCATGCAGTTGCTTGATAACAAAAAAGTAATGCAGCTATAATTCCTGGCATTCTCTGGGTGATAGCACATGATGGGTAGGCATTCATTTGATTGATGATACCAATATTATTTTAAGCTCATTTTCCTTTGACATCCAGGTGTTTTTGGCTGAGTATGCAGGTCCTCTAGTGCTGTACCTTCTACTTTACACCAGACCTGCGTTGATATATGGACCAGAGGCTAGTGCACAACCCATAGCACAAGTAGTACAGTGAGTATTATATATTTTGTATTTTAAAATATTTGAAATATAATTAAGGGTTTGCACTGCTCCTGGAATTCCTGGGAAAGTCCTGGCTGGAACTTTGAAACTCCTTAAAAAATTTTTTTTTCACATAATTATTTGGAAAATGCCTTGACCTTTCTATTGATATTAGCTTAAATACTGGGATAATGTTTTAAAAAAATCAAAGTGTTTTCTCTATCAACACATAGTAAGTTGCTTATTCTAAGGGAAAACTGTTTCACTATTTCTGACATGGTAATTTATATTCCAAAATTGAGGGTGCTAAAATTTTGTTATACCCTGGAAAACCTCTGGAAAACTCTTGGAATTTTATTATGTCCTAGTCATTCAAACCAGGATAAGGCCAAACAAAAAAATAAGTGTGTTGAGAAAAATAATTGGGGTTGGTAGGTCGGATTTTTAAAAAACTGATACAAAAGTGGAAATGAGCTTACTGGGAACCCTGTGGTGCAATATGGAATGAAAAAAATATTAGGGTCGGCAAAAATTGGCAAGAAAATTAGGGTCGGTTGCGCAACAGGAAACACACTTTTTTTTTTGTTTGGCCTAATGTGCTCTGATCATTGACTGGATAATATGTTTGAGAAATATTTTAGTATTACTATTCTTAGTATACTCCATTCAATATGTCTGTATTACTTCAGTATTGCGGCTGCCTGTTGGGGTTTCCATTATGCCAAAAGGATTTTAGAGACTCTGTTCATCCATCGCTTCTCTAAGGGAACCATGCCCATTTCAAATCTTATCAAGGTAAATAACGACTTCCACACCAGAAGGCTGTACAGAAAATTGTAACTACTATGATTAATTACTTACTTGTAAAGTTGTACATCCATATTTTTGGGAATAGATATTTTAAAGTCACATTTTCAATAAAATCTACGTCATGGCCTGAGTGTCACAATGCATATTAGCCATTCTGAGTTTGAGGGAAAATACTGGGTCTAGTTGCTATTGCAGTGCATTGTGGGGCTATTGAGGGGACATATTTTTCAAAAATGGCATCTATTTACTCCCTAAAACAGTCCCACAATGCACTGCTATTCCAACTCTTCCCATTTTTTCCCTCGACCTCAGGATGGCTAATATCTCCTCCTTTCTGTTTAGACCTTATTAATTTTGTGTACAAGACACCATCATATACTACTATTGACAACCCTTAAGACTCCAGTGTATGTGGGCTTAGTCTCAAAACCAGGAGCTGCTTGTTTTGTTATTTGATTTCTGCTTTTGTTTAGCGACCTCAGAAGTGAGGCTAAAGCCTGCATTACACTGGATTTTAAGAGTCGTCAATACTGTCATTACCATCTGAGATCTAAAATCTAATGCGTTTATAACTCCTGGGTGTATGGCTTAATGCCTAACAGGTTTTGCAACCCAATCAATAAGGCAGCCGATAGATCACAAATAGAATCATTGATTACCAAATACATGACTGTTAGTCTAACTTTTTTCATTTTTCTTTATTCCATTTTTCAATGTAGAATTGTAGCTATTACTGGTAAGTATTCCCAGAAATAACCACACCTACACCTTGGAAGTACAGTAGCTGCTGTCCTATCATCCTTTCATACATTAATATTTTGAATTCATTAATCTAGTTTGTCTTTCAGTCTGTCTGTCCTGTCCCTCTTTTCCTTTGTCTGTTTGTCTGTCCATCCATCTAGCTGTTTATCCATCTGCCCATCCTTCAGTCTGACTGTGTGTCTTTCTGTCTGTTAGTCTTTCAGGCCATCTGTCTGTCTGTATATCCATATGTCTGTTTGTTCATCAGTCTGTCTGTCTGTCAGTCTCTCTGTTTGTCTATCAATCACATATTCATCTGTCCATCTGTCTGTCTGTCTGTGTGTCTGTTCATCAATGACATATTTATCTGTCCGTCTGTCAGTCTTTCTTTCTATCTATCCATCTGTCTGTCTGTCTGTCAGTCTTTCTTTGTCTATCCATCTGTCTGTCTGTCTGTCTTTCTTGGTCTATTTTTCTTCATGCTTCTGTCTATTCTGTTTTGCTGACCAAAATTTTAATCCATACTTTATTCATCCTTATTCAGACTGACTTCCTTTTGTTATTGTAGGGGATTTGGTTTTTTTGTAGGCTACTTCATCAACCATCCCCTGTACACTCCCCCAAGTAAGTCCATACAGTCTCTTTGTATTTGAATGTTACTAATACTATAACTCCCTAAGGATACCACGCCTATTCCCAATAATTCTTGCAGTTTCCTAGGGTAATCATGTACTTCATGATCAGCCGACACGTGTCAGTCGACTATCGCCCGACTGTTGGTCAACAGCTGCCCGACTATCAGCCGTCTATCAGCTGTGTGTTGGCTGAGCGTTGGCCGACTATCGGCCGTGTGTTAGCCGTGTATCAGCCGATTACGTGATTACCAATTCCTAGTTATAAAATCATTCAAATTCCCAATATTTTTCAAACTCAGTAGTTGCAAGTTAATCATTGATTCAAATTTGGCTTTTTACTGTCACCAGTCAAACATGTAAAAGGTACCAACTGATTGTTCTTGATTGCAACTGATTTCACAACATCAAGCCGTTGAGATGTCTTAGTATTCAGAACATTGAGAATCACAGTATAATTGTGAAGTAATTTAATTAGCAAAATTAGCTTTAAATTACTGATATTATTAATTTCAATTTTTAATAGAATTTGGTGATGCCCAGGTGTATGCTGGTCTGGCTGGATTCCTGGTAAATACGTACACACACACAACCAGGTTTTCTCGCCTTGAAGCACACAATCATAGAATTATTTGTTAAAGCAAACAGTTCCTAATACCTAGTCTCCTATTTCATAAAATCACAATAATCAAAATGACTGGACAAGAGGAGTACAATTAAATCCCAAATTGTACTCTGTACTCCCAATTAAGTTGCTCAATTATTATAATATAATAACTTTTCAAAATTATTGGACGAGCCTTTATTCCCCATTTTATTCATTTTTCTAATTTTTATTGGTGTTTAATATCTTCGTATTCTAATTTCAATATAATTAGATCTTAATAAATAGTATCTTTTCCCCTTTATAGTTCAATGAGCTTGGAAACTTTTCTATTCACTGTGCTCTGAGAGACCTCAGACCAGCAGGTACGATATGTTAGGGGCAAGGGCAGATGCGGAGGGGGGAGGGGGGGGGGGTGAAGTGGGTAACTAGTCACCCCACATTTTAAGTTAAAAAATAATAAGAATAAAAGATTGAGTTAAAGCCCTAAAGAGGACACTCACGTGATGCCTTTCCAGGCAACAGTAGCCCCCTTGAAATTGTTCTGGATCTGCCACTGGGGGGAGGGGTTGTGGCAAATTCAAATACCTGGGGTATCCTGCATTAGACTTGTATGTTAATCAAATGCTGCCACAACATACTATAAGCAAAAAAATTTAATTCCACTCTATGCAATAGTTAGATTTCAGCCCCCAGTGGTTCAGTCCTCAGTGGTTTAGCCCCCAGTGGTTTAGCCCCCAGTGGTTTAGCCCCCAGTGGTTTAGCCCCCAGTGGTTTAGCCCCCAGTGGTTTAGCCCCCAGTGGTTCAGCCCCCAGTGGTTTTAGCCCCATCTTCAAGTGGTTTTAGCCCCATCTTCAAGTGGTTTTAGCCCCATCTTCAAGTGGTTTTAGCCCCATCTTCAAGTGGTTTTAGCCCCACCCTTCAATTGGTTTAGCCCCATGTTCAAATGTGAATAAAGTTGCATGTTCAAACGTAAATGTGGCTATGCCTATTTATTAAACATTTAAAGAGTAAACCACTAAACCACTGGGGGCTAAAACCACTATGGATCTAATTACCACTGTAATTCATTTGAACAGGATCAAAGGAGCGTAGGATTCCTTACCCTAACAGCAATCCGATGACACAAATCTTCAATTTTGTGTCATGCCCAAACTACACATATGAGGTAAAGTTTTTAAATTATTGTATATTCTGACTGATACTGTTAATTCCATATATATTATCTGTGATGATCCTTCCCTTCATATATTCCATTTGTCAATCCATCTCTCTCTCTCCCAACCATCTGTATATCTGTACCTCAATGCATCCATCCATCTGCACATATTTCTATTCATCCTCACATCCATTCTCCCATCCATCTGTTTTATCCCATCATTTCATCTGTTTTATCCCATCCATCCATCTATCCCATCCATCCATCTATCCCATCCATCCATCCCATCCATCCATCCCATCCATCCATCCATCTGTTTTATCCCATCCATCCATCTATCTATCCCATCCATCCATCTATCTATCCCATCCATCCATCTATCTATCCCATTTATCCATCTATCTATCCCATCCATCCATCTGTTTTATCCCATCCATCCATCCATCTATCCCATCCATCCACCTATCCCAGGGCTTAAAATAAAGGCCAATCAGCCGGCGGTCATGATCACAGGCCAAATTAGTTTTAGCTTAGTCATATCTAATCTCTTGCTGAATGTTACTGATAAAAATGACTGGCAAGGTAAAGATTTAACAGCACAAGTCCCAGTTCTTGCTTTCTGTTTTAAAAAAAAAATTTCATATTTAGCTATTTATATCAAACTCCCCCCCTCCCCCACAAACACCATTAAAGATTATGCTCTTAGGCCCCTGATCAGGAATATTTTGCTTTTTTCTTCAGTCAGTTAACTACTTAATTTTTGTTGATTTTAAATTATATTATAATATTTGAATCAGATTGGAGCATGGATCTGCTTTACACTGATGACACAAACCTTAGGAAGTAAGTTAAATATTTAGAACTTGATAAATAAATTGAACATGAATTGAATAGAAGCAAAAACTTTGGTTTACATAATATTTTATATTCAAATACAAGATATTTTACAGTGGGATTACAATAACTGGGGCCACCTTAACAGTGAAAACCAATCAAATTGTAGAATGAAATAATACAACATTTCAACATATCTTTTCATTCCCACAAGACAATGATGATGGCTGTTTAGTTTTTTACATGTAACATCAGGGTCAAATTATAATTCTCACGTAGTCTAGGTTTCTGATTGGCTTGACTACTCAAAGTTGAAATGCATTCAATTTTCATTCTTTATTTTTATTGGTTTTCTCGTCTAGCTGGTCGTAGTGTCCCCGATTATTAATAGTAGTTGCGCATAATGTTTGTATTTTCCACAGCTGCATTCTTCACGATGGCTGGCACATACCAGATGGTCCTCTGGGCTGAAGGGAAACATCGTAACTACAAGAAAGAATTCAAAGATTACCCAAGACGTCGCCGTGCCATTTTTCCTTTTATTATCTAATAAAACACATTAGCATACATAGTACTTGTGTAACAGATGATTTTTTAAATTAACTACACAATCTCTAGCTGTGATTGACTTTGATAAGCCCAGAGGTTGTTTCAGTGTTAAAATCTTGATGATCAGTCGTGACAGCATTTTGAAGAGGCTTGCAGTACTGCGTGTTTCAAGTGACATAATAAGTACCAATGTATCAAGTGCATTTCTAGTTAATTATACTCAATATGTGCACTGGAAAAAAAAATAGTACCAGTATCCCAACAGCTGAAATTCTATATAAACAGGATCACATTCTTTCCAAGCAGTCACATTTTGACTTTGAACTAGAATATTTGAACAAGTATCCCAACAGCTTAAATTCTATATAAACAGGATCACGTTCTTTCCAAGCAGTTACATTTTGACTTTGAACTAGAATATTTGAACAATCTATATGTGAACTAAATATAAAGATGAATAAAAAGAAAACTAGTGAAATTGGAAATTCAATTTGTTTTTGCCACAAACTGTGTTTTGCAATCAAATGAAAAAGAGAGAGAGAGAGAGGATAAGAGCAAACAACATAAAAAAGGAAGAAAGAATGAATGAATGAAGGATAGAAAACCAGAATACTGTTCTGAAATAGTGACGTAGAAATGACGTCACTTCAAGACTTAGTTCTCATGAAGCCTACAAAAATTGACCAGCAAAAAATAAAAAGATGGCCGCCATTGAAATAACAATATAAAACTCGTTAATTATTGTCAATGTTATCAAGTGCTTAATAGTCTGGTCTGTGGCGAATCATGAGGGTCTGGGTACGAGCGCTCTCATTGGTCAATTTCGATCAATTTGAGATTGTTGTGTTGTTTTTGTCAGCCATGTTTTCTGTTCGTAAGGGAAGGAAGAAATTTGTGCAAAAAGAGACATGTAAATTCTAAGTTTGTATTCCATTGTACAACATGTATGTTCTCAGTGGTTTGGATACGTAGCTTACGAAGACTGAGGCGTTTTAGTGTGATTTTTGTGGATTTAGCGGATATTGAATTTTACAGAGCGTTGTTCGACATGACGAACAAACAAGATCCAAGATGACTGCCTACGATATTAAATAACGATTGTACTCGTAAACCTGTATTCCGCAGAACATAATATATAGGCTAAGCCACACAGAAATTGTTGAATGACGTACTTTACGTGGTCATATCGAGATTCGGGGTGCATGTTCAGAGAACGGCTTCTTGAAAAATTTTGATCAGTAAATGAAGGAGATGAAGAAAGAAATTATCAAAACTTCTTGATTCAAATATATTGCGGATTATAATCCCAAAAGGAGAACGAAAACTTTTCACATCACTATGAAAAGATTGTCAAGGACTTCTTTGATAATATTCGTCGAAACTGAAGCCATATCTGTGTTATGAAACAAAAATGGGATATTTTACTTCACTTGTGGCACGTGATTTATGTCATAAACCAAACATAAATTTCACAAGGCTATAATCGCAAAAAAGGACAAAAGTTTTTGTGCTTATTATGAAAACTAGAATATACCCTACCTAAGCCACGAAGGACTGACTGGTAGTACTTATTAGGACTGGATAGAAGAGTTCTGACCTTCAGGTAAGCTGGAAAATTTTGTGAAAGTTTTGAGTTTGAAAACGCATGATGTGTATACTTAACATTGCTATTTAATTACATAATTGACATACATGTGTCTAAAATCATTGATACAGGTAAAGATTGCACGAATCTTGTTGTATGATAGTGTACATATTTTCAATAATCTTACTATTTACGGTTTTAATCACTGCAATGTATTTACAATAATTTGAACTACATTGTTCATACATGAGATATAATAAATTGTTCAAAAATACAGTGGTTTCACTCTGACACTTTGTCAATTTTAAGTTTAGGAAGTGAGCCCCTTTGTTCTTTGTTGTGCTTGGTTTTTACTGCCAATTCTCCAAAATAATGCACAACCTTCTCTTGCTTTTCAGATAAACCTGGTCCAGTATCACTGTAATCTTCAGTATCTTCATCACTGTCTTGTTCATCATCTGCTGATGTACCTGATTTGGGAACATATTCTTTAGTGAATGTCAACTTGGCTTTTTCACAAACTGTAGTTGTCAATTCTCGTAACAGAGAAGTGCAAATTGTACAGCTTCCAGATTTCTTGCATAACTTGTGGACAATGTGACTGCATGGTAATCGAATGGATTCTTGATCAGGAAGTATGAAATTCTTGCAACAGTGGCAAAACATCCTTAGCGACGGTGATGTGTCTTCTCGTGTACACCCTTGACAACTTGTAATTTTCATCTGTTTCTGTGCTGGTGTCAAACTGTCATTCAAGCGCTCCAATAAAACTGCTTTTGTGCCGATAGTGTTGAGGTTGTACATGCTGCATAGAGATTTCAGCTCTTCTTTGTATAATGCTTTCAATCGTATGCTTCCAAGATTAGGGACAAGGCAAAGCTGATGAAACATGTGGCCACATTTTAATCTGATGCGGCTTTTGCACTTGATGGAACCATCTAACAGGCCTTCACAAATAGAACAAACAACAGCACAAGATGGAAGAGAACATGGCAGTGGGAATAGATTTGCTGGAACAAGCCCAAAGACTTTGGTCTGATATGACAGCAGGCCTGTGGTTTTGTCAAAAGTTGCTGCTTCTTCAAGTGGAATCTCTTCCTCTCCTAAACACTTATTGAAAAGTATTTTCAGGAATGATGTTGCATCTTCCACAAGAGCAAAGAACTTTGGTCCCGTGCTAGGCATTAGGTTATGGGTGTAGCAGTCGAGGGGACGAACTTTATACACATCATGGATTGATGCAACTTCCTCTTTCATCAAGTCAACTGTAATGGCACTGCTTTGAACTTGTTCTTCGGTATCATGTGGTTTGGTATGTGCAGATAACACTAGAATAATTTTTTATAAAAACTACATTAGGAGATGTCTAATACGATGTGTATAATATATTCCACTTGTATAAGTGAATTAACAGTAGAAAATAGTTTTTATAAAGAAAGTTCACACATGTGGATATTTTTTAAGTGTGCAGACATCCACCTGTATTCCACCCTAGAATGTCTAATAAGTTATTTATTTATCCAACTAATTTAATTCTTCACAAAAGAAGACTTTGAGTAAAATGTTTTTCTTTGTGTGACATTTTACGTGACCCAAACTAGTTTTCAAAAACTGTGTTTTTTACTGTACAAAATAACCGAGAGTGAAAATACCGTAGCATCTTTGTACTTGCTCCAGTCTTTCTTTTGTGATATTTTTACTTTACTGATTATAGCTGGATAATAAATTCTGGTACCATTGCAAATATTATACCTGAGAAAAACAATTCGCAGACAACTTCAGAAAACTCTGGCATCATCTTAAAAAACTCTGTGAGCATGGGATGATTTGTGTCTTGCCAGTATTTCAGGCGGGAAAGGAATACCATACAGGCATCTCTGTAATGGTGTTTACCCAAACGAGCAAACATTATTTCTAGCCGTAGAAGTATGAGATGCCATGAATCTTTATCATTGGCCTTGAATGCTGGGATAATATCCAGAGCTAGACCTAGATATTCCTCAAAGAAGTTGACCAACATTTGTACTGCAGGTGTCCACTTTCTTTATTTATCAGCATGTGAAAAAGATATTGAGAGTTAAAAAGTTAGAGAGTTATAAATTTAAGTCAAAGTATCCATAAAGGGAGTGTTAAGGAATCTGTACTACATTGGGATAAGAGTAGGAAATTGTCTATACCAATCAGGCTCACAATCTCTATATCATGCTTCAGTCCCTGTTTGTTTCAACGCTCAGTGTATCATGTGATCTGTATATAAGATGGTTACTACTGGTTACCTGTTTGGATTCTGTTCAATGTTGGCCAGTGTTTCATTTCTGATCAGTGCCCAGGCCTCTCGCAAAAGGTTAAGATAAAATGTCTGCCTCCCAAAGCGACAGTTTGGTCTACAGGAGTGTAAAAATAGTGTACACAATCACTAAGCGATAACACATTGCTAGAGAAACACTAAAAGCATGTACCCTTATTTAAATACTGCTTAGTGTTATCTCTACTTTTTTCTATTGCCTAATAAGCTCTTTTAATATTGATTAATGAAAATTGTCATCAATATAAGAAGTCATGTATGGAATTTAGCTATTACTATTAACAATACATACCTAATGGGGACGGATCTTGGATGAAGGTAAAGATACAAAGGTTTGATGATATAGTCATAGAAGTGTATCCAAAGACCAGAATGGGCACTTTTCCCCATGTGGAAATTAGCTTCAAAATAAATGTTTTGCACATAAAGGGTGAGCACCAAAGTGAATAAGATAAATTAATGATTATTATTACTATTATTATAACAACTATAAGGATGACTCCTATGGGAAGCTACCATTTGTATGAATAACACTTATGAAACAATACATGTTTTACAATTTAACTTACAAATTTCATGACGCTGATCGGTTGACTTTTATCATCAATAAGAGGACAGACAGATAGAGCTGTCGTCATTGAGCATGCGCTCTTTTGATCACCAGAAAAGAGAAGTTTATAATTTTTCTTGTTTTTTTTATTGTAATTAACAAATTGACATCAGATTTTTATGTGTCTGTCCTCTTATTGACAATAAATTTCGCCATCACATTGTCAAAGTTGTATGCAGATCCACTCAGGTGCGCCACCCTCGTTGATCCACACTACTTTGACAATGCGATGATGCAATTTATCGTCAATAAGAGGACACACATATAAAAATCTGATGTCAATTAAATTGTTAATTGGTACTCTATTGCCAAATTGGAGTGGGAATGTGTTAAAGGGCAGTTTCTTTTATATTTGCTTATCATTATGCAGCAGTTTTTAGTTTTTAGTTGATGTTAATTTTGATTACCTGGAAAGGGCACAAGAGTTTTTGCCAGTTCTTCATCATATCTGTAAATGATTCTCATTGTATCTCTAAAAATGGGGAAATCACCAGGAACAGGAACACATTTGTTTTCAAACAACTTTGGATATTTTGAAACCAATTCACACCAAACAGTTTTTAGGTCTGGTACTGTCTTGACAGCTCCTACAGATATGAACACATTAAAGGCATTAATGCACTTGTTGTAGAATAATTTTATAATAATAAAGCCCAAAGTAAAGTATATTCAATGCTAAAAAGTGAATTAAATCAAAATAAAAACTAAAAGTTTGTCATATTAACCATAACAAGCTCTTAATTTTTATTTCTATTTCATACCTGGTTTACAATCCAAAAGATGTACATTTTTTAGTGCTGTCCCTCCATCTACTTTTGCAAAGGGATGGACCCCATATCGATGGCAGTGGATTGGATTGTTGGCAAATTCTTGCAGCCTTTTAACATCTTTTTCAATGACCTTTAATAGACATAATAATTTTGTCTTATTGGATATCGATTGATATAGCTATTACAATAAGCATATACAAATTATTAGTACCTCAATGACCCTTTGTTCCAGATGTGCCTCCCTTTCTTCAAATGATGCAAGCTCATTTACTCTGTTTTCTAGAGCACCTCTTGATTTTGCTACCCAAATACTCATGTATGAAGCTTCTTGTGATACTATTAGGGTGTTTTGCATTAATTCCAGCATTTTTTGCTTGTTGATAACCTAAATGGTAACATCAAATATAGCTTTTATTTTTTATTTTGATTATAAATTCTGTTTTAGGTATTTAGTCCTTACATTATTCCATAGACATAACATGCACTTTGAGTTGTATAAACAACATTCACCCACCCCCATCAGCCCCCTAATTCCTCTACCTGTTCATTCCTAACCACACCTCTGAAATACAGAAAACTCACCAATGGATCATTCACTGGTGTACTAATTTGTGAGACCTCAGATGCCATTGGGGTATTTCTGATATGGATCCATGTTGCAAAATTATGCGTTTGTTTTGATGTCTCACCAGGGAGCACAGGTGTAAATATGAAGTTGCTTCGATTAAAATCGTCAGCTAAAATTACAGGTGTCTGTGGGTTTGTTTCAGTGAGATCCTACAAAGAAATAGTTAACTAAGTATGGCTATGACAAACATTTGAAACATTTAGTGAACTCTCATTTTTAGAGCTAGTGGTTGCAATAAACTTGTAAAATAGTAATTATGATACAGATACTTAGTAGACTGCAATTTTACTGATTTTAATTATTTTGTGTTTATTAAACCCATTACACACTAACATTCAATTTTCTATTTTACTGCAGGTTTATTGCAATCACTCTAGCTATAAAAGATTGTCTATTTCTTTCTTTTTCTTTTTCCTTTCTTCTTTAAATTAGTTGAGATCAATGTTTTAGTTTTGTAAAACGGTCTAAGCTTGGTTCTATAGCTAGTTTAATTTTATTGCAAAGTATGACGTAGTGTCTAGACATCCATAACAATCATACAAAATAAACCTGATAAACCGTGGCAAGCTTTTGTTGATGTAGCTGTACGTTACTTTTCTCCTGCCTTCTTGATGTTGTCTCTGACTTGCAAACACCAGCGTGGTTCAACAACTCCAGAGGCTGCCTTGTTACTCCTTCATATCGCAGATACCTGTTCATCGGCAAGTAACATTCACTGGCTTTCTGGCTGTGGAAATTTAACAACGTAGCTATGAGATGGTAGGCTCTGGTCTCGGCAAGGTTCACTCTCTTATCGGATCTTGCATTTTTAGACATCGAAAGAACCTTGCATCCAGACCAAAGCCCTTCAAGATTTGCATCTCCACAGAGTCGGCGAAGATCTTCTATCGACTTAAACTTGCGATCGTTCCTCACGGAAAAGGTGTGAAGTTTGGAAATAGAATTTCCAAGTTGCTCTTTGAATATGAAAAAGAATATCAAACCATTTTTTTTTTTTTACGATTCGGTACATCACATGCTCATTTATTTCATTATACTTATTATTATTATTTAATCTTACCAAAAGTTCTCTCACACGGGTCTTCATCTTGGGGAATGTTTTCTTTTTCTCGCTCTGCTAGATTGACCTGGCACGAACTGTCTTCATGTGTTTTTTGGGTTCTTCCCAGAAGATATGCCAAGTAAATCCTTTCTTCTGGAGCTAAAACACTGGGAATCGTATCAAGAGCTTCTATTCTAGTATTAGTCGAGGAAAGAGCCAATGCGAGTATTTGCTGCAAAACGACGAAACTTTTTTTTGTATATTTGTTGTCACTTTTACGTAGTACGTCAATCGATTAGCGTGTCGAAAACAATGGTTTTATTGGGTTCGTATTCAAATAGTATACTTACGGAAAATTCCTCAGGTGTGAGAACTTGCTTATTTTCTTTAAACCACGTAGAGAGATTGTTGAATAAAACACTTGATATTCCTTTTGGACACGGTTTCAAAGGTACAGGTGGCATATTTTTGTTTTTATCGCGATTATCGCTACTAGTATTTTTGATTTTTCTAATTTTACGTGGCTGTTCATCTTTGCTTTTTTTCTGCCAGAACTTTTTTCTTTTTCTTCCTAGGTGAGTTTTTGTCATCTTGGGTTTTTCTACATGATTTTTACTTTTTTTTTTTGAAAATGTTTGTGATAAAAACAAAAATTTAAATATCCCGCTCTTGTTCTTTAAATTCGTGGTGGCTATAGCAACCACGCGAAAATCTTCTTACCCTACCCTAGAGTTTCGATTTTGTAATATTGAAATCGAGGCGTGCAGGCGCGTCAAAATTTCAACCGAGAGAGACTAAACCCTAATCAAACATTTGCCACAGACCAGAATAGTGCTTGAACTTTTTCTTCATTGGATTGCCTAATTTCAAGCGGAAAAGTGACAGCTTTTTTCCTCCAAATTTTCTAAAACAGCTTGAATTAGGAAAGAAGAAAGGAAAAAAATATGGAATAAATGAAGAAACAAGCACGAAGAACGAAAATAAAGAAAAAAGAACGAAGCAACGAAAGAAAAACAAAAGTTTCTCGTTTCGCCAGACTCACCCCCTCTCCCATAGTATTTTATTCATTGGTCCTTATTTACTGGGCTCCCTGTGTTACCAGACCCTGTGTGAGGAACTGTGTGAGTGTTGTCTAGACAGTCGTCGGCAAGAGATATTTTCTATCTTCTTCCATTGAAGACCTTCCAAAATGGACGCAGAGAAGGAAATCAAGACTATGAAGCTATGTAAGTTGATTTTTTTGCTTTATTCTCTTTCAAATGAAAATAATAATGTATGGTCTAATTCACACTCTGCATGGATCAGATCACATCAGACCAGGCTGTAAGCTTATACATATATCTTATATCCAAGACACGTTCTCTTGCGAAATATTCTTTTCAGATCGCTTAAAAATGTTTAGATACTAAAGATAGCAGGATATGGCTTAATTTGTGTTTGAACGTTGTTACAATTTTTCCATGTCATCTTTTTAAACACATTTTTCGATAGCCGTGCAAATGAACTGAACTTTCAACAAGCTTCATAATGCATACGTAAGCTTGCTGCAAATTTTTTGGGACTTTCATTATCTTAAACTTAGTAAACAATATGCCAAATAAATGAAGGTATTTTATATATCACGGGTTTCATAATTAGTGAATGTGAATAAAGGGTTTGTTGTCTATCCTTTTATGCTTATAGAGGTTTTGCACCATCACGTGAGGGCAGCCATGTTATGGCAGGAACAATACAATCGTTTTACATAAGAAAGAATTCAATTCCCAAGAGCAAAGGTATTTTAATGTTCTGCCATCTAACCACAGGCAGTGCAAGCTGTGTTATGGGCACCGGCACATGATGGTGCAAAATCTCTATTAGGGGAGTGGGGATATTGTAGGTAGTTAAATTGCTAACATTTTAATTCCTTCCCCCCCCCCCCCCCCCCCCTTCATTTTGCAATAAGAAAAAAAAAAAAAAAACTCCACCTCCCTCCCCTCCCTCCCCTCCCTCCCCTCCCTCCTGATTCCTACTGATGGTCCTTAACTGTTTGATATATAGATTCTGATGTGGAAAGGATTTATAAACAGCTTGAGCAGGTAATAATTTATCATAATATATTACTAATATTAAATGATTGTTAAATATATTAAGAATGTGTATTTCTGGGCTTTTGAGATTATCAAGGCTCCACTGTATGTATGTTTAGATCTGATATTTAACAATTATTCTCTGAAGATGAAGTAATTGTCAGTGAAAATTCAATATTCACTGCAGATATTCTTTGAGTGGTGATGATTTAGTTGATAAATCACACCATGAGTCTTCTGTAAATAATTGTTTTACAGTGAAAATTAACGGCTCAAACTAACCCTTTTACATGTATTTTGTTCAATGCCACACCAGTAGGAATATAACCAAACAGCACTTTAATTCGTACAGTACAGTATGATATGGGACACACTTTTTCGGCAACCTACGGTTAAATTGTGGTCATTTCTAGTTTATTTTTAAAATTCGGTTTATTTGCGTTTTAACCGCGTGCACTGAATGCGTGATGGACGCGTCTTATACCTCAATAATTTCAGGCGGTACTGTAGATTCTGTTAATAGTTTAGTTATTCAAATATTTAAATCTGTTATTCTCTATCTCTGAGAACACAAAGACTCAGGATTCAAAATAATTACTGATTCAAAACTGGATTATGGTGTTCCTCATATGGAATAATCCAATCAGAATTTGAGTTTTGAGTCATTTCGAATCTTTAGTCTTTGTACTGTTTTCTCGGAAAGAATGATAAATTTCAATATTCAAATAATGAATCCATCAATGGAATCTAGGGGGTAAGCTTGATCCCCTTTGTCTGTAATATTAATTTACAGGTAGTTATTTACAGCCATTTTCAATCACACGTTCTAGCGATTGTTTCTGTCTCGATGAAGAAGCTTTCGGTGGATGTCAATCAAGGCGTTTCCATGACATTCTATAAGCACATGCCCTTACAGCTTTGTGCTTTCCCACAATGTTATGGAAATGCCTTGTGATTGACGTCCCCCAAAATCTTCGTTGTGACAGAAAAGATTGCTAGAGGGTGCGTGTGATTGAGAATGGCTGTAAATAAAAACTTTGAAAACATCATTGTCGCATTTCTAAGATTAATATTTATTTTGTATTTTGAAAGGAGCGCCATCAAAAAATACATGTGCGCAATCATATATTCACTTGTAGGTGATTATCAAGTAATTAATAGTCTGAAGCTCTTGCATGATGAACTAGTGTGTGTGATTTTCTCAATCACCTAGGTAACGAACTTCATTTATAAATGTCTTTTAGTTGGGCTATAGCAGAACAGACACCTTAAAACTAGAAGATGTAAACAAGTTTGATGAGTATCACTACCTTGGGACAGATGCCGTGATGCATTGTATTAAAGAGCTGGGAATAAAGTATGTAAAGTGTACAAATCAATTACTTTTAATGTGCGTAAACACTATAAATGGGAACATTTGAATAAAACTTACCATTCAGATGATAGTAAGCAAATACAGTAGAGGTTGAACTGGTTACAGTGCATGTTAGCACAGTGTCACAGAAGTAGCATAGTTTTTGATTCATTATAAGGAGATGTCGACCAGGATAAAATATTATTCTTAAGTCTTTTTTTTTTTTTGCATAATTATATGGTCAATCTATCAATTCATTTTTTCCAGCTCTTCACACAAGGTCCTTGACTTTGGATCGGGTTTAGGAGGTCCTGCTCGCTTTATTGTGGCCAAAACCAACTGTGAACTACTGGCAGTTGAGTTACAAGCTGATCTCAATGATACAGCAGTGGACTTAACTAAAAGATGTGGATTGGATACAAAACTGAAGCATCTTTGGGGAGATATCTTGAAGCTTGATATGGGTGAGTTGAATTTTCTTGAAATATGAAACTAGTTTTAGTTTTCCCATTTCATTACCTCATACATGTAATTCCCTGGAGTGTAATTATACCTCTCTATATACAGTGTTCTTACCAGGGATTTCTTTCAGGGGGTCAAAGGGCCCATCAATCCGAAATTTAGGGGCCATTTAGAAAACTGGATGGGCCATTTCCAAAATCTTAAAACAACGAATAATAATATTTTTTAGCCAGTAACTCTGTTGCAAATATACAACAATGTAAGACAGTTTTATTAGTAATGACAACACAATAAAATTTCGCTGGGCAGCCATAATTGGGCCATCAATAAACAGAGGCAATTAACACAGACTAATCCCAGACGTCTTGGCGATGGCGGCTATGTTCAATTCGTTCACCTTGTTTATCGACAATATAATGCAACTTTTATTATTTCAAAAGTACTCTAAATCTTTAAAACTATCAGGAAGTATTCTTTGGATAATACATGCGCCCTGGGGGCGCATAGATTTGACATTTGTGCGCCATTTCTGATTTTTATGTGTGAATCCCGTTATGTCGCGGCCTGGTAAGAACACTGTATATATAATATATCTCAATAAACCCTGTCGTTGCCAAAGGCGATATGCAATAGGCAATAGGCAAAAAGCGATAGGAGATAGGTCTTTACGACAAGCTCCAAGAATAGCTGGAATGACTTTTGTTTCTGCTTCTTATTCTCGTCAAGAACATGGACCTTAGTGTTGAGACTGATTCGTTGTTCTTTGGCTTTTGGTGATGAGAACGTTTTTTTGGAATAGCTGTAATATATCTTTGCATTCTAGTAGTGCTTAAAAAGGTACATGAATAGGGATGTAGTAGGTTTTACTCAAATGAAGAATCTTATTCTCAAGGGAGTTACGTATCACTTGGTTTGAATTATGGTTAAAATCATTTGTAAAGCTACTCAATTTTGCATATTTTTATTAGTAAAACAAAGAATGTTAATTTTCTCTCATGTTCAGCAATCCAATAAATGATAATAAATAAACTTTATTTCTATAGCGCACTTATCCTATGCTCAAGGTGCTTATAAAAAAAAACATACATTATGTCATTCTCAGCCAGGGCCCTATACATAGCTAAGGGAGTGCCCTCTGCATTTCCTCTCCCATATTTGTAACATCCTTGTTTGCTTCTTTTTTTGTTATGTTCCCTTTATTTTGGTCGACAAATGCTCCCTCCCCCCCCCCCCTTACCCATCCCCCCTCCCCCAAAGGAACTCAGGAATCAGCCTTTCTAAGTCCCTCATGTAAGCAAGAATACAGAATACAATATGATTTGCTATTATTTGGTTTGATAAAGGTACTTTTAGGTATACAATTTAGTAAGAAAACTAGTCGTAAAAGACATACAGTAGAGTTTACAGTTTTCATTAGACTTGCTGATGTTGTCGACATGACAGCGAAAGGTTGTCTTGTACAATTATTTTTTTTACTATATATTATTTTATTCCCATCTTTTAGAGTCCGGCTCCTTTGATTTCCTTGTCAGTTGGCTGGTCATTCTTCACATTGAAGACCGCAAGTCTCTCTTTAATAACTGTGCTAGACTCATCAAACCAGGAGGAAAAATGTAAGTATGCTGTATGACAACTATGTTCCTTTATTCCCCCCAGGAGATGATCTTCCCCAGGGGGGTACTCTTGCCCGTTTAGGGTAGGGATATGCCGCTGAGCCCTTTGAACCCTGACCCTGTTCCAGAGTAAAATTGCTGAAATTCATACCCAGTTCCAGAGCAAGATCGCTGAAAACCATACCCTTTTCCGATAGTGCCAAAATAGATACCCTGTTCCAGAGAGGAAAGAGCGTGATTTCATATACCCTCTCCCAGAGCGAGTGCGATTTTATATACCCTGTTCCAGAGTAAAATCGCTGAAAACCATACCCTGTTTGGCGGCACGTACCCACATAGCAAATATAGGGCAGTAACCCCCCCCTCCCCCTGCCCGGATGATCTACCTGGGATCAGATCAGAGGACCTTGGGTGCTGCAGTGTTAGCGCTCCTGGCTTTGGTGTTGAAGGTCCCGGGTACGATCCCTGGCTCATGCCAAAATTTTCCCCTCCCCTTCCCCCTTAAATTCATATCTCCTAAGGTTCGTTCCATTTATTTCTAGGTACACAGAGGATTTTTACAAACTCAGTGATTATGATGATAACTTTAGTCGAATGCTAAAGGAGGATTTGTTCATAGCGTACCTGCCTACGAAGGATGAGTACGTAAAGCAATTGGAACAAGCTGGATTCACTGATATCCAGGTACAGTATATAGCACAAAAACTAAATAGCACCAAACACATGTATTTCTTTTGTGTTCAATTGTTTCAATGCTGCTATTTTTTGTATTAATTGTATCACCACTCTATAATCCCATATAAACAACTGTTATATTATTTTCAAAGTCTCTTTCCTGTCCAAATTTTGGATCGTTTCCATTCGCATTCTTTCGAAGGAAAACTATGACTTATGGATTCAGTTTAGTATTATCTATATTTCTATAGGTTGCTCTCAATAGACGTCACTTCCGGTAATAGCTCTTTTTTGATGGCTTGTAGAATCCTGGAGGATGTTTTGATCTCTTGTTTTCTGGTTTCATGTCGAGAAAATAGTCAAATACAATAGTTTGAGGACTTATTTTGATATGTTTTGACTTGGCATCCGCTAGTTGCCCCCAAGTCAACCGCTTGTTTGCCCCCCAGTCAACTCCAAAAAGTCACGTGATTGATAGTAAGCAATAGACCCCTTGTAGATGATGGCTAGTAAACACTAGCGTGGACTGCGTCGGTGTTTCTAATAAAACAGTTATCGTAGAATGATAAGTTATACACCGTAGTGAAAATAGTAACTGACGTTTCGGACGTTAGTCCTTCGTCGGAGTCAATAGAAAGTAAGAGTAAGAGAGATGTTTATATAGTAGAGGAGAGAGAAAACAAACCAATAAGAAAAAAGCAAGCCATTTAACAAAGGAAAACAAAAGGATCGAAAACAACAATAGGTGGGAAATAACTTAATTATAAGCGAAGCGTTCGTTCATCCCGTGGGGATTAACGGTGCCAAGTGAATGAATTAAGCGCATTTCTTTTGTTTTACGATGATTGTTGCTGCAGTGGGTTAAACACAGACCAAAAACAATAGCATTAAGCTCAGAGTGATTAGCAGAGTTAAAGTGCCGAGCAACTGGTTTAGATAAATCTTTCTTGCGAATGTCGTAAAGGTGGTCTCTAAAACGATCACCTAATCGGCGGCCAGTTTCTCCAACATAGAGCATGTTACAGCGTGAACATTGAATGCAGTAGATGACGTTAGAAGAAGTACAATCAAAATGATCTGTAATATTAAAGGTGGATTTGGGACCTTTAATAGAAGTATGTGAAGCAACAAAGGGGCAAGTGTAGCAACGTTTGCGAGAACAGCGAAAAGTACCGGGTTCTTTATTAGAAGGAAGTACACCTTTAACTAAGAAAGAGCGTAAATTACGGTCCCTTTTGAACGAAAAAAGAGGGCGTTCTTTGAAAATGTTGGACGTGGTGGGATCAGAGTTGAGTAAATTGAAGTTACGATTAATGACAGGTTTGATAGAGTTGTTAATAGGATGGTAAGTGATAGTGAATGGAATGCGGTTAAGGTTAGAATTGCGTGATTTAGGGGTGAGAGCAGTGTTACGATCTATGGAAGAAGCTTTAAGCATAGCACGGTCGATGATGGTAATAGGGTAACCACGATTAAGAAAAAAGGAACGCATTTCTTGACATTTGTGAGAAAAATCAGTGTCGTCACTGCAAAGACGGCGCAAACGTAAGAATTGCGAAAAAGGAATAGAATTGAGAGTGTGTTTAGGGTGTGAGGAGGAATAAAGTAAATATGAATGAGAATCTGTGGGCTTATAATGCATAGTGGTATTGAGATGATTAGCAGAAATACTCACAGAAATGTCAAGAAATGTGACAGAAGTTTCACTAATGTCCCAAGTGAATTCAAGAGCTGGGTGAAAAGAATTGACATAGAGAATAAAATAATCTAGGTCTTGTTTTGAACAAGAAGTAGCACCAATACAATCGTCAATGTAGCGACCAAAAAGCTCAGGTTTAATGCCTGGATAGAGATCAAAAATCTGTTGCTCGATGTAGCCAAGAAATAAATTAGCATAGCTAGGTCCCATTTTGGTGCCCATAGCTACACCGTTAATCTGTCGAAAAAGGCGGTCGCCAAAGGAAAAACAATTAAGGGTGAGAACAAGTTCAGCTAAACGCAATAAAGTAGGAGTGCTAGGTTCTAATAGTACTTTACTACATCTCTCTTACTCTTACTTTCTATTGACTCCGACGAAGGACTAACGTCCGAAACGTCAGTTACTATTTTCACTACGGTGTATAACTTATCATTCTACGATAATAGACCCCTTGCATTGATTTCCTAGAGGAATTGTTCTGGGAGACAAAACAATGGATTATTTTTGGTATAAGAAAAGACGGTTTATTGTTTTGTCCCCCAGAACAATAAGCCTTTTCATAGTTTAAGAATCGACTCCACTGCGCATGCGATTTTATCCCGAATTTCTCACCTTCTTTTGTTTAATTAAGAACAAAAGAAGGTTTAGACAAAAGAAGGTGAGAAATTCGGGATAAAATCGCATGCGCAGTGGAGTCGATTCTTAAACTATGAAAAGGCTTATTCCTCTAGGATATCAATGTAAGGGGTCTATATGCGGTTTATATCTTAATGTCTGGTCCTTACTGGTATTTACAGTACTTTACTGGGTTGCAAGCATTCCAGAGAAAATCAAAAGACAGAAACATGGCGGCCAATTTGGTGCCGTTAACAATTGATTCTAATGAGAAATCTTTTGTTAAATGGTACCAGCGCTCCCACGAGAGGTAGCGTGCGTGCAGCCGGACATTTCTCTTTAGTTCGGCTGCACGCAGACTAACGAGAGGCCGCGATAACGTATCGTGTAATCGAAGAATTGGTCGATTGTGGGATTGGTATTGGGGTTTTAAAGGGTTTGAAAATTGGTGCGATACCTCGAAGGGAACCTCGTGCAGCACCAGTCTCCGGGCAAATTCTCGAAACTCTCAACAACAACAAAAATCAATAGTCGAGAATCGAGCCTGCGATCCCAGGCACGAACTACACGGCACAGCGAAATATAACCCTTTTCGTTTTCTTTAGTTTGTAGACGTCACAGAAGAATGGACTACATTTGTTAGCAAAAGGGTTGAAGATTTTCACGCCGGCAAGGAGAGTTATGTCAGTGTTTTTGGTCAAGCGACGTACGATGGCTTAAACCATTTCTATACCGCTGTTGATAAATCCTTCAAGTCTAAAGCAGTTGGCGGTTGTAGAATAATAGCCACTAAGAAATAAATGATAGATTTTTTTTTTGGTATTTTTGCTGATACTCGCTGCAGTTTTTGTTTTTCTGGTGCTGATTACGAAATTTTAGGTTTTTTGTTGCCTTGCCAACGCGATAGGAAATTGCAGTGTATGTCGTCTCCGTGGCAACAGCAGCCAATGCTGTCTCGCGACAAAAATATTGTTCCTCTCACCACAACACCTAACAGTTTGACTTCCAATTCGATCTGTGGGTTAGCCGAACCCTGACTTAGATCAGCCCATAATTTGTTTCAGGGTTAAATCTGTGAGTTAGCTATGCCCTAAATTGAATTTTGCAGAATTTTCAACTGTTTGGACTTTTCTTTGGGGAAAAATTGAAATTTGCATCTTGTGTCAATGTGCATGATTGACGCTGCAGCAGCGTGTAACCTACAGCACAATTTGAAAAATGTTGCGAGACAAGTCGCAGCAATCGTTGCAAAAAGTAGAATTCGTTTCAACTTTTGGCAAAGATTGTATCTCCTTTGCACCATGAAGACCCTCTTGCAACTTGTGTCGCAACGCTGTTGCAAGACAAGCTGCAGAGAAAATGGCTCAGTGTAATCGTGCCTTAAAGATGCCCTGTAGATTACACGCGGCAATGCTTACACGCGGCAATTTTCCATGCAACTTGTTTCAAATTGCAGAGAAAATTGCTCCATGTAATCGCGCCTTTTAGCTAGGAGATTTTACTTGAATTTTTTTGTAGGAATTTCTTTTTCTTGATTAAAAAAAGCAGTTTAATTATGCTGATAAATAGCGGTGCCCTTGGTAATATTAATGCATTTTGTCTGAAATATGCGAGTTGTGCTGCACTCGTTGACAACGATGCAACAAAATTCCGACCAAAGCTGGAAGTGAGATTTGACAAAGAAACAAAAATCCTAGATAGCAATCATATTTCTCTTGGCGAAACATCTATGGCGAAGAAGTAATACAATGTATCACAGTCATCGATAATATGGGTCACAAAGATGATTTTTCCCCTAAATTTTGTCTGCGCGTTCTGGAATTTTTTTTTCTGTTCTGACATTATTTACATATGACTGATCAATCTCGTACCCGAAGCCTACGTTTCCTCTGGCCTGCGGCGAAGAACGACGGCTCTAGCATAATCCATTTTTGAGACCAGGATTTCCTGGACTTCCGGTATAAGAGCGCATGCGTTCAAAGACTTGCCAACCAAAAAAATATGTTCCCGATTTCTAATTATTATTTTCATAAGAAGTATACACAGAACTCTGTTTTAAAGCATTATTTTCATTGATTCTATTTCACTTCGGAAAATTGCGCATGCGCCAAAAAATGGATTATGCCAGATCCGTCGTTCTTCGCCGCAGGCCAGAAAAAAACGCTGGCTCTGGGTACGAGATTGCATACATTTTAAGCTTAGTAGGCAAGATGCAGCGTACAACGAAACTTTTTTTCACCAACTTTTTTTTAAATTGCCGTGGTAGTCAAAATTCTACAAAGTCCAATTATTTTTAAGATTCTGTAGAAAGGAGTAGAACTTGTAAGATAAAAGTGAACCTGTGGACGATATAGACAGTTTTCTGTTCTTTTCACAGGACAGTAGAGCGTATAGACATATTTCCGTGAAAGAGTCGGCCAACAAAATTATACAAATTAGTGCGAAGTGTTTTGTAGGTCTAGGTCAACCGAACTTACTCATTTGTGCAATTTTCTTACAAAGTTTTTCATAAATATGTATTATATACATTCTATATATAATTGAGACTATTTAAAATTAATTGAATTTAGATTTCAACAATTAATTTTCCAACGATTTGTTTTTGACTTTTTGATTGACGGAAGCCAGAAACTTTAATTGCGTAATTGTGAAAAAATAATGAAATCTTACTATCAATTTAATTTGCGTTCAAGAAAAGATATTCCAAGTAGCTGAAAGCTGCAAAACAGGTGAGCTTTCTAACCTACAAGTGTTTGTGTGCTTTGCGTGTTAATTGTTTACAGTATTTTGATGGGTCTTGGGAAGTGGCTATTCACGTGTTTTGACAGCTTTGTATATGATTGAAACGTGCTATTTTTTTTTTACTAAATAACAGTTTAAAAAGATAAATTTAAAAAAGCACCGTTTGTTATTTGAAAGCTGAAATATCTTCTTTCTTTTTTTACTTCCTTTCTGTTTTCTTTCCTTCATCCCTTCTTCTTTCGTTGCATTTTCTGTCTTTCTTTATCTGGCTTTGTTACTTTCGTTATTTCACTTTCGTGCGTTCTTTTCTACTTTCTTTCTCTCATCAATCTTTGATTTCAGTTTTCTCTGCTTTTTGTTTCTTTATTTGTTTTTAGTTATAAGTTTTAGCTTTTTATTCTTTTAAGCTGTTTCCAAATTTCTCTTGCATTCTCTTCCTTTTACTGGTTGTATTTACTGTATTAAAATTGCCAAAACTCTATCGAATCTAGCTACTACCTATATAGCTTTATTCACACAAGCTAGCTTCAATTTTCTAGTACCTAGTTTCTGTTTTATAGTTAATCTTGGTTTGCTAATATCCTTCCCTTGCTTCCTTAGCTAGTCTCAAGTACCGAAAACTGCTGTACAAATGTGGCTTAATCTCAGAGTGTTTTCGTCAAGAATAAGCGACTAAACACTCAAAATACATCCTGTCATTTCCCACGAGCCGTAACACTATAAAATGGCAAGTCGTGCTTAATAAGCATTGCTTTTTAACTTGGATGTGGACGGCAACGCTTGGTAGGTGAGTACAATAAGCCCGTTTTGCAACAACAGATCTGATTTGACCCTACCTCTCGTAAAAAGAGACGTTGGGTCAAAATGAACATCGGAAATCGAAACAATGTTCACTATAGGAAAAATGGCATTGAAAAAAAATCGAATATCTATAAGGATTTGTATAAGAAAATGTGATGGATGGCAACCTTTGCACATTTTCCCATACCAATCCTTATACTCGATTTTGTATTCAATGCCATTTCTCCTGTGTTACATGTTATAAGCTGAAACTTTGCCTTCTTACTAATATTGAGGTGCTTTTTCCATTTCTGGTGTTCATTTTCACACAACGGGTCTTTTTAGGCTCGTGGGGGGGAAGGGGGAATAGGATCACGTGACCTATTGTTGCAAAAGGCATATTTCTTGAACACTTTGAAAAATTTCAAGGTGAAAGACACGAGGAGTCTCTTGCCAACCATGATGTAGGGCTGGAACCAGCAATGCAATATCTATTTTGTATACAAGAGATTTCATTCCACAAACAAGGAATCTTCTATCGTTTTAACTACGATATGGCTGCAGTGAAAACCCAAATGATTCTTGCAGCTATAACGAAAAAAGAAACCTCGTGAATGCAATGCTGTAACTTAACGTGAATTGTTATTCTATTGCATTTAAACATTTGTTTCATTTGTGTCAGTTTCTATACATTACGGTGTTGACCCAAACGCCTCGACTTGAAACAGTTGCTTGTGATACATTTTCGCAAAATGACAATAAAGATGCTTAAATGACGACCCCAAGATCTTTGAAAAAATTTCCTCAATAGCGGAATTTCCCTTTTTTATATTCATTTCTTTTGAAATTGCCTTGTAAACTGTTAATGTCAATCGACGCCATTACTCTAACAAGGCTTTGTATATTTGCCTTGAGACTCGAGACGACCGCCGCATCGTCGAAGAATCCATTTCCTTAAACTTGAATTTCATCATTCTTTTTTTAAGTACACTCACTTCTCAACTAGTGTCCCTGGTTCGATTCCTGGAATCAAAAACTCAAAAACTAACACGCTAAATTCAAACTCAATCTGTACTATACCAAGCCCTGACTAATCCAGGAGATCGAACCAGAGGCCCCAGAGCCGTGAGAGGCGAGTGCCCTACCGCGTGTTAAGCCGACCGCCCTTGATTCCATCAACTAACAGTCAAATATTTTTTTTCTACAGAGAACGCGTCAGCATAATGTTCACAGGGATCCTTGTGTATTTGTCAATTCTATTCGCTTCTTGCTCAGCAGGTTAGTAGGCTCCTTCGTTACTTCTAAGTTCCTGGAGGCCCTTCGACAACGTTCCGTTTAACTGCATCTTAATTAAACTATCATGTTCGATGGTTCTTTCTCTCTTTTGCTATGGGGTTTCTCTAGTTTCCATGGGTGCTTACCATTTAAACCCATCCATCTGGTTGGGAATTCACTCGCAAATGGTAAGAAAAGAGCGGGAAAATTTGACTTTCGAAAAATGGCACACGCGTCTACCGAAAGAACCAGAAAGAGCGGGAAAAATGGATTACCTTAATCGGAAGACCGGGGTTTCGGGAACTTTTCAATTGGAATGATGAAATACAAAACAGAATTTCTGGTTTTTCTGGGTACCGCATATTCTCTTCGTCCGATTTTTTTTTTTTTTTTTTTTTCCTCTCCGAAAAAAGTCCATTATTTTTATTTCAGATAGAGGCATTTGCTATCCAAAGTATGGCTGCTTCCACAACGATGCTCCATTCAAACGTCCTCTAGTTCCATTCCCAAACCCAGCAGATTTGATAGGAACAAAGTACCGCCTCTACACTCGTGCCAGTCCTCTAAAATCCTCCATCATTGATGACACCGACGACGCCAAGCTTCTTAAGTCGGGCTACGATGGACAAAAGAGAACTATTCTTATTGTTCACGGATTCGTAGGTACGTATTTCACTGAAATAAGGGAAAGTTCATTTAATTTTTGTGGAACATGAATTGGGGGGGAGGGTACGGGGGGTCTAGAAATTTGCCCATGCATACAAGGGTGGCTCTCAATTTGAAAATGTTTCACTGAAGCATTTTGGGGGGTGGGGGGGGGGGGGGGAGGCTGGTAAAAAATATTCAATACCCCCCTCCCCCGCCTATTAAATGCATGAGCTTTCCCTAAGGAGTGTATTGAGCGTTATTTGGTATTGCACTCCGCTCTCACCTCTGGGGCTCAAGCTCGATTTCTGGACTCGGCATTACGTGTCTAAAGTTTGTTAGGTCTCGCCTCTGATTCGAGGGTTTTTCGTCAGTTATTCCTTCCAACAAACTAGATATATTTTAATTCGATCTGTGAGTTAACTGCTGAAGGTGAAGGGAAGGTGAGTTAGTCCATGCCATGAACTAGATTAAAAAGGGGGAATTCTTATAAGAATTGCCCGGCAATAGTTTGTGTCATATATGTGGATCCATGTATACAAGATACAAATCTTGTTGCTTTAGAATTTATGTTTCGCTATACTAGACATGGCACGTATTTCTATATGGTTTTCAATCATTACCAAGGGAGTTAAATAACAAAAGGCACAGCGGCCATGTTGGATGATATAACAAAAGCATTTATTGACAATAGTCCCCTTCACAGTTCCTTGCGCCATCTCGAAAGGTAGCCGTGCCTTTGCATCGAAGTGAGACAAACGGTGAGCTTGCAATGTTAGAGACCTTTTTTTAACACCTTAGACAATTATTCGCATGTCTCTATCATTGCAAGCTCACTGTTCGTCTCGCTTCGATGCAATGGCACCGCTACCTTTCAAGATGGCGCAGGGAACTGTGAAGGGGACTATTCGAATTCCTTGTTAAATTCATCCAAGATGGCGGCTATGACGTCATTTTCAAACAACGAATACTCTTGTTTTCTTCATAGAACATGGACAAATTCCTTGGATGAACCGCATCAGACAAGCACTGCTCCAAAAAGAAGATGCCAACGTGATACAAGTAGATTGGTACAAGGGAGCAAAGATACCTTACGAAACCGCAACGGCCAACACTAGGATGGTAGGAGCACAGGTGAGTTATCACACCTAAGAACTCTTATTTTTCGAGCCAGAAAAATGGCAAGATTTCGCGCATGTCATTGGAAGGCTCTGTAAATACTTTCTCGAGGATGAAATTATCTACAGTATCATTTTTTAGTTGTAAATCCACCTCTGCACACTTATAGTCTCATCATCGACACGTCATCATCCTCATCATCATCATTATCATCGTCACCATCATCACCGTCATTACCATTATCATCATTATCTTCATCATCATTACCAGGATTATCATCATTATCAACGTCATCATCAGCAGCATTATCATGGTCATGGTCGTGGTCATGGTCATGGTCATGGTCATGGTCATCCTAATCGTCATCGTCATCGTCATCGTGAACGTTATCGTCGTCATCATCTTTACCATTATCATCATCACCATCATCATATCACCATAACTATCATCATCATCATTTCTCGAAACGCATTGATTCGAAAAAGGTCTCCAATATCTAATACAAATTTTTATTCGCAAACGAGATATCCGACTCTTGTTAAAATTTACCAGCTTAAACTGTTATAAATTGACGGTTTTGTTTCGCCTTATTTTAGATATTCGAGTTGATCAATTTTCTAAACAACCGCACCGACAACACCCCTTCATCCTTCTACATCGTTGGTTTCAGTTTGGGGGCTCATATCGCAGGATATGTGGGCAGAAGAATCAAAGACTCTGGTTCTATAAAACTTGGCAGGATTACAGGTAAGCAGTTGCATTAAGTATTTCGAGTTCGTTATAGCCGTGAATCCCTTAGTGTAATAGACCTCTAAAACCCAAAACAAAATTCGAGCACAGAGTGAAAAAAGAGTGAAAAAAGTCGTACATAAGAAAAATGCTAGAAAAAGATTCCAAATTATGTCCAAAAAAATTCCTGCACAGCCATGAGGCGCCTGCACAAAATAAACTGCTCAACCCCCCCCCCCCCCCCCCCTCCTCAAAAATCTAATGGTCCGTCCCTAATTTATTGGTTGCGCATGTAAAGAGTCTTCATGGGTCAGTCTTCCGCGTTTGGAATGCCATTTCGGTTGTGCGCACTGCGCGACCCATCTTAAGTAGCAATAACATTCCACGCTTTTTGGATAATTTAAGACCTTTAATTTTTAAGAGATACCCTAAAAATACCAAGATATGACGAAGTTTTAATTTTCAATTTTGACACCCTAAAATATCCCTAATTGCTATACAATTTTTAACCAGAAGTCCCCTCCCCCTCCCCCTCCTCCATCCCTCCCTCCCCCCAGGGCTTAGAATGCGTGTAGCTTTTATCATTTTCAACTTCGACTTCTACATCTCTTCCCAGGCCTAGATCCTGCTAGTGTGTTTTTCGTGGAAGAGCATCGTGATGTGAGACTGGACCCTACTGACGCTGACTTTGTGGATGTCATGCACACTGACATAGACTTTCTTGGATCATACACACAGAGCGGCCATGTTGATTTCTATCCAAATGGTGGGCTGGATCAAAGAGGATGTCCTACTGGATTGAAAAATGGTAAGAGTAAATTATATCCCAAAAGTAATAGTCTCCTTCAAAGTTCCCAGCGCCATCTTGAAGGTAGCGGTGCCTTTGGATCGAAGAGAGACAACGGCGACCTTTATCTATTTTTATTTTATTTATTTATTTGAAGATTTGCCAGAGGCAGGTAATTTACAAAAGAACACTAATTCCCCTACGTGGTATCAGCTTGCAATGATCAGCTTGCAATAAGACCTTTTTTAACACCATGAACAATAATTCACATCTCTCTATCATTGCACGCTCACCGTTCGTCTCGCTTCGATTCAACAGCACGGCTACCTTGCTAGATGGTACAGGAAACTGTGAAGGGGAATATTAGGTAGGAAGAGACAGTCACATAAGCTTCTTCCAATAGGCCATATTTAATTTTGAATCGTGGAAAATTTCTTTATCCATCGGATAGCACTGTTTATGAAATGTTTGAAATCCTTTGACATTTTGAATCTATGGAAATGTAAGTATTTGAACAGACCAAAATAACGGTGCAAATTTTTTTTTTGATAGTTCCTTGCTCCATTTTCTGCTGTACTTTGTGAGCTTTGATACACATTGCCTGTAACATGGTCCCTTTAGAAACGACCAAGAGACTGGAGCGTTTTTTGCATTTTTAATCTTGAGATACTTTCACAAATTAGAAGCTAAAATTTACAGTGCGATTCGAAAAACCGTGGGCACCTAGAAATATTATAGGAATGTTCCATTCTTCTTTGGCCAATTAGAATTGACTTTTTAGCCACAAGATAACAATAACGCTTCTGATTGGATGTTGAACATTTTTGAAATATTTCTAACGTGCCCACGGTTTTTCGATTCACACTGTAAAACTCGCAGTTTCTTGCTCGTCTCTAAAGTGGCCTACTTTTAATTGATTTTGTCATATAATTGACGTCACACTTATAAGCTTTATATTTTATATTGTATCTATCAGGTCCTATTGATTACATCATTTGTGATCACATGCGAGCCCCCGAGTACTACCACCAATCAGTGCTTGCGGTCGGTAGCAGGTGCCCCATGCGGGCTTTCCCCTGCAAGAGCATGTATGACTTTGAACGTGGTTACTGCTTCAAGTGTCAGAGTGAGGAGTGCCCCACCATGGGATACGGAGCCGAGGCAGCCCGGGGAAAAGCATTAGGGAAACATTATCTCTACACCAATGAGAAATCTCCATTTTGTTGTAAGTAAAAAGATATATCCAGTTGAACCCTAAATAATGAATTCTTAAAACTTTTTAAGGCCTTCAAAACTCGAAAATCCAAAACAGAAAAAAGTACGAAGTTCTCATTTTTCTTGCTGCAGCTCTGCACTATCAAGTGGCCTTCAAGACAGGCCATGGTTGGTTTGCTGGCATCTCGGCCGCAATCCACATTAACATATATGGTTCGAATGGCAACAGTGGCATCATCCGACTCAAAACGTAGGTCTTTATATATGTATATATATATTTATATAATGATTAAATTAGCTTA
This sequence comes from Actinia tenebrosa, assembly GCF_029948245.1. Classification (NCBI taxonomy): domain Eukaryota; kingdom Metazoa; phylum Cnidaria; class Anthozoa; order Actiniaria; family Actiniidae; genus Actinia; species Actinia tenebrosa. The sequence goes on along the minus strand of NW_028292575.1, from coordinate 3,487,692 downwards.
CTCCCAATACGTTTGAAAAGGGATAACTTTGAGCCTAAGGCAAAATATTGTTATCATTTGTAAAGAAAGGGCTGGAAAAAAAACGAGCCAACGGTTGTGGGTAAAAATCGCGGGATTACTTGTTTGGTGTAAATTAAAAAGGACTCTTCAATTGTACATATTTTCAAACTTTTATGGCCCAAGGGCAATCAAACATGTCGACTATGAAAGAAAAAGATAATACAGCTTTTCAAGCCCCTTTTCTATAAAGATTTTTCTTACTTTTTCTTCGTGACAAGATTTTTGTCCAAAGTCCTCATTCTTTCAGTTAAACCAAATGAGAATTTTTTTTACTCTACAGCTTTTTAATCGTGACGCCTTTTCTATAAAGATTTTTCTTGCTTTTTCTTCGTGACAAGATTTTTGTCCAAAGTCCTCATTCTTTCAGTTAAACCAAATGAGAAAATTTTTTACTTTATTTTAGCGGTTTTTGTGAGCATTTGGAGGAAGGAAATACGTCACAACTTAAAAGCTCTTCATTAACAATAATTTTTTGAAGAACCTGAGTGTTGTCCTCCCGAACAACAGGCCGAAGCGCGCTCTTACCAATCGATCTAACCGGGTGGTGGTAATGTTGATTTTATGTTATTCCAATGTAGGCGCGATATTAACGATGGTACAGTAGAAAAATTCATTGCCCCGGTTAGTCAGGACCTTGGTGTTCTAACCAAAGTCGATGTTAGACATAACGGAATTCCGATCATTCAGAAGTGGTACCTGGAAAAAGTTGTTATCAAGTTCGAAGGATCGAACATTGCGTAAGTTTTATTGTCGGTCAACAAATTCTTTATAATTTTAGTTTTGGATTTTGTAATTGAGCAATTTTACTTACATATAACACAACTGGTTTAATTGTTTTGTCACAATTTTTTCTCAATTCGCATATTATTTTCAACGGAAGGAGGAAACCCGAAGAATGAAGGAAGGAAGGAAGGAAGGGAGGGACGGAGGGAGGGAGGGAGGGAGGGAGGGAGGGAGGGAGGGAGGGAGGGAGGAAGGAAGGAAGGAAGGAAGGAAGGAAGGATGGAAGGATGGACGGATGGACGGATGGACGGATGGACGGATGGACGGATGGACGGATGGACGGATGGACGGATGGACGGATGGACGGATGGACGGATGGACGGATGGACGGATGGACGGATGGACGGATGGACGGATGGACGGATGGACGGATGGACGGATGGACGGATGGACGGATGGACGGATGGAAGGAATGGAAGGAAGGGGGAAAAAGGAAAGGGAGGAAGCAAGGGAGGAAGGAAGGAAGAAGCGCAGCAAGAAAGGAAAGAAGTGAAGGAGAAAAGAAAAAAGGGAAAAAGAAAAAAAAAAAAAAAAAAAAAAAAAAAAAAAGAGCGAAAGAAAGAAAGAAAGAATAAAAGAACAAAAAAGTTAGGTAGGAAAGGAATAGGGACTGCTTTAATAGTGGTTACTATCTTATTAAGAATATTTCTGCAACTTTCTAACAACTTGCTGCGTGTTTTTTCATTCAATGTTAGATACACTGCTTGTTTCAACGCTTGGCTGAACAGTGCAGGTGGCGTAAGGAAGCTTAAGCAGGGAGAACTACCTTGCTGACGAACTACCGCTGAACATGAGTTTATAAAAAGAATTAAATAAACTACCACTAAATTACCGCTGGCCATGAATTTTTAACATCAATTAAATAACCATGCAATCCCCGACCGAAATTCCACTCACCTTAAACTAGATATAAACGGCTAAATGAAGTGCCATAGCCCTTTTCTGGGATAGTGAACATGGTGCATTTGGTCTAGCTTGGGTACAAACATCTTTTGTTCATCATGCCTTACATGGTGTTGTGAGATAGTGAACATGGTGCATTTGGTCTAGCTTGGGTACAAACATCTTTTGTTCATCATGCGTTATTTTGAATTTTGATATTATGATTATTTCTTCGTCTTTTATGCGGTAAAACGTCAACCCACGACACTGAAATGTTTCAACGTTCCAATTTTAAAATTTAATAACTTTTCAAAGAAGCAAAAAATCAAAAATCATTAAGAACGTAAAAATAATAACGTTTATTATATAATTACCAATGAAATATCTATTTTTCTCTATTTCGAAAAATTGATATCTTCACACGTGAAAATAACATGTTCGCTGCGCTCACTTGTGAGAGATCTTTTCAACACTCGAAGATAAATTTCGTATCTCCGCGCGCCCATGTAATATCCTCTATTTATTTCCCGGTCCTGTATATATCCCTGTATTCTAGCCTACGGAGAAGAACGAGGGCTACTGCTCGCAAAATGGGAACGCAATCTGCTCCCTAGCTGGATCCTTTACAAACATAGAAGTCCCAAATTCTTGAGTACATACAAAAATAGAAATACATAATTATAGCCGAGACTGAATCTGGTGGTAAATCGCGAAAAGCTGATTTTTAAGATGGGACAGTTAGGTTCGCACGTTTGTGAAATCACGCGCACGGGAGTAATAAAACACGGAACGTAACTTTTGATAGATGCACGCGAATTCAGGTGTTTTCAAGGCAATGTAACGCATGTCAAGAAGACCAAGGTTTTCGATTGGATAAGAAGTACGTGATCTTGCGCTCTGCGATTGGTTCAACAGTTGTCGTCTATTTTGTACCGTGACCATTCTTTTTTACATTATTCAACGAGAGCCCAATTTAAATAAAAATGAAATGCGGGAAAAAATTGAAAAAAAAAAAAAAATTGAAAAAAAAAATCGACTGTAATGAATTTTTATTCGAGATCAAGATAATGTACTCTATATGGAAAACCAGTAAAAATAAAAAAAATAAAAAAAAATAAATAAAGGGATTGAAAAAATTGCAAATCAACAATTATTTTCTGTTATTTCGACCTTTGACTCTCCCAGTTAGAAATTTTGTCACGTGTAAACAACCCACCAACCACCGCACAGGACTATTTAGTTGTCTAAAGTCGACTGAAATCCTTCGACAGTTTTCCATTGTCGATATTTTTACAATTTTGATTTCATTTTAAAAACAAAAGATTTAACAGATTCAACAGAATATTAAATTTAGTAAATTTGCTTTAAATTTCTTTCATTCAAATTCAAAGTTTTGAGTTTTCGGAATTTCAGGAAAAAAGAGCATTTGAAAACTTGTAAACTTATGGCGAGCAGAATAGAGTAGGTGCATGTTGCGTCATTGCCGCCATCTTGGTTGACGATAACAAAGCATTCCCCATTAGCTTTTCTTGTTAGATCAAGCAAGATACAGTAGCGGCTCTTTCGTTGTTATTCATATCTCAAGGGATTTTGAGTCAAATCATTGCTCACACTCTATACTACACTCTATAAGAGGGCGGCTCTTTCATTGTTATTCATATCTCAAGGGATTTCGACTCACATGGTTGCACACGCTTTATATAATCTTACTTCTACTATAGAACGGTAAAAAGTTGCCTGGGTTCAAGCCCTGCCGGTCTTGGTGTCGTACGTGAGTAGAGTTAGTGCTTGTTGGTTCTCTCCTGTGCTTCGAGGGTTTTTCCTCAGGGTTGTCCGGTTTTTCCTCCCTCCACAAAAATCAAATTCTAAACCTGTTAGGTATTACAGGTATTACGCCGTCCACCGAGGAGTAGTAAATGCATTAGAAAAGATTAGAACCCTGTACTGTGTTCTCGGACGGACGTCGTAGGTACGGACGGAGGGAATCCATGAAATATTAACGTAACTCGGAGGGTTTCTAATATTTCTTAACATTTTGATAATTAATAATATGGTGCTCTGCTAGCGTGGGAGCTCCGCTAATTTAACAATTAGTAAGAGATTATCGGTGCAATACATGAAAAAATTACTCAATTCTGATTGGCTTAGAGCAGTGTTGTTAAAACGTAATACAGTGCAAAAAGGCGTAATTGCCCTATTGCATATCATTAATACGCTTTTCCTCCCATAGTGGCAGTGGCAGTGGCAGTGGCAGTGGCAGTGGCAGTGGCAGTGGCAGTGGCAGTGGCAGTGGCAGTGGCAGTGGCAGTGGCAGTGGCAGTGGCAGTGGCAGTGGCAGTGGCAGTGGCAGTGGCAGTGGCAGTGGCAGTGGGTTTGTATTCTTCAAATCAAATTTTACTTAGCACAGAACAGTTAATAAGTCACCTTTTTTTTTTAGAAAAAAACATCACGTGAAAATCCTATTTCCGTGACACACCTCCAATGGAACGTCAGCATTCGTTCCATCCCGACTGCAAGGCTATGGAAACATTGGTTTTCAAATGCAAAACTCTACTGTCTTCTTTCTTTCTGCTACTGGCTTTATTCTGGCACCAAACCAGTGGTAAGTGTCTTTTATTTAAAGAGATATTGCTCTTTTATCTTCTTTATTCAATATCTCTTTAGTAAGAGCTATTATTCGTTGTTTGTTTTGTGCAAACCTATCTTTAATCTCGATAAGTGTCAGGCTTCTGCCCTTACAAGTTCGAAATCTCCCACAAAATATAATGCATGTCACAAATTAAGTTTAGTTTTGAGGAATATATATAATTTCTGAAATTAATATTCAATATAACCAAAACTAAGAATGCGAGTTTTATCAATAATTAAAAAAAAACATTTCCAATATAGTTACTTCAATGACAAATTAAAATGAACTTTGAAACCAGGATTTCAACAATCTGCACGATAAACACTAATGTGATGACCTGGGGTCACTAATCCTTAAAAATAAAAATAAAATTCTGAGAAAAAAATACATTAATTATGCATTAAATGATAAAATGAAATAAACATAGTAGATTGAGCAGATGTCAATGTACTAAATAGCTCTTCCACTTAATCAAGTTAGTCTCTTGAGATTTCTTTCTTTTTATAGAGTAAGTGTAATACGGCTCAGAACTTTATCAGGTTTTATAAAGGCTTTGCACTATCAAGTGATGACAGCCATGGCTGGAGGCAGGAACAATTGAATTCGGTCTAGTCTGATTTCACATGAGAAAGAATTCAGTTTTCGCCAGTTCAGTTTTTCAGTTTTTGGTCAATCCCAAAATTTAGTGTCTTTAAAAACTTTATGCAAAGAAAACATGAAGTAGAAAAATATGTTGCTATAAAAAAAACAAGACCTTAGAGCAATTTTATAAAAAATGGTGTTTTAATATATAAATGTTCTAATAGTAGAAAATATAATAATGGAAATGTAATGTGATGACCTGGGGTCACTTTATCCTTAAAAATAAATATATAATTCTGAGAAAAAAATACATTATCTAATACATTAAATAATAAAATAAAATAAAATAAAATAAAATAAAATAAAATAAACATAATAGATTGAGCAGATGTCAATGTACTAAATGGCTCTTCCACTTAATCAATTTAGTCTCTTGAGATTTCTTTCTTTTTATAGAGTAAGTGTAATACGGCTCAGAACTTTATCAGGTTTTATAAAGGCTTTGCACTATCAAGTGATGACAGCCATGGCTGGAGGCAGGAACAATTGAATTCGGTCTAGTCTGATTTCACATGACAAAGAATTCAGTTTCGCAGGGGGAAAATACTCTATTGTTATTCCCCCTGTCATGGCTGCCATCACGTGATTTCTTTCTTCCTTTCTTTTCCTCTTTTCCTTCCCTTCTTTCTCTTTTTTTCTTTAATTTCTTTTTATTTTCTTTTAGAATTAAGGATTGACAGTTTTAGTTTACGAACAATAGGAGGTATTCAAGAGAAGACTCTGGAATTTTAAAGCTAAATATTATTCGGCGTACATTATTGGCACTGGCTTTACATATGTCGCAATTTCACTTTCTAATCTTACTGATTCCAATGTATTAAGTAATTTGCTGCCAGTCTGTAATGTTTCTGTTTAAGGAAAACTTTGTTTACCGAAGATGGCTTACTGTGCATTGATGGATGGTGGGATAGGAGGAGGGATGGATTGATAGATGGGTGGATGGTCGTATGGATGTGTCAGGGGAAGGAGAGATAGATGAATAGCGGAATTGATCGTGGAGAAAATAAGGAAGACAGGGAGGAAGTAAGGAAAAGAGGAGCAAAGAAAAAAAGGAAAGGAGGAAGGGACGAAGGAAGAAAGGGTAGAAAAGGAGCAAGGGTAGAAAGGAGGAGGGGTAGAAGGGAAAGGGAGCAAAGGTGGAAAAGAGCAAGGGTAGAACGGAGAAAGGGTAGAAGGGAGCAAGGGAGCAAGGGAGCAAGGGAGCAAGGGAGCAAGGGAGCAAGGGAGCAAGGGAGCAAGGGAGCAAGGGAGCAAGGGAGCAAGGGAGCAAGGGAGCAAGGGAGCAAGGGAGCAAGGGAGCAAGGGAGCAAGGGAGCAAGGGAGCAAGGGAGCAAGGGAGCAAGGGAGCAAGGGAGCAAGGGAGCAAGGGAGCAAGGGAGCAAGGGAGCAAGGGAGCAAGGGAGCAAGGGAGCAAGGGAGCAAGGGAGCAAGGGAGCAAGGGAGCAAGGGAGCAAGGGAGCAAGGGAGCAAGGGAGCAAGGGAGCAAGGGAGCAAGGGAGCAAGGGAGCAAGGGAGCAAGGGAGCAAGGGAGCAAGGGAGCAAGGGAGCAAGGGAGCAAGGGAGCAAGGGAGCAAGGGAGCAAGGGAGCAAGGGAGCAAGGGAGCGAGGGAGCGAGGGAGCGAGGGAGCGAGGGAGCGAGGGAGCGAGGGAGCGAGGGAGCGAGGGAGCGAGGGAGCGAGGGAGCGAGGGAGCGAGGGAGCAAGGGAGAAAGCCGGGATAGTAGGGAGGAAGGGAGGAGGGGGTAAAAAAATTGAAAAACTTCCAAGCTGAAAGAGAATGTCAACAAATAATTTGAACTTAATTAAATTTTCGTTATAGGTTGTCAGGACAGTCCTGTTGGTATAGCAGACAGTAGTATTATACCAGATAATAGATTTACAGCATCTTCATATTATGACTATAGACATGTTCCAATGAATGCTCGTCTGAATGGAGCTGCCAGAGGATGGGCACCAAAGACAATAAGCGACCCTAATGACTATCTACAGATAGACTTGGGTCAAGTGTTTGTTATCTGTGCTGTGGCTACACAAGGTGCAAATGGATTACCTGAATGGACCACCCAATACAAGATATCAACATCTGTGGATAACAATATATGGACCACTTACAAAATTGGACAGACAGACAAGGTACACCTGAATTTTGTTTATAATTTTTGTTTTGGGAAATATATGAATGGACTAGACAATACAATATATCAACATCTGCTGTAGTTATTTATTAATTTGGTCCCCAAAAGACAAAATAGATAAAAGTAATAATTTGTAAATATACACACAGTACGCGTAAATTACGATCAACACAGCACACACACACACACACACACACACACACGCACACACACGCACACACACACACACACACACACACACACACACACACGCACACACACGCACGCACACACACACACACACAAAAGGAGGCATGTGTCAGGAGGCGGTAACAGGACAGTGTCCAAATCGACAACCGCCCACTATATGTTATCTGTTGATAACAGAATATGGACTACTTTCAGAACTGGGTGAAAGCAGAAACAGTATGTTACAACGTATATATTGCTTAAAAAATCCTAAACTTATAGAACTTGCTATTTTTCTTCTAGTTGTTTACTGGTAATACAGATAGTAATACTGTTGTCAAGAATGCTTTGGAGGTTCCAGTTCTGGTTAGGATCGTTAGGTTCATACCAACAACGTTCCATACATGGAAGGTGCTACGCGTGGAACTTTACGGACTTGTAAAAGGTGATACAATTATAGACACAGTGCAATCCTTTTCTTATAATTATTATTTCTTCATACATTACTTCACTCTATTCCCTTAATTTTTCCTTTTATTGTCTTCCACTTATGCCATTGGAAATAATTGTTGTTTTTGTTAGTCCTCTTCCTCCCTTTCTTTCGATTTCCCTTTTAATTATTCCTCATTAGTTTCGATAATCGCTATCTTCATCATTTATTTACCACCACTTCTATTTTGAAAATCCCTGTTTTGATATACTAACAAACTTATTGTATTTTACGGCACTCCTCCACCAACAAAAACTATTATCATCATTATTATGCTTCACCCTCACCAACCTCACCATCCTCACCATCCTCACCATCCTCACATCCTCACCATCCTCACCAGCCCTCACCATCCTCACCATCCTCACCATCCTCACAGCCTCACCATCCTCACCATCCTCACCATCCTCACCATCCTCACCATCCTCACCATCCTCACCATCCTCACCATCCTCACCATCCTCACCATCCTCACCATCCTCACCATCCTCACCATCCTCACCATCCTCACCATCCTCACCATCCTCACCATCCTCACCATCCTCACCATCCTCACCATCCTCACCATTCTCACCATCCTCACCATCCTCACCATCCTCACCATGCATGCTCACCATGCATGCTCACCATCCTCACCATGCATGCTCACCATGCATGCTCACCATGCATGCTCACCATGCATGCTCACCATGCATGCTCACCATGCATGCTCACCATGCATGCTCACCATGCATGCTCACCATGCATGCTCACCATGCATGCTCACCATGCATGCTCACCATCCTCACCATCCTCACCATCCTCACCATCCTCACCATCCTCACCATCCTCACCATCCTCACCATCCTCACCATCCTCACCATCCTCACCATCCTCACTATCCTCGCCATCCTTACCATGCTCACCATGCTCACCATGTTCACCATGCTCACCATACTCACCATCCTCACCATCCTCACCATCCTCACCATCCTCACCATCCTCACCATCATCACCATCCTCACCATCCTCACCATCCTCAACATTCTCACCATCATCACCATGAACATCACCACCATCTTCGTCATTGTCACGATTATCACCACCATAAGCACCACAACCACCACCACCACCATTATCTTCGTCATTTTTACTCTTGGTCTCATCACCCTATATTAGTACGTCGTTTCACAACCATCATTATCATCATCATGAACATCATCAATACCACCATCATCAGAATCATAACATCATGATCATCGCCATCTCCTTCACCACCATCACTTCTTTTTGTATTTTTAATTGTTCTTCATCTCCTCATCGTTACAATACGTGATATGTGATATTTAGAACTCTGCTGAGTCACCTTTTCTATATTCTTCTTGAAACTTAACCAAGAAAATCTATACATAATAATTCTTGGTTACAGTTTTGTATACCTATGGTGATCGTTAGCCATGCAAGAGCTATTTGTTTATCAAAATCAGTACCCATTATTTTATTTATGTATAGATTTGCCGTGTAGATCTATTCCAGTTGGTATTGGTAGTGGTAAGATACGAGACAGTGAAATGACATCATCATCAGATTACAACAGCACCACGTCACCATCCAAGGCAAGACTAAACTACACAGCAGGGTCATCGTGGTGTGCTGCTACAAGTGACACTTCTCCATATCTACAGATTAACTTAGGATCACCTTACATCATTTGTGGTATAGCAACACAGGGTGACCACATAACAGATCAGTGGGTACAGTCTTACAACATGCTCACATCAAATGATGGAACTGCTTTTAGACTATACAGCGAATACAATAAAGACAAGGTAAGCACTTTACGTGAACCTAATATAAAATGTACTTGTACATAAGAAACAAGATGTATAACACGAAACATAAACGCCTGCACGTACTAGCAGCAACTTTCTCGAATACGTTTTCGTGCTCATGTAAAAAAAAAAAAAAAAAAAAAAAAGAGGAAAAAGAACTCAATATATTTTTTAACCTGCCTCATATACTATCTTGGTTTCACAATAATTAAAGTACCTAATTATCATCGTTTTTTTAAATGGTAGAAAACTCTTGGGATATAACGATGGTTAAACTCTTGGGATATAACGAATTTTTTTTGCAAAATTCGTACACTTATAAAGATTTTCATACATGTTTAAGTAGACCATTTTACAATTTTTTTCATGGTTGTTTCTTAAGTCGTTCGCTGGTAACTTCGATTCTAATGCTACTGTCAAGAATCTCTTGTATGATGGTACTGTTAGTCAGTACATACGTGTTGCATCCACAAGTCATTATGGGAGTACAAGCTGCATGAGAACAGAACTCTATGGAATAAAACTGGGTGGAGGTAACTAAAACGATGTAAAACGGTATACATTCAATATTCATTCTTGTAAAGTATAAGTAGTGCAATGTGTATGACCACGTGATCTAGTCACATGTTCATAGTCCGTCATATTGTATGAATGTGAAAATTCAATTGCTGGTTTTAATTAATCCCCAACGGAATGAAATAACAAGAGACACGGTGGCCATATGTTTGTTGACTAATGACACCTCTTTTTATTAAAGTCAACCAAAATGGTGGCTATAAAAACCAGCAATAATTTAAACACGATGTATGGAAATGTTCAAAAATATGTCTCTTTTTATAACAAGAATTTAGTATAGGATTTTATGTCTTTTTTAGCTTTACTTAACTTGTATAATATGTGATTATATCAAGGTGTTCAGTTTCACGTAGACCATGGCGAAGTCTTGTCCATATCGCACGCAAGATACTTTGTTGATCGTGTTCTTTAATTTGCTTTTGTTAAATCATAACAAATGACGTGCATCCCTTCCCATGATAATTAAAAGGGCAACAGACATGGCCGCCATGTTGGATGACATGTCAAAAGACATCAAGACCAAATGCTTAACCAAGTCAACCAAAATGGCGGCTGAGACGTGACATTCACTCCAAGAATAGAAAGCGCCTCATTCCTGGACAGATATTTAGTTACTGGCATTAGTAAACAAACGTCTATCCAAGTCCACGAAATAATCATAAATTAGTTTTATCTAATTTGCCTTCTTTTTTTACAGCTTGCAAACTTCGACCACTTGGTTTATCAAATCCTAGCCAGATACAAAACCACAGGTTTACCGCAAGTTCATATTTTAATAACGATTACCTTCCAAGCAATGGAAGGCTCATGACGTCTAATAAAGGCTGGGGACCCAAAAAAGCGGCTAGTGGAGAATGGCTTCAAATGGACCTCGGTTCTGTAGTGTTCGTTTGTGCAGTAGCTACTCAAGGTATTGATACTGTAACCAGTGTGGAATGGGTAACAAGATACAAGATACGAGTCTCCTTGGATAATGCAAAATGGAGTTATTACCAGGAAAATAATTTTGACAAGGTAAGCGAGTAACAAGGCACTAATTTTTAATAAAAGTCTCCCTTGTAGCTAATGTAAATTGGGATTATTACGACAAAATAATGTCGAGGTAAATGCCGCGCTACTTATAAGATTTTGTCCAGTTTGATTTTTCCCTGATGATCAATTCTTTCTAAGCCGACGTATACCAGGTGATATCGGGGAACGCGCGCAAAGGATTGTTGTAGTTGATCAGGCGGTCCTAGTTTCAGTGTTTACCGACGAACAAAGAGCTATCATTTCAAGATAATTTTATAAAAGAATTAAAACCCAACGCACCATTTGACCCATGCATAGGTAGACGTTATACGTATAGGTAGAATTGGATCGCCTGATCAGATTTCTTCCTGCGCGATGATTGGCTATCTTTTTGATAGGCTGTCAAAACTACCGTAAACGCATAACGAGAATGTAACGAAGATCAGGGGTTTACAAACACGGATTTTTGTGGCCGTAAATTTGACGAAATTTCGACAAAATTTCCCCCGATTTCGGAAATCTTTAATTTCGCCCTGCGTAGCAGTCAGTACCTCGGATTCAGGATCGAGTTCGCGATGATAGATGTAAGTTAGAATGGTTAGTAATGAGTAATTTTCAACAAGTAATAATGGTCTTGACGCATCAACTTGTACTCATTTTCCATGATCAGTATCTAATATTTTCTCTTTGATAATACGCTGTGGGGAAAAAGAATGTTATTAAACCTGAAGATCCAAGCTTACATGAGAAATTAATATAGTAGATAACCAGCAACTTGAAATCACCAGATGGTTGATTTGTGGGTCAACCAGGTAGGGGGCGTCAATGCATTTCATCTCTAGCAGGCTATTTTAATCTAAGCGAGCAGATTTTTGTTTTTATAAATTCAGCCATATTTTCGTTTGATAGTTACTTGCCCAAATGTTTAGAGTATTGAGCGAGTGCTTTAGTGCGCAGTACTTTTTTGCACACGCGAGTTTTTTCGAATATATGGCCGACAATATACATTTGTGAACTCCATATCGTTCGTGAGTCATATACCTTTGAATTGAAAATTTATATTTATATTAATTTATATTAATATTATATTATTTATATTATTATTATTTATATTATATTAATTTATATTTTCGAGTTGAACTCGAGGACCAACATGTTTGCTGTTTTTTGTCAAGCACAGAACCAATCTCCATTCTATTTTCGGAAGAAGAACAAAATTGCACGATCGGTAAATGATTCTTTTACTTAACTGTCATGTTAACACCTTGGTGAACCTTTCGTGGAAGTTAGGCGGAAGCTAAGGCCGCTTGCAGCTGGTTCTCTGTAAGCTAAAATTAAACTGCAGATCGATATAAAAGATATCCGCGGTAAAGAGTTTTAAAAACTTTAATAAAAGCGTTTCGGTTTGTTTTCATAGCAACGGATTCTCTCAAACATTGAAAACTAACAAAGAAGAGGCACTACAGAGAAGGGAAAGGAAAAAGGCTACCAGACATATATGGATTTATATTATATGGCACTTTTCTTTTTGTTTCATACTCTCATTCAGCTTAGAGTTGGTCTTTTGTAACCATAAAAAAACAATCCTCGTTTCGAAAGAAATTCCAAACCAACACTCTCTTGGCAAAGGCTTCATTCGGCAGCTGTTCACAACCTTTGATTGTGAACAGTTTCAATGATTGTTCATAAAAAATAACTTGCTTTTTCTTTGTAAACTGGTGAATCGAAAAAAAATTTCCCACTGATTCATAAGAGTTAACAATAGTTGAGAAGCGACAATATCAGTAAAGCTTGGCTAAGTCTTGATTTTCATCTCCGTCGTTGATCCATTCACTGAAATTGTAATTAAAAATTCACCTGCTGTCTCTGGAAAGTTAAAAAAGAAATATTACAAACTGCAAGAACATTGTACCCCTTGGACTGATCGTGATTTTGCCGGAGGGGGGACTCCCGGGTAAAAGTGTCGGCGATATCCTTGTTAGAAAATTTCCAAAATACCCTTGAAAATATGCCGACATTTTTTTTTATTGAGCTTGGCTTTATAGATTTTTTAAATCTTAAACAAAATATGATACAATACATAAATCTTGACATATTTGCTTGTCTCTTCAGTAACATTTATTGATCGGCACCCTAAATGATACCAAAATACTTCCGTGGTTTTCAATTTCAATTTCAATGCACTAAAAGGAAGGAGATTTATAATTCTTGCCCCCTTAAAAAAGGACGAGCATCCCCAATACCTCCCACCCCTCCCCCCCCCCCCAAATTGACCCCGGGCTCCTGTCCCCGGTTGACTTTTACAAGAAAATATTAAGTTTAATCATTTAACTTTACTACTGCTTATCTCGTAGAGCATCTTGTAGCATATAGCATACTTGTTGGACTGACCATAAGTTGAGATAAATAAAATGTATATTGCATGCAAGTCATGATTTGTTTCTTTACTTTCAAAACCATCTGTTCTTTCTGAGATAAAAGGATAGCAACAATCTGGTTATGTAACTGATCGATGGAAAGGTTACTCTACGAGAGAGGAGGAGTTTTTTTGAAAACAGTCTCAGTCATATACTCAAAAGGAAAATATTTCAGCTAATCCTTAAGGCAAGCCTTTCCTCCCGTCCTTTTTGAGAATCTTAAACAGAAGTAGGATATTCTTCAAGGAGATGAGCTGCAGACTGAAGAACTTGTCCCATTACCACGAAAAAGAGCTAACATTTTGGGTTAGTCTTTAAAATATTGATGAACTCCTTAAACGTTGATTAAAGACGGCATTCTAGGATATTCAGAATGAATACGAGCTGTCAATTCGATATTTTTTACCTTAAACTACCTGATCATCGAATATCATTATGCACGATACTTGGAATGACAGCCATAACATCAACACTTATGAACTCTCTTGTTTTGTACTCGATCTGGAAGACGCCTTCTTTGCACAAGCCGTCGTTCATTCTGATAGCAAATCTTGCTCTCACAGACTTCTTAAATGGATCAGTTGTGGAGCCTTTGACAGTTCTTTTCCATTTGACTATTGTCATGGACTGGAAGGGCATGTTTTGTTACGTATGGCTTGGAAGCATGGCATTAGGATATTGGGTGGGTTTTCTTTCCGTTTATACTGTAACTGTTATGAGTGTTGATCGCTTACTGGCCATCAAGTTGAATAACAGGTATCGCAGTAATGTCACTTCAAGACGTACTACATCAGTCATAGCTTTTGGTTGGATAGGAATCGGATTGGTAGTATTTTTAACCGTATATCTGCCCAATCTTTCAGTCACTTCAAAAATCATCATTGTCGCGATTAACCTGTCGCTTTTGCTAACGATTTTAACGGTTTGTTCTTTCATGGCGTTCTATTACTTGAAGAAATTATCCTTATCAGTATCACCCAGCAATATTTCTAGTGCTTCACCCGAGTCAGCGACTCCACATCAGAACACCAACAATGTCAATAAATATCGAAGGTCCTTGAACACAATGCTACTCGTTATTTTTTGCATGCTGTCATTTTATATTCCTTTGGTTGCCAGTGGTGTTATAGCAGAAGTGACTATGAAAGATGGTCAAGAGTTCGGCGAGGACACTTCATCTATACTTGCATATAAACTAGTAACCACAGGGGAAATCATTTCACTGATTAATTCTTCAGTGAATCCATTGTTGTATTTATGGCGTATTCAAGATCTTCGTAGAGCAGTTTTCTTGAGATTACGGATACTATTTCAGAGGCAACTGCCTGATAATAAAAATCAAGAGACACAAGCGCAGTCACAGTTTACTTAAATCTGTAATATACTAGTATAGATAGTGTAGCAAGTATTTTCTTACTTTTCATAACGTTGACAGGAATTATGCTTAACGAGCAGATTGCATAAAAAGATCCACAATTAATTTAATATGAGAAATAAATAGAAATTATGTAATTTAAGACTATTCTTAAATAAAACTGTGCTCAGAATACTTAGCTTCATGGGTTAATGATTCATGGAGATATAGATAGATGATTCGAGAGTTTTTCGTATTCTCTGTTTTTTTTCCTTCCGCATGACCTAACAACAAGCTACTTTAAATTTCGAAGGTTCGATCTGTGAGTCAGCCATGCCCTGACTTAAGCCCCGTTTACACTAGCGATTTTTTTGCAATTTTTGCTGCGATTTTTTTTGCGATTTTGTCCATAATAAATAATGGTAAAGAATTTACTTGTAAAGTTTTATTCAGGATACCAATATTCTTCTAGACGAATGTCTCTTTTGAAGGATGAGACAAAAGATTTCATATTTCCGAAAATTGCCACAAAAATCGCAGCAAAAATCGCCAGTGTAAACGGTGCTTTTAGATCAGCCCAGAGCTAGGTTGTTTGAGGGCTTGATCTGTAAGTTATCCTACTTCGATCAGCCAAGAGGTTGTTTTAGGGTTCGAACCGTGAGTTAGCCATACCCTGACTTTGATCAGCGAAGAGGTTGTTCCAGGGTTTGATCTATGAGTTAAGCATGCCCTGACTTATATTAGCCCAGAGGTTATTTCAGGGTTCGATCTGCAAGTTAGCTGTGCCCTGACTTAGATCAGCCCAGAGCTTGTTTCAGGGCTCGATTTGTGAGTTAGCCATGCTCTTACTTTGATGAGCCCAACGGTTGCTTTAGGGTTTAATCCTTGGGTTAGCTCATAAGCCTTGACTTACATCAACCCAGAGGTTGTTTTGTTTAAGGGTTCGTCATGTAAGTTAGCCATGTCCATAACATATACTGATGTTTGCTTCTGCTACAGGTATTCAATGGGAATGCAGACCAATATGGTATTGTCACAAAAAGTCTAACCAACCCAATCAAGGCAAAGTTCATCAGGTTTTACCCTATTGCAGATAAAGGTTGGCCATCGATGAGAGTCGAGGCGTATGGAACACCATCAGGTAGGTATTACGATAGCATTGGAAACAACGACATCCCTTAAAGTAACATGCTTGACCGTAGTTTGTATAGGAATATTCAGTACTTATGTGTAGTACTCATGAATGCATTCAACATTAGTCCCACACCCTTTTGTGGAAATCGGCTTCAATAGGACTTCTGCATGATGGTGTCATTTGACTCCATCTATCAAGATGCATCGCGAATATTCTTTCTTATTCAAATTTGTATTCCCACATGAGAAAAATAAGACAATTAATGATAATCAACTGAACAAAAGAAAGTGTGCAAGGGATTATGGTAGTAGAGGTCAATGACGACGTAATGCAAACGTCCTATTGGCTGGACAAGCGTATATAAAAAAAGTTTTACCTTACCCTAACCCTTACCCTTACTTTACCTTACCTACCTTACTTTGCCTTAGCCTGTAGTTCTCCAATTGGTCTTGAGAACGGAGTTGTCTGGGATATTCAAAATATGACGTCATTATCTCACCTTGACAACACCCATACTGCATCACATGGTCGTCTCTATGGCAACAGTTCATGGTGTAGTAGCAGGTTATCTAACACTCAGTACATACAGATTAACCTGGGACAAGTGATGACAGTGACAGGTATAGCAACACAAGGTGACCACACCATGGATAAGTGGGTGAGGACATACACTATCAGTTACAGTATGGATGGCAATCTGTGGAACACATATAAATCTCGAGGCAAGAGTGACGAGGTAAGTTAAAGTGCCAGTAAAAAAAAAAATCATAAATAATATTGGTCCTATCAAGACTATTTTACATTTAATACGTTCTTAATTCTTTACCATCAGCTTTTTCTTGGAAATAATGACAAGGAAGGCATTGCAGTGCAATGGTTGACCAGTCCACTGACCGCCAGACATGTTAGAGTCACACCACAGACATGGAATACTGCTATATGTATGAGAATAGAACTGTATGGATGTGACTATGGTAAGTACAGACATGGAACATTGCTATATCAATGAGAATAGAACTATATTTATTTAAATATATCTTAAGCATAGGCATGGCAAATACAAGATATTTGTGACAATAGAACTGTATGGGTGAGAATTTGGTAAATATGTCATCATCAATACGCTTATTTACAGCTAGACAACTTTTAATTAACTCATCGTTTTTATTTAACTATAGCTACCAGACCAGTGATATCAGGTCTGACCAATCAAAACCTCAGAGCAGCATCCAATAGCTATGTAGATCTGGTGTGTATTGTACGAGAACCATTAATACAGTACATTAAATGGTACACTGGTAATACTGACATCACCAGTCAATCTACTGGTCTGGTGCGTGGTGCTAATGGAGTCAAGCAGTCTACATTGAGAGTGAACTACACTTCTGTGGATGACGTATTAAACAACTATGAGTACGTTTTAATAATGATTTATAAAATAATTGGGATACTACGCGCGCTATGATTGGTCAAAAACCATGTTTGATGAGAGTATCAATATAATCTATCGCGAGCGCTCATTGGTCAGTTTGAATAAGACGGCACGTAGGGAGAATTTATTTAGACTTTGCTTTTTTTCGATCTTTTAGCGCGTTTGTTATTTTATAAAACAAATCAAAAACAGTTTTCTGTGTTTGATACTCTGATCAAAACACTACGCGTCGTGGTTTCCTACGCTCCTCTCGTGTTCTCCCAACATCCCGCGTGTTTTGATCAGAGTATCAAACACGGAAAACTGTTTTTGATTTGTTAATTCGTAACTTCGAATGGAATCACGAATAATTGTTAACTGGCTGCTAAAAATCGAAATATTTTCAAAACCAGAAAATTCAATATGTTCAAAGGCACTCTCCCATGATCATCAACTGAGCATGGGCAACTTCACGTCTCGGTTCATAATTCTGTTTGCGTGGAGCTAAGAAGTAGTGAAACTGTACTTTCAGTCGATATGCATTTTTAGTTGCCTTTTGCGTGGACTTCTCTGCTACTGCATCTTAAGTGCCTTTAAATTTTTCTTAAGATTTTTATCCTTTTTGATGAATATAACGACTATATGAACATTAAAGCATTTACTTTTCCTCACAGGTGTATCAGATCAAAAAAAATGTTGTGCTTCAAGGCCTTCGTTTGCAAAGCAATGTATGAAGACGATAATAATTATCCAACAGCCATACCAAATGGAGCAGTTACAGGGAGAATGACTATAAATGCTACGACTCAAAGCTCTTTAAAAGCCAATATAGATGGTTTTAAAAGTGCCGGAGTGACAGTAAGTATAGGTAAGACAAGAGATTAAATGTGATATTTTTCTTGTGCAGCAGTCATGAAGAAGAAAAACTACTCTTTCCTCTTGGGAAAGACGCACGGTTCTAATGGGAAAAAATTGGGCCCAAGCTAAAAGTGCTAGCTATTATATTAATAGCCATTGTCAGAGGCGTAAATCAGTGTCCAAATGTCCAAGTGATTAATTTTTCCCAAAACTGATAAACCATATTTTCCTAGTTTCGTTGCTTAAGCAGAAATATTGAATGTATTGCATATCACAAAATACACTTTGAATAATCGCTTCATAATTAGTTGTTTTTCAATTTTCTATTAATAACTAGATTACCCATCAACCCTAGCGGCACCAACAGTCCAGGATATCAAGGCAACATCAGCAAGGATAAGATGGAACCCGCCTGGACTAAAAGCATCCCAGACTAGAGTGACCATCTATGTATTAAACTACGAGAACAGCAAACAGTCAATAAATATACGCATACCAGCTCCTGTATCAACCCACGTGATCACTGGTCTAGCTGTCTTTACTAATTATAGTGTTAGGATAAAAGCTTTAAGTAGAATTGGCCCTGGACAATGGAGTATGGCCAATAATTTTACAACGAACTCAACTTGTAAGAAAATAAAGCTTTTTACGAATGTTTTCAATAACTGTTGTTACGATGCGTTTTTGTAGTCGTTGTCTTCCGTCAACCTTATCTTTTAGGACAAATATTATCTTTCTTGCAGTACCTGTGGCGTCTCCATTGTCAGTTACAGTTAACGTTCTGACGTCACAGACCATGCGGGTTACCTGGAAGGTAAGTTCAGGGGAAGGGGAACAAATCTTGTGATTATGTCTTGCAATCGGCCATCACAAACCGTTAAGGGTCCGATGGATAAATCTTATTTAGTGGATAATTGTTTTGAATAGCAGCATCGACCTATCCATTGGATAAGTATTAATCCTCTGGATATTGTTTATCGAAGTATTATGACCATCCGGGTGGATGTAATCCTGAGAGGGACTGTTTGATGTGACTAACGTTTCGACAAACTGAGCCGAAGTCATTTTTAGAGTCAAGTGAAGAACAAAGTCAGATTGGTCATATTTACAACCGAGCCAGGTGGTTTACAGCTAGCTTCTCATTTCATATGAATGAAGAGAAGATAATTTAGACAAAGAATATTCTAAATTGTTCATTGATTATGTATATTTTCCTTTCTTCTAGGCTCCCACATCTCAAATCTATGGCCCTATTCTAGGATATAAAGTAATCGTTACACCAACATCATCTTCATCAGAAGAAGCATCAAGGAATCTTACCACGAAGCTAACAACATGTATCATTGGGAACCTGTTAAAGTGGACTGAGTATAATATCAGTGTGTGTGTCTTCAATGATAAAGGGAGAGGTCCTGCTGTCTACGTCATTGAACGTACTGCAGAAGATGGTAGGTAAAGACAACTATTCCTTTCTATCACGTATATTAAATGCCTTTGAGTATAAGCGTTTCTTTCCTTTGTTTTGTTTGACCCATACCCGTTGACTGAAGATATTGCTTGTTGGTTTTCTTCTGTCATTCGGATGCTTTTCCTGAATCATCCAGTTGTTGTCCCCCCCCCCCCCCTCCCCCTCTGTAAAAACGAGGTTCCATCCATTTTCGAAACACTACTTGAAAGGAAGGAGTGTGAGGGCACCCAGAGAACCTTCAAACTAGTCCGCCAAAGTTTGCGCAATAGGAAGAAGTCAGAAACCCAAAGAGAAGTAAAACCCTCAATCCATATGGCAGAACCAATAAACGACCGAACAGCGTGACCGCAGCGATGAGAGGCCCCGAATGAAATACTAACGCACACCGTCTGATTTTGCTTGATTTTCTTTATTTCTATTCCATTGTCACTTTTTACCTTTTCCCCCCTCTAGCGCCAAGTCAACCCCCACAGTACTTCAATGTTACTGTTTTCAGTTCCACTAGTGTACAATTATCTTGGGGATTACCACCAATAGATTATCGGAATGGCATTATAAGAGGATTCGAATTTTTTTATAAAAAGAATAGCCAGAATGAAAATGCAACAGTCACGAACCTTCCTGGTAATGGTACCCTACGACACGTCCTTGGCGGGCTGGAGAAATATACGAGATACACATTTAAAGTATTAGCTTATACCAACAAGAAAGGTCCATATTCAAAGAGCATTGACATGACCACGCTTCAAGATGGTATGTAGTGATGCTTTGGTTTTTCTTGGAAATAAAACTATATTTACTATAATAGACCAGTTTCGAATTCCAAATTACCGCTGTGTTCCTTGATTACAGACTCATTTGCACAGTGTTAGCCTCGTATCAGTCAAATATTCACAAATACCAACAGTAAAGTAAAGAAGGCACAACTTCAATGATACAAACATTTCGAAACTCGACGGACCTTGACTGGAACAGCGTGAACATTCTGCACAAACTCGAGGCTAACCCTGTGCAAATGAGTCTGTAATCAAGAAACACAGCGGTAATTTGGAATTCGAAACGGGTCTATTCCATAAAAAAATTTCCACAATAGGGAAGAGGAGGGGGTGGGGGTAGTCCCGATACATAGGCTAATTTTGACTTCTGGGAGACTCTGCTAATGACTTTTCATGATGAGCCGATTTTATTTTTTTATTTAATATTCGCAAGTCGTGAAATTCGTGAAATGCATTTTGTAGAACATCGAAACATTTCAATTGCATCAATGAAAAAGTGTGCATGAATTAACCTGGGAAATTTTTATGAGCTTACATAATGTGTCCTTGATCCAAACAGAACCATACTTAGCACAACAGCTTCATTCTTTTGTGTTATTCAACATGTACAGAACCTTCGGCTCCTGCAAATCTGCAGACACAAATCATTCCTCCAAGAGGTATGACAGGACCACAGATAAACATCACATGGGATGAACCTGAAGCTCCTAACGGAATCATCCAGTCGTATACTGTCTTTTGCAACAGCACCCGTGGTTCTTTTGTCATTCATTTGCATAATGAACAGACTGTTACTCTGCCTGTGATCGGAGGACTGATGTACTCGTGCCGTGTGAAAGCAAAGACTATTAAATTTGGAAATGAAAGCACGACGAGGATCATTGTCCCTATTTACGGTAACCTGAAACTACTTCCGAATAATCTAAATCAGAGCATCCTGAAACATTAACTTTGGGCAGATCTAAATCAAAACATAGCTAACTCACAGATCGAACCCTGAAACAACCTCTGGGCTGATCTAAATCAGAGCACCATAAACAAACGTTGGGCAGATCTAATTCAGAAATAAACACAGATATATCAAAAATCGAACTCTAAAACAACCTCTGGGATGAACTTAGTCAGAGCATCCTGAAACAATGGTTGGGCAGATTTAAATCAGGGTACGGCTAACTTACAATTAAATCGAACTCTGAAACAACTTATGGGCGGATCTAATTCAGGGCATGGCTAATTCAATCTAGCCTGAAACAATCTCTGTGTTGATCAAAGTCAGAACACTGCTCACTCAGGGAACGATTTTAGCGTCTTAAGTTTTCCTGAGAGAAGGAGAAGAAAAAAAAAATCTCAACAATATATTATTGTTATTTTCCTAGCACCTCCAACTGCACCTCAAAATGTAACATACTACGAGATCAATGCAACGACATTCATTGTAGAATGGCAACCTCTAAACACTACAAACGGTCCTGTGACGATGTATGAACTGATCATACAAAACTCAAAGCAGATAAAACAAATAGCTTTGAGGTCCAAGGCAGCCTCCACTGATCTGTATGAAAAGATGAATGCTACATGCTGCAGTGTAATTCTGTATGGTCGCTCTCCTTGCTCTGTGTATGTTTTATCTATACGGGCCTATTCACATGCGGGTCCTGGGCCTGCCAGTAAATCAATCAACATGATTACATCAGGTAAACTATTGTTAAACTCCTGCGTAATAAATAAATGTACATTTGAATATTCTAAGGTTGGGTATTTGAAGGAAGCAGGGAGGATTATCTTAGCATGTTTTGATTTACGACTCTTAAATTTAGGTGCAATTTTCACGATTTTGAAAAACGTCGACCAAAATAAATCAAAACGTCTACGCTTTCGACTTCCATCGATTAATTAATGTATAAGACACGCGCGGTTACGATGGTGGAGCTGTGATGGCAACTACACAAATACTGTGACAAAAAGCCATACACTCTAACATTTCTAACATTTTCAGAACCAGGTCCTCCAACGAGACTTCATGTATCAAATGTTGGAAAGAGAGAAGTTACTCTAAAATGGAATAAACCAGATGCTGTTATTGAACCAGTCATTGAGTACAAAGTAAGTCTATTCTTCGTTTGCACATTACGTCATCGCGGCCATGTTGGTACCATTTAACAAAAGATTTCTCATTAGCATCCATTGTTAACGGTACCACAATGGCCGTCATGTTTTTGTCTTTTAACTCTCTTGGGAATGCTTGCAACCCATCAATACATTTGTTATTACTATTTAAGGTAATACGGACCAATTTGATTTAGCTTGAGTAACATGACCGCTTTTCTTGAATAATTTGAAATAATTCAAATAAAATTTTTTCCTGTATTTTATTAAGCATTATTATTATTATTATTATTATTATTATTATTATTATTATTATTATTATTATTATTATTATATTTAAAAAACAACACAAATATTGAAAATTTCATCCTGGCTAAACACTGATACGTCATTGCGGGATTCCTGTGGAGGCGCGGTTTAATCAAAATTCTCGTGGCTCTTCTCAATCTCATTTGAAAATGTATTTAAAGCTTCCTTCTTTGTTCGCTAAAAAACTAACCCTTTCCTTAGTAACGGCGGTCGATTAAGGTAATAGTATTTGTAGCTATCTTATTTGTCTTTTGTTTATTATTTAATTCATATGCATTTGGCCTAGTTTGGCATAAATGTGTAGCTTTGTATATCTATATATTAGTGAACTATTTACCATTGAAACTCGCTTCTTTACTTGTTTCAGCTGTGTTTATTTGTGTAATACCAATACGATTGACTTGAAATAATCGGTCGACGTTTCTTTTGTTAGTTAGAACATGCATATGGAACGTAAATAAATATTATTTGTAACTCTAGCTGTCTTGCTTTTGCAGATTTCTTTCAATGGAACTAATTTATGGGAAAAGGACATCGAAGTGAATCGAGGTGAAGAAACCTCTACGAAGGAGACAGCCACCATCTCTGGACTTAACCCATCCACTCATTATCAGTTCCAAGTATCCGCTGAGACGGACTGTGGAGCTGGAAAGAAGAGTAAGATAACAACAGCAAATACAAGTGTTGATGGTTAGTAATATGAAAGAAACTTTTTCATGAGCAGCCATTCGCCAGAGAAAAAAAAAAAAAGAAAAAAAGAGTGGACACTAGGCTGGAATGTTGCAATTGGATGACAAAAAATATGTATACACCTATTTCAGAAATCGTTGTCGCACCAAAAGCCTTAAGCAACAAGCCAAGACTGCAAAGAACAAGCAAGGCTGCTTGAGATGACAATTAGTTTAGAGCTATAGCCACTTACATGAACCTTGAATAAATCAATTATAGTTAAAAGTACCGACGTTCTCTGGAGCCTTGGCTTGTTACTTGGGGCTTTTGGTGCGAAAACGATCTTCGAAATAGGTGTATGTAAAGGTATCATACCATTAAATAATTCACTTCGTGCAGAATCAATAATGAAAATATTGAGTTAGCGGTGAGGGTCATTCTAATGAAAGGGTGGGGGAGGGGGGGGGGGGAACTGAATGGTGGGGATTACGAAAATAACTTTGAGTCTATCTTTAAATATGTAATATTTGAATCTATATTGAAAAAAAGAAGCCTTCAAATTTGATTGACAGCTCCACCTTCACCACTTGTTGAATATATTACCAACATCAATGAAAGCATAAGCAACATTCCGTTATGGGGAGCCTCTAATGTAAGTGGTATGATAAGGTATGTCTTGATAGCAATGATAATGTACATGTATGCTAGTAAAGTACAGATATTCTCAATCACACGCGCCCCCTAGCGACTGTTTCTGTCGCGACGAAGAAGGTTTTGATGGATGTCAATCACAAGGCGTTTCCATAACATTTTCGGAAAACACAAAACTATAAGGGCACGTGCCTATAGAGTGTCATGGAAACGCCTTGATTGACGTCCACCAAAAGCGTCTTCGTCGACACGACAGAAAGAAACGCTAGAGCGGCGTGTGTGATTGAGAATGGCTGTAAACTGGTGAAATAAAATCACTCTACATAATTTATCGTAAGATATTATATTGAAAAAACAAATAAGACATTTAGTTTTAAAAGTTTTGATTATGAAATTTGTGACGACAAGTTTACAGACATTTTCTCGACTTTCGACGCCATATAACAAACACAACAAAAATTTCTAGAACAGAGTTTTTAGCTTGAAAAATCTGGAAAAAAATATTCTGTAATTGAAACTTTTGAACCCGCCTTCTTGAATACGCTAGTTTGCTTATGGAAATTTTTTCTCGTTCCAGTTTGGTCAGGGGATCGGACAAAATATCAGAAATTGAATTCGTTTAATTAATGAGACAAAATTTGGCTTCGCCACTTCATTTTGCCCCTTGAGTTCGAGATTAGGCTCCCAAGAGGTAAAGGGACGTACTTTTCTCTTATTCAATACATTATTTCTTCCTTTCTTTGTATTAGTGCATACCAAGTAATTGTACTTGAAAGGATAGACGCTTCTGACAAGACTTTTGATGCTGAAAAACTGACAAACTACTCCCAGGCGAAAGAAAATAGACTGTCTTACTACATAGCAGCACAAATAGGTACAACCCAGCCTGGTCAAACCCTTCCAAGGAGCTTTACTCTTGGGGACGAAAATATTTATAACACGTACAAAAACATGAAACTTGCGTACGGAAAAAGTTACTACGTATTTCAAAGAGCTATGACACTTGACGAGGAAAAGGTGAGGAAAAAAAACAAACAATGCAGCTAGCAATAGACCTCTTCGGCTCTGACGCAATGTTTTCCCATTTCAGACCACATGTCATTCCCTTGAGTATCATTTCTGTGTTTAAGGTTTGCGCTCGGTTGCACATGAGAAGACACATGAATATGGATACAGCTCAAACAAAGAATCTTATTCTCAAGGGAATGACACGTGGTCTGAAATGGGAAAACGTTACCCCAAGCCGAAGAGGTCTATTTAAGAATAGACCCCTTACAGTTCCCTGCGCCATCTTGAAAGATAGCCGTGCCCTTGCATCGAAGCGAGACGAACGGTGTGCTTGCAATGATAGAGACCTTTTTTTAACACCTTGGACAATTATTCACATCTCAATCATTGCAAGCTCACCGTTCGTCTCGCTTCAACGCAAAGGCGCGGCTACCTTTTAAGATGGCTCAGGGAACTGTGAAGGGGAATATTTGTAGAGCAAAAAGTGCAGAAAAAAAATAAATTTAAATTTACAATTTTTTGCTAGTTTGTTTTGAATGTTTAGATTCCTAGGCTCAGGTCAAACGTCAAACTTCATATGAGCCGAACCAAAATGGGACAATGGATAACAAGTCGGTCTTCTTTGAAGTTAAATAGTTCGGCTCATTTTAAGCTCGACGTTTGACCTGAGCCTAAGATATTATAAACGATGTTTTGATTTAACAAATAAAATACATTTACTGTGTTTGCACACGCTAATGCAAACCGAGATGTGGTTGGGAGAATTAGAGAGCAGATCACCTGCTCGAGAATTCTCCCAACCACATCGAGGTTTGCATTAGCCTGTGCAAACACAGTAAATGTATTTTATTTGTTTTATAAAATTATTTTCTTCAAAAACAAAAATAACGAAACACGATCAAATAAAACAGAAGAATTTAGTTCAAAGTTTTGAATACAAATTCTCCTTACATACTTGTGCATTTGCAATAACCAATCAGATTGCGCGAAAGAAGACCCTTAACCAATCAAATTGCGAGTTTGATACACGCCTCCAAGCATGAAATTCAAGTTGAAAATTTCTTATTTCAAAGCGAGAAGAAGCCAAACTTTAGCGACTTTCTCCCTTGAGAAAGAGGCTTTTACAAGCAAATCTTGATAAAATAATAATTCCAAATCTTAACCAATGGCTTTAGTCATTCTAGACCGAAAAGAAAACACTATTTTGAGAGCTAGAACTCGCTAAATTCAAGCTTGATTTCCGTCGGTGTTGTCGAAAGAGTTCGTCGAAATTCTCCGAGTTCAGGCTGGCAAATCTGGATTTTTCCTTTTTTATTGAAGGATCTTCTGGTGATTCTATTATTTCAGATGCTTCCTCAGGAAAGTCAAAGTCTAAGCTTGGAAAATTGCCCATATTCTTCTAATTTTACTGGAGTTATGACTATCTGTGTACAAGTACAACTTCCAAACAAAACTCAAATTTTCCCACTAGTCACAACCGTGTTTGCACAGGGAAATGCAAACACGGCTCTCGGCCAATCACAGCACGCGTACTATCTGAATTATTTTATAATACGTTATATCACATTTACAACTGCCTGCAAGTGTTTCTGTTCTGTTGAGTTAATGGACAAGTTGAATATTTTGGAACTCTTTTTGCAATAGTTTTTTTTTACTTTCGTAATTTTATAGTGTTGTTATTATTACTTTTATAACTTGTTTATTAACTATCCAAACAATGCAAAGATTAAAAATGGATTTTTTTCATGTTGCTATTGACAAAGGAATACTTGGCGGGCCGAGCCAGTTTGATAGGGAGAGGAAAAATACCCGAACACGGAGGTTTGTATAATTTTTTCTTCTCATCGGATCGAAATTGTAAAAGTTAGTGTGAACATTATTGACGGAGATGTAATAAAGTCATAATAAAATATTTTTATCGCATAGGACCTTGTGCTGTGCAAAGGCCATCGCAGAAAATCGTAAAGAGCAATGGTAGGTAAATTATTTGCATGGTAAGGAAGGCACTTTCATGGTAAGAAAGGAACTTTCATGGTAATGAAGGTACTTTCATGGTAAGCAAGGCATTTGCATGGTAAGGAAGGTACTTGCATGGTAATGAAGGTACTTTCATGGTAAGGAAGACAATTTCATGGTAAGGAAGTCAATTACATGGTTTCCATAGCCTCATTTTCATGCACTAGTCAGCCATCATGAAAGAGGTGTATGGTAAGTACGGGTAGCCTAGCGTTGAGAGCGCTCGCCTCTTATCAATTCGACACTGGCTACAGTCCCGCCAGCCTTGTTGTTGTATGCGAGTATAGTATCCCCTTATAAATCATAGTATCTCCTCATAAATCATTGTTCCATGTCATAGAAGACACTAAAATGAAATGGAAGATGATGGTAAGCAGATATTTTCGGGGTGTGCCGTTACTGTAGTGCAATACTTCTTTAGCATTGACGGCAAAATTTAATTGTTTTATTTCTTTATCCAGATTCCATGTACCTTTTTATAAGCTTGGCATTTAACGTCGCGTTTATTGTTATCTTTACAATTTTCCTTTTTTACATCAAGAGTATAAAGAACCAGTTCAGTAAGTTGGATGGTGTTTTAACTACTAGCTAAGTCTATGAAAGTAAAACAAATATCTTATACCTTAAATATACTGTTAAAACTATATTCTTGAAATGAACAGTCTTGATTGTGATAATTATGATTCAATAAAGATATGATATTAATAGGACCGCCTTTTCAAGTGGTCATCAAAACCACTTGAAAGTCTAACGATTTGTAGATGTAATTCCAAACGCAGCACTTTCTCCTCAGTTATTTTAAGACCAGGACTGTTGGTCCTGCCTGGACTCCACGACCTCTCGTACGAACATCCGATGCTCAAACATCTGAGCCATTCGGCCGGCGGTTGCATTGTTATGAACTAAAGCGAATCTATTCGTTATTGTCAATTAAATACATATACATAATTATTAATTAATTAATTATTATAATTAATTATATATATATAATTAACTTTTTTCCTCGTTTGTTCTAGAAAACAAGGGGCTTGAAAATAGGTGAGAAAACAAAGAAATATGTGTCGACTTTTAAATGACATAATAATTTTTATTATTTTCCTTTTCCTCAACAGTGAAGTAACCGCATCGACTAGCATGCAGGTTATTTATGAAGTGAGTTGCTTACCTTTCAATTAATTTCACTATGTATAACTTAATGATGTAATCTTAAGAAGGGTGCGAAAAATCAATTTCCATATTAAGAAAATGGAAGCGACTGTAGCTTAGTCATAAAGTTTGGTGATAAAGAGGGAATCGAGATGAGGCACTGTTTTGAGGCTATAAAAGTTTGGAGCATATTTAAGAAAACATTTCCATCAAAAATTGGAAATTTTTGGATTCGAAAAACATGATCTCTGTATTTATATCATAGCAAGACCCCAGCTGATAAAGAGATAAAGATTTAACCAAACATTTAAACCATATAATAACGCTTTTATTGGGATCTGTTTTAGAATACAAACGCTGAAGGCGCAGAAGAAGGACTCGCTATGACGTTTCTATCTCAGGGACCAAGCTCGGATTATGAACAAATTGATCTTATCAATTCTGAGGTTGCTGTTCGCCCTGTAGCTAGTGCTTGTAATAGCTTATACCAGTCTATCCATTTTGAAGAAGAGAGTGATACAGAACCTAACCTAAACCAAGAAAAACACACGGAAAATCCTTTGTATGACAGCAAAAAAATGAATATAAAGAAGGGTCTTCAGAAACTTAGTGATGAGCCTGTGACACGTGCTTGTGAAAGTCTGTATCAGTCCATTCACTTAGATGGAATGCGTCAATCTCACTTTAACTTTGGACAAGAGAAACTGCATCAGAAAGGCGATGAAATACCTTCGATTTTGCAACCCACTGAACATCAGGATCTGCAGAAAGAACAACTCAGACATGAATATCAAGGTCTTCATGAAGATTGTAATGGAAAGAATAAGCAAGCAACTGCATACCAGCCATTGCAGAAAGAGCAGCAGCAATATGAATATATAAATCAAAGTTATAAGGAAAATGATAAAGCAGCTGCCAAACATCTGGCTGCATATCAGAACCCCAAGAAAACTCAAGACAGACCTGTGTATCAAAGCCTACATGAGGATTTTAAGCAAACCCCGACAAAATTACCTGTCTATCAGTCCTTGGCAAAAGGGCAAGCTGAATACGTAAACCAAATTGCAAAGGGAGAAAAGTCCATTTCGCAGCCTGCTAACTATCAGGCCTTACAGCATGGGTACGGCCAAACCAAACCCAATTACCAAAGCCTTCAAGAGGATAGCAAAGAATCTACAGTAGAAGTTACCAATTATCAGGCTCTTGCAAAACCTGTATACCAAAGCCTTCACACCTATGGAAACGCAGAACCCAAACAGACTCGTAAAAGGACTGATTGTATCAACGGCATTAATCAGTAAAAAATATATATCGGTTATTACACGATTTGTTTTGCGACTGGATAGCTTTCATAAGCATGGTTTTTGTTCATTTTTTGAAGATAATATTTTTATATTGTTTCGAAGCATAACAAACGACAGTAAATTAACATTCGTCACATTTATTCCCTCTCATCCAATCAAAATCGAATAAGACCTTGATACAGCGTGAACTCACTAAATTGTGCCAATTAACCACAGCGCGAGTAAGAGCAGCGACTGTGTATGAGTCTGTTGCCACTGTCATGCAGGCAAGAGTTCCATAAGAAAACGACCTTTGTTTTTGTTTTCTATTATTATGACGCACCATGAAGGGAATGCAAAGAGATAAAGATTCCTGACTAATGACCATACTATGATGGAGGCGTACAAATGTACTGTTAAAGGACCAATTATTTACTTTGTCATAAGTACCATTTTCTTATCCCTACATGTACTGGGTAAGTTTTCGTAAGTTATATTTGAAACTAGAATGGGTACTATTATCAGTAATTATAAATTTTGTAATGTCGTTTATGTGATCATCGACATTTTGAAATTATAACATTAAATTCCTTAGGCAAGGATTAAAGTATAACGTTAGATGAAACATATATTTACCATGCCTATAGCACAATAAATTACACCTCGTTGAATGAACATTGTCAAATGAAGTTAGCAATAATATGATAATATTCTAAATAGGAATTAATTATCTTGATATGATTGAAATATAAGTTTATGTTTAAAAATACGAATGTCGTTTGGTCTTGCATGGTCGCAGATTGTTTATTTTATGGCTGAGTACAAAATGATATGTATATAAACTGCCAAAAAATAATTGTATATTGCTAACTGTTCCTAATTTGATTTTTTGTAATTTGCTATTTTATATGTTTTTGCTTGTTTATATGACAATCTTCATGCAATCAGCTATAGGTGAATGCGACTTTTAAAAAAAGAAATTGAAAACGATAACGCTAGTTTAAGGTGTTTCTATACAGTTTCGTGATCACCAAAAAGAACAATCGTCGCGTTGACAACGTTCTGTTTGCTGGATCATTTTAGAATTTATACCAGTTGTTGCTCTTGGTTTGAAGTTTGTACTAACGTATATTTTATTAAAATCAAAGTCTTCAACGCAAGAAAATCGAGAAAAATCGAAAAGTGGACAAAATAAAAGTGCGCGCGATTCAGATGTGCTGTAGAAAAACTGTTAACTCCTAAGAATCTAGCCTGCGTCACCGGAATTTTCTTCGTAAATACCGTCTGCGAAACATCGCCAGAAAGCTTGTTCTGGACCTCCCGCAAATTGCGCGATTATATATAATAGATTCTGATCGGCTGTTAGCCATTGCTCATTCTGACGTGAACTCCCATTGGATAACACTATCATACAAAATATCATACAAAAATTTCCGGATACGTGTGGACGGAGCCTAATGGGATTGCACCATATAAAATACAAAAGCCATCGAGCGAAAGCAATCACGAAGGAATTCAATGATAGTTGTCAGGAATATATTAGCATAAAGTTATGAACCGCGAAAAGAGACTGTAAAGTTCTTGCCTTGTGACTTCCCAACTTCAAGGGCCATTTTAAAAATATTAGAATGAATCGACCGACATGATCTTTTGCAGGTACAGATTATATATCCTTGAGAAGACGTAGCTAAATTTAAAAAACAATCGTTCGAGCCGTTTATGAGAAATCGTGGAAAACGCAAAACTTCGACGATTTGCTAAATCTTTACTTAAAAACGCTCTTCGAAAAAAATTCGTTCTCAAGACCAGCAAGGAACTAGTTGACCAAACTCACACAGTTTAAAAACAAGAGCAACAGCAACATTTTAGGATATTTGGGAATAGTTTTATTCAATAGTATTTTTTTAAACCGAGTGCGCAAAAGTGATAAACAAAACTGAGTATGAAATGTTCGTGCGATTTTCTCCAAATCTAACATAAAAATTTCTTTAAATCCTTGATATTTTGTTTGTCATGAATTGGGGATTCTTAGGAGTTAACATTTTTTCTACAGCACATCTGAATCGCGCTCACTTTTATTTTGTCCACTTTTCGATTTTTCTCGATTTTCTTGCGTTGAAGACTTTGATTTTAATAAAATATACATTAATACAAACTTCAAACCAAGAGCAACAACTGGTATAAATTCTAAAATGATCCAGCAAACAGAATATTGTCAACGCGACGATTGAAAAAGTTCTGTTTGGTGATCACGAAACTGTATCGAAACACCCTAAGGCCGCGTCCACACGTATCCGGAAATGTTTGCATCCGCAAATTATTTTTTGCGGATACGAAAATGTTTGCGTCCACACGCAGCGTATTCGAATCGTTTTCACCGTCCATACGTATCCGTTTTCGTATGTTTTGAAACAGTCCCAGAAGGGTTGCCAATCTGCAGGATAACCATCAAAGGTTTTCAAGGCTAATTTTGGTGTAGATTTTTTCGTGTTTTGAATCGTATCTTGACCTTGAGTTGATGTTGGTGAGTCGGAGCCAATTGTGTTTTGTAGACATGTCTCGATTTACTTTGCGAGCAGAGGTTTTTTTTCCTGACCCTCCGTTGAAGAAGAAAGTGATCCCAGAACTTCGCCTAAAGCAAGAAAAAACACTGAAAATCCTTTGAATGACAGCAAAAAAAAAAAAAACAAAAACAAAAACAAAAAAACAAAAACAAAACCAAAAATGAATACACAGAAGGGTCGGAAACTTAGTGACCAGCCAGTGACACGTGCTTGTGAAAGTCCGTATTAGTCCATCTATTTTGATAAAATGCGTCAATCTCACTTTAACTTTAACTATAACACAGTTAACTGCCTATAAGTCCTTGCGAAAGGACAATTTGAATACATTAACCAAATTGTTAAGGAATCCCATTTCACAACTGAACTCGCTAATTACCAGGCCTTGCAACAGGACCAGTTAAAACCTAATTTTCAAAGCCTTCATGAATAGTTTCTGAGAACGAATTTATTCCTTCAACCTTGTCCGCAGCTAAGCGAAATCCGCTACTACAAAGTCAACTTGAGGAGTTGTGTGACACACGTAACGTAACACCTTTTCTTTCTAGGAAAAGCACACCTTTCTACTTCTAGGAAGTGGCTTTCGTCTTTTTTTAAACAATAAACCTTAAGGAAGGTGATCTAATGAACGTTTATTAGGCATTATTATACCAACCAACGAATGTTTTCGTAAAAAAAATCAAATTTTGAAATTTAGGAAACTTTTTCCAAGTATAGTAATTATTCTTATCTCTTGGACTTTTCAAGGCACTTGCAGGTACGTGATAAAAACTCATTAAATAAGCTAAATGAAATCATTCTTTTCTGCAAAACATCCCATATTTGGCAAACATGGCAAAGTTCCAAAGTCTGAGTCTGCACATACTGACAGGTAACCAAGTG
Source organism: Actinia tenebrosa (assembly GCF_029948245.1). NCBI lineage: Eukaryota > Metazoa > Cnidaria > Anthozoa > Actiniaria > Actiniidae > Actinia > Actinia tenebrosa. The sequence goes on along the minus strand of NW_028292575.1, from coordinate 3,454,456 downwards.
AACGCCTACAAGGACATATTGGTTTACATTGTCATTAAAATAGCCAATGAGTTTCACAAGGAAAAGTCCGACCTAGGCCTTATTGACGCACCCAGAAGTGAAACTATTACATTCCAGACAGTCATTTTCTTTATTGTCGACCCATATTAAGATGGAGACTCCTTGCGGAAGTACTGTTAGAAGACTAGTCATTTACTTTGTTGCAAATATCATTTTCTTCTCATCGGAAGCATTGGGTAAGTTACAGAGTTTTCTATATAGTAAGAGATATCTAAAGGTGGAATAAGTTGTGATTATTGACAATGAATATTCATTAGAATACCAACATCGTTAAGCAAGACCAAATGATTTGGATAGGAAAGTTTAAGCAAAACACATGCTTCTTCCTTTAGCACAATAAATATATGCAAGCAAATAATATGCATCGTTTAAAAAGAACAGGAATTGGCAACAATGAGGTTAAAACAAATAAATTAAGATCTAACAGCCCCTGCACGCAATTTTCTTTTTTGTTTGCTCGATATTTCTTTACTGAAAGGAGAGGTTACGCGATATTTTTTTTCGTACGTGTAGTGTTCGCTCGATTTTTATTAAGGGTTTACGCAACCCCCTCCTCAATTATCTAATGGTCCGTCCTAAGGCATGCAACTATTCATATTAATCAATTTTTCGTGTATAAGATTAAGCATATACTAAACGCAGAGACAATGTTCTTCGTACGTATAAATCGGCGCCAGCAACGGTATGTCGTAAACGTTTGACTGGCATTTGCATTGGATTGGTCTGGGGTAATTTTTCTTCTCCAGAAATTGTAGTTTTATTTAATTACAAATTGATGTAAAACTAACGAAATTAAACTTTCAATATTATGGTGATCCTCCTTTGCATCAAGCTTTTTATGGATTTTTTTCGACTGAAAAAACATAAAAGATATGTATCGTTATACTTCTAGACATTTCGTAATTAATGTACAACGTCTGATCTGTCACTGGCTCGGCAATATCGTAAATGCCCATCAGATGGGTTACTCAGATATACGTTGTAATAATGATGATGATGATGATGATAATAATAATAATAATAATAATAATAATAATAATAATAATAATAATAATAATAATAATGGAAAGCCATGGTACCAACAAAGTCTACCATCAGCAGTACTTCAAAATGAAAAGGCAAAAATATACTGGAATGTACCCTTTCAACTTGAGAAAGCTCCAGAAAACAGTGCCAATAAACCCGACATAGTTGTAAAAGATAAAGAAACTAATGCTTGGACACTATTTGAAGGCACAGTTTGTCAAGTTGGTAAGATTGCGGAGAGAACTGTTGAAAAACAAGAAAAAATACACGGAACTACGTGCAGGCATCAAAAAAGAGTGCAAAAGCTCAAGTGTAAATCAGATTAACATAGTGTTTGACTTTCTCGCATGACATCACGAACAGCTAAGAAAAGACCTAAGAACAATTACAAATACAGACAGGGAAGTGAACTTTCTTATAGAACGATGTCAGAAATGGATTTTAAGCCAGAACGTTAATATAGTCAAGAAGTTCTATGAATATGCATAAGCTGAAGAAAGGATTGAAAAAAAAATGATGAACTTAACCAGCCTAGACTTAGTCCGCTGGTCAATGTAAACATGATATATACAGACAAATAAAACTTGCCATAATAACTATATTTAAGTGTCAATGTATTTAGTTTCTACAACTAATTGGGGACACAACATGAAAAAACAACAACAAATAAATAAATAAATTTAAGGGAAAAAATACCATAAAATAATATAACATAAAGTTAAATATTAAAAAAATTATACCTATATCTATTTATATATATGTTAATAAAATTTAGATATATTGGGAACTTATAATATAAGATATATTCACAAACACTAGGATCAGTACTGCAAAAGATAACTTTGACAAAAATACATAAGGTCCTAAACCTTTAGAACTATACATTTCTTTTTCGTGTAGCAAATACTTTAATTTGCTATCCTTTTTGCAACTAATTTTAATGAAAAGAGCCTTTTTGACAACATGTAATTATACTTGAGAAATTGCACCGCGATAATTGATCCAATGACCTCTGTGTTAACAGTTGTCCATCAAGCTTTTTGATGTAAAAATATACAAAATTAGGAGATGTGTTTGTTTGTGGAAAACGAGTAACGTTCACAGTACAAATACGACTGAATGTGTGACCTACGCAGGGGAAAACTGGTTCGAGTTGAAATGGTATAGTACATTTTGGGGCTGTTTGGATTTAGGATCATTTGATATAGCATGATAATTCTGGATGGGCTCACTCATAATAGTTCGCTAGCAAATTGATATCTCGCAATCTCCGCGGACCGACCCTTTCCGAAAACGCTCGACATCTTTTAGTGTGGGTCTCCAGGGAACGGCGTGTGCATCAGTATTTGACCTGAGCGTATTATGCATCATAGTATTCCCAGTGACGTCGGAGATGTAGGGGGATATAGCACCCCACCTTTTCTACCTGCAAGGAGATGTGCAAGTTTAGTCTCCGAGATGCATCTCAATTAAAATACTACACGTATTTTATTTGAGATGCGTGGCGGTTGCTAAGAAACTTCCTTGTAACTCAAGCCCAATCCTAACTAATCCGTTTATAAATAGTTTCCGAGTCGACGGTATTGCTATTTGGAAATTTAGAGACTTTTCATGTCCTGTAGGTAGTGAACAAACTATTAGCTATTGATGAAGCTTTCTAAAAAATTATTTGCTGGAGAGTTGGCTTGAGCTGGTTTCTTCTACAATAGTTAAGACATGTCTTATAGCTTTTCAAAACGATCCTCAATCGATAAATCTTACAGACTCGCGGATCAAAACCTGTTTAAACAAGTATAAACCGGATATTATGCATCTCATTATCCAGATTCTTGGATAACGGCATATAAAAGAACAACCAGACTTCGCACAGTCTCCTTTTTCTCTCGCTCGGAAGAAAATAAAAGCAGACTCTGCCATCAGGGTAGTACAATACCTTTTGTTAAATTGAATTTTTCATCAAACTTTTTATGTCCTTTTATTTATTTATTATTATTTATTATATTTTGTCATGTTCTTTGTAAAATTCTACATCACAGGTTGGCAGGACGATCCTGTTGGTATAGCAGACCGTAATATTATCCCAGATAACAGATTTACAGCATCTTCATATTATGACTCTAGATATGCTCCAATGAATGCACGTCTGAATGGAGCAGCCAGAGGATGGGCACCAAGGATAGCAACCAATCCTAATGACTATCTACAGATAGACTTGGATCAAGTGTTTGTTATCTCTGCTGTGGCTACACAAGGTGCGAATGGAAGAAATGAATGGACTACGGAATATAAAATATCAACATCTATAGACAAAAATGCTATGGTATGGGCTACTTACAAAAATGGAATGGCAGACAAGGTATTTTTGATTTATGATTAACAAATGAATGCAAAATAAAATGATGACTTACCAACGCAACAATTATCAAAAATAGCCAGTTCCTAGCCTGTGAAGTCTCACTATCACTCAGAATCCTATTTTTATTCATTCACAAAATCGCTGTTTTTGATGAAAAGTAAAACCCTTTGGCGTGCTTTAAAGCCTGTACAATTACTAATCAAGCAGCACACGCTCGATCTTTAGACATGTTAAGCAACAGCTTTGCACATCAGTGCTATTTAAGAAAACCCCAGAAAGATCAAACAACAATTCTAAATGACAATTTAATTTCAAAGATGAACTTAATCGCTTTAGCATGGATTTAATAAATAACAACAAATACATTTTTTTTTTCTTATAAAAAGTAGTTTTGCTGTTGCTAAGAGTAATAATACTGTCGTCAAGAATGTATTAGATGATGCTATTTTTCTTTTAGTTGTTTACTGGTAAAACAGATATTAATACTGTTGTCAAAAATGTCTTATATGTTGCTATTTTTCTTCTAGTTGTTTCCTGGTAATACAGATAGTAATGCTGTTGTCAAGAATGTTTTGGGTGTTCCAGCTTTGGTCAGATACATCAGATTCATACCAACAGCTTACCACTCATGGAAGACGATGCGGGTAGAAACATATGGATTTATGAAAGGTAAAAATTCACAAAAAATGAGGAGCCGAATGTTGTCTGTGTTAATCGAAAATATCAATTCAGTCTCAATAGAATTATCCTTACGCGGTGAAAAGATGCAACCTTTGCCAGCAATGAACCTCGAAGCCATGTAATTAAAATTTGCTTCCTATAGTACTATTTTTTACGATAGTAAGTTTTTTTGACAAAAGTAATAAAATTGATAGGTCTTCAAAGGTTCTAACATTCTATTTTAGATCTACAGTGGACCTCACCAGCACCAACAGTGGACAATATCACGTCGACGTCAGCAATCGTAAGATGGGGGAACACAACAGGAAGCCCATTGCAAGCAAATCTAACATTCTATATTATAAAGTACCAAGACAACAACACTACCCGTACATTAAACGTATCAGGTTTTGAAACTAGTGTCAACATCACTGGTCTTTCACCAAATACAAATTACAGTGTTATAATTAAAGCTGTGAACAAAGCTGGTCATGGACCGTGGAGTTGTTCTACGAACTTCACAACGCTTCCAGACCGTAAGTATAGAAAGTTTAAAGCCCCGTCCACACGTACCCGAAAATGTTTGCATCCCAAAATTTTACGCAAATTTTACGAAAACGCATACATGTGCACGGTGAAACGATTGGAATACGCTGCGTGTGGACGCAAACATTTTCGTATCCGCAAAAAATAATTTGCATATACAAAACTTTTTGGGTACGTGTGGACGGGGCCTAAAGCTTTCTGAGTTTGCCCATTATGTAAACGTACTTGAAAGCTGAGCCAAAAATATATAATCAACTCTCGTCTTTTTTGCTACATTACGAAAACTGCTTCTCGCTATAGCGGACAAGAGAGAAACTACGGTATTTTATTTGACGTTTTAACAATAACCGGTACTTCTTTTGATTCTTTTCCCGTATACATAGCTTTTATTAAACGGGTGCGATGTCCACGTACTGTAAGTTTTAGAACGAGTTTTTTTCACTGCTTTATGGCCCAAGCGCGTAGCTTGCAAGCCTAAAAAATGGGGGGGGGGGGGGGGGGGGGAGGAACACGGTACGGACGTCGCACTTGGTTAAAAAGGCGGAAAATCAAAAAGTAATGTTAGCAGACGCATGTCAAAAGGGAACTGCATTGAAAGGGCTTCCTGTACGTGCTACAAGTTATGCATGTTTTAGTCGCTCAATAATAGAGGTTTAGATAGATTTTTAAAGGAATTTAGCCATAGTATTAAAGTTTTAAAAAAATGCTAGTTGCCAAAAGTGAAACCTTTTTCGCAAAATATTCGAATGCAAAGAAAAAAGCCAACAGCTCAAGAGCTCAACATGTGCTTCGGAAGGAAACGTACTTCAAACTTCTTCAGCTTTAGAGTTCAAGATTCACAACCGAGATGGAAAAATACTCCTTTCGTTTTTTCATCCTACATTGTAAAAATACTCAAAAACCCTTCAAAATTGAATCAGAATCTTCGTAAAAACTACGACTCACTGGACATGGATAGTTTTAAATTTCTTCACTTTTTTTATGCAAGTCGGCCTTAAACACAATCATAACCGAAGACATACTTTCAACTTCGTGAAAATTTTCCCTTCACAAATTCAGTTAAATTCAAGAGAGAATGAAATATTGTTAAGTTTGGAAATACTTCAAGAGTGGATTAGTCTAGAAAACTGCTTAAGTACGTCATCAAAGCCAGCTGCTTCTTCACCGGATCGATTCACAAAAGTTTAAATTGACGATGTAACCTTCCTGAAATAACACATTTACTTGATGGCATTGTAAACTTTTTCTTGTTATCGATCATATGACCTTAAAAAATGCTGCTATTCGATTGGCTGAGAGGAGTGTGATTTCTTCTTAATAGAGAGAATGAAATATCGTTTTATTGATCCTTGTCTTAGACGTTACGTTTAATTTTGTTTCGTCTTTATAGGACCATACGGTGATCCATTGTCAGTTACAGCATATCCCCTATCATCACAAAGTGTACGTGTTACTTGGCATGTAAGTTATTGCTCTATACATTACTCTACAATATTTGTTTTAGATAATGCAATAATATCCTAATGCATAAGTGTTTCTAATGTCTGGTAGTTTAAGGTTGTATTTATGAACAATCATGGTTCCTGGTGTGATGCCTTCACATGTCAAAGTGAACAATTCATCCTTGGTGTTGCCAACGCTCCTAAAACTCGTTTGTATTCTTGAAACTTACCAAGAGGTAACCAAAAACTGAATGTTTTTTTTCTCAAATACGATATTTATAAAAGGCTTGGTTATCTGCCTATATGATGGCTGAAAGCCTGATTTCTTTTTCATATTTGTATCAACTTTTGCATTCGTGTTTTTTGAAGGCCTCAAAGTGTGGATCCAATAGTCCTATTGGAGGGTACAAAATTATGTGTACAGCAATATCCATGAATGTTACCAAGGAATATGTTACAAGTGCTAACCAAACAAGCTACAACATTACAAGTTTAGAAAAGTGGACTGAATACCGAATCACAGTAAAGTGCTTCAATGACAATGGAGAAGGTCCTGCCAGTGCAGAGGTCACTGTACGTACAATGGAGGATGGTAGGTCATCGGAAATAATTCTCTATTAATTTGTATGCGTTTCGACCCACTCTCATCACATACCCGGCACCACTTCAAGATAATTTTTTTCCAATTTTTTTTTTGAAATGTTTCATCTTTATTCACATTTTTAAAAACTTACAATAGGAAATAGTAGGTCAACAAAAATAATTCTCTACTAATTTGTGTGTATTTCGACCAACTCCTCTCCACACCACACAGCACCGTTAAAAAAAGGAATGTTTGAAATGTTCATCATCCGCATACGCTGTGATGTAAGTAGTACGTGTATTTAAAACTCACATATTCATCAAAGTTATACGTACTTCAGCCCCAGGTAGACCAGAACATTTTGAAGTAACGGTTCTCAGTTCTTCGTGCATTCAACTGGATTGGGCTTTGCCATCTGAAGCAAATGGCATCATACGAGGATTTAGAATGCGGTATGAAAAACTTGTTAAAAGCAATGGCTTTTTAAGAAACACGACTTTGCCTGGTAATGGAACTTTAAGTTATGTACTAACTGGACTGGACAGTTGCACTACATACTCCTTCAAAATATTGGCATATACAATCAAGGATGGTCCATATACACATGAGATCCAAAAAACAACAGCTGAAAAAGGTGAGACTTTATTTAATTTTTGATTTCATTTGATTCCCATCCTATTAACTAATTTCAAATGTTTTTTGATCGCATGTCAAAACTGTTGACTAGAGAGAGTTTTGTCTATCAAAAAAGACATGGATTCCTTTCGATGACATTCACGACAGTCGATTTAGACATGTTAAAAACACTACTTACTTTCCTTGTGATTTTCAACCTTAGTTTGCCAGAGCAATGCCGTTGGTATAGCAGACCGTAATATTATCCCAGATAACAGATTTACAGCATCTTCACAGTATAACTCTAGATATGCTCCAAAGAAGGCACGTCTGAATGGAACAGCCAGAGGATGGGCACCAAAGACAATAAGCGACCCTAATGACTATCTACAGATAGACTTGGGTCAAGTGTTTGTTATCTGTGCGGTGGCTACACAAGGTGCGAATGGAATCCCTGAATGGACTACGCAATACAAAATATCAACATCTATAGACAAAAATGCTATGGTATGGGCTACTTACAAAAATGGAAGTGCAGACAAGGTATGTTTGATTATGAAGTTACAAATATAAAAGTTAATGATGCTACAATCGTACCATCGATAACGGTTTCAACGTAAGTATGATCAAAAACGTATTCTGCGGCTAAGCTGGGAAGCAGCAGATACATGTAAGCTTTTTGTTTCTTCCAAGGAATCACTGTTTTTAATTAATATTTAAACAACAAGAATGAATTCAAAAAGCTAAGCCTCATTTGAAGAGCTTAATGAGAAAACTCTAGTTTAGATCTTATTTTTACTCGACACCCCTAAGGTAAAATAGGCAGTCTTTGATCGCCAGGCAGTCATTCTGTATTGATGGTCAGGTGAATGCAGCCATTTTGCATGAGGATCAGGTGATCAAATTTTTCAATAAAGAGAGATTTTGATCACGTGATTCCAGCCAACCCTACTGTCCCTCCCCCATGCCCGCTATATTCAATTGGAGTCGGCCGAGAGGACCCTAGGGACGAGTTTGTTAATTAATGACACTCTGATGTATAGTAATAAATTTGCAACACTTGCTTTTTAAAATTCCAAATTCGTTCTTATCATCATTATGTTAATCTGGCAGACCTTATTATTAAGATTTTTTTATTTGTTCAATGATAAAAATGGTAGTGATTCTGTTGCCAAGAATGTCTTAGATGTTGTTATTTTTCTTCTAGTTGTTTCCTGGTAATACAGATACTAGTACTGTTGTCAAGAACGTCTTAAATATTCCAGTATTGGCACGATACATTAGATTCATACCAACAGCTTACAACTCTTGGAAGACATTGCGCGTAGAAGCTTACGGATATATGAGAGGTATTCACAAAATTGAACATTGAAATTTCTGTTTTACGTAGATACTTTTATGCGAACCACATTGGAACGTCTGGATGGTAACAAACTGTAGTGAAATTGGTGTAAAGCATTTTCATTTCCGATTTTAGACCTACAATGGACCTCACCAGCACCAACAGTGCACAATATCACGTCGATGTCAGCAATCGTAAGATGGAGGAACACAACAGGAAGCCCATTGCAAGCAAATCTAACATTCTATATTATAAAGTACCAAGACAACAGCACTACCCGTACATTAAACGTATCAGGTTTTGAAACTAATGTCGACATCACTGGTCTTATGCACTATACAAACTACAGTGTTATGATTAAAGCTGTGAACAAAGCTGGTCATGGACAGTGGAGTTGTTCTACGAACTTCACAACACTATTTGAAGCTCGTAAGTAACAACAGGTTGAAAACTGAGACTGGCCATTAAGTAAACGTAAAGAACAGTAGCGTCAAAATTATACATTCAAATCTCGTCTTGCAATATTATGCGGAAACTTGAGAATACTGAATGTAGTATGTCAGTGGCGCAAGGGCTTATAGAATAATAATTGACTTTTCTTTCGATTCTTTTTCTATAAACAGTGTATAACGGCTTCTTCTCTGTTTGAATTCCTTTTCAAAAACTAGAAAACAATAAAAACTACAGTAACATTAATCAAATAATTAATTTTCAATCTCCCGTTAAGAAAAAACCGCTCAGATTATGCATGTCTATTGCTGACATTGCAATACAGGGGGCTGTCCTGAGGTTGCTCAATGACGAGAGAGAAAAAAACAACAAAACAACAACAACAACAACAACAACAAAAAAACAAAAAAAAAAACAACCAACAACATCATAATCAACTGACCCAATTGGTGTTGCTCTAAAAGGAATATTCTTAAGAAACAATTGAATAACTCTTGGCTTTACCTCAATATCTGTTAACAGCTGCTAAGGTTGATTTTAAAACTGTCTGCAACTTGCCATTTCATCAACGTGACGTGAATTGATGTAGAGCCCAAAAATATAAAGAGAGAGGAAAAAAAAACGTAAACGCAAATTTACCCATGATAAATCCAGATCCTGCATAGAAAATTACATATTTTTTGGTAAAATGTAAATAATTCGTGTCTCTGTCCGTGAATTTGTTACTTAATTGATTGCTGCGATGATTCGATAAACATATATGCTGTAGCAATATGCTGCATAACGAATAAACGGCTGACTAACTAAATTTTTTATCATTTATTTGTTTTTTATATCTTTTACAGGACCATATGGTGATCCATTGTCAGTTACAACATATTCCCTATCATCAGAGAGTGTACGTGTTACTTGGAATGTAAGTTATTAGTTTACAGTATTTGTTTTAGATAATGCAATAATATCCTAATGCATAAGTGTTTCTAATGTCTGGTAGTTTAAGGTTGAATTTATGTACAATCATGGTTCCTGGTGTGATGCCTTCACGTGTCAAAGTGAACAATTCATGTTTGGTCAGGAATATATTCCTAAAACTTCTTTGTATATTTTTCAAACCTCCAAGGGTAACCAAAAACTTTGTGTTTTCTTTAAATGTTATATTAGTAAAATGGCCTCTTTCGATGATCAATAACCACTGCAAAACTGATAACTTTTTAACGTAAACAATGTTTCTCATATTCTTTTCTCAAATATTCAGTCTTTACAAATTATTGTCAACAGATTTTTATGCTCATTAATATTTACATTCGTATGTTTTGAAGGCCTCAAAGTGTGGATCCAATGGTCCTATTAGAGGGTACAAAATTATGTGTACAGCAATATCCATGAATGTTACCAAGGATTATGTTACAAGTGCTAACCAAACAAGCTACAACATTACGAGTTTAGAAAAGTGGACTGAATACCGAATCACAGTTAAGTGCTTCAATGACAATGGAGAAGGTCCTGCCAGTGCAGAAGTCATTGTACGTACAATGGAAGATGGTAAGTGATTGGAAATAATTCTCTATTAATTTGTGTATATTTCGGGCCACTCCGCTTCACACACGTCAACACTTCAAGATACGTTTCTTACCATTTTTTTTGTTTTTTTGTTTTTTGTTTGATATGATCCTTGATATTTTCATCTTTATTCACACTTTTTATGTACATGTATAAGTCTATGAAACTCATTTATTTATCAAATCTATATGTATTTCAGCCCCAGGTAAACCAAACAATTTTGAAGTAACAGTTCTCAGCTCTACCTGCGTTCAATTAGATTGGGCTTTGCCATCTGAAGCGAATGGCATCATACGAGGATTTAAGATGAGGTGCCAAAAACTTACAAAAAGCAATGGCTTTTCAAGTAACACGACTTTGCCTGGTAATGGAACTTTAAGTTATGTACTAACTGGACTGGACAGTTGCACTTCATACTCCTTCAAAATATTGGCATATACAATCAAGGATGGTCCATATACACATGAGATCCAAAGAACAACAGCTGAAAATGGTGAGCTTCTAGAATCGATTCCCATCCATTTTTTTAAACTGTTTTTTGATCAAAATATCAGAATTCGACGTAAATATTCTGGGGTTTTTTTTTTATATAATTTTTTTTAAGTAAATGACTTCCATTTTGAAACGTAAGATTTAAACATGCTAGCTAAAAAAGCAACATATCTCAATTCGAATAATTCTCAATCTTAGTTTGCCAAAGCGATGCAATTGGTATAGCAGACCCTAATATTATACCAGATGACAAGTTCACAGCAACTTCGTGGTATGGTGTTTCAAATGAACCTTGGGCTGCACGTTTGTATGGTACAGATGATGGATGGGCGCCAAATTCACAATCTGACCCCTATGACTTCCTACAGATATACTTGGGTCAAGTGTTTGTTGTCTGTGCGGTGGCTACACAAGGATGCAACGGTTGCCACAAAAGAACTACGCAATATAAAATATCAACATCTGTAGATAAAAATGCTAGAGTATGGGCCATTTACAAAAATGGAATTGCAGACAAGGTATATTTGCTTAGGAGTTATGACTAAAAAGCAAAAGCTAATGATTAATCATATGACCCGTGCAACTCTGCTTACGCACTCAAATTAAACCATTGGAAAAAGTCACGTGATGAGGGACGGGCGGGTTGACCTGATCTGGCAGAAAACCCAGTCCCCCCCCAGCTCACTGTATTGATCAATGGTTTAGCACAATTTTTTGAGCCTTTTTTACGACAAAAATTTGGTCATATGATAAAATGCTGCTATAAGCAATTTCGAAGCACTGCAAATCAGTGCAATTTTAAGAAAATGCTAGAAAGATATCATTGCTAGTTTTCTCGTAGCTGTTTACAGCGAACACAGATAATGATACTTTTGTGAAGTGTTAGATGCTGCAATTTTTTTTCTCGTCGTTTTCTGGTAATGGAAATAATAATACTGTTGTCAAAAATGTCTTATAGATGTTGCTATTTTTCTTCTAGTTGTTTCCTGGTAATACGGATGGTAATACTGTTGTCAAGAATGTCTTAGATATTGCTATTTTTCTTCTAGTTGTTTCCTGGCTATACTGATAGTAATACTGTTGTCAAGAATGTCTTATAGATGTTGCTATTTCTCTTCTAGTTGTTTCCTGGTAATACTGATAGTAATACTGTTGGCCAGAATGTCTTAGATGTTGCTATCTTTCTTCTAGTTGTTTCCTGGTAATACAGATAGTAATACTGTTGTCAAGAATGTCTTAGATGTTGCTAGTTTTCTTCTAGTTGTTTCCTGGTAATACAGATAGTAATACTGTTGTCAAGAATGTCTTAGATGTTGTTATTTTTCTTCTAGTTGTTTCCTGGTAATACAGATAGTAATACTGTTGTCAAGAATGTCTTAGATGTTGCTAGTTTTCTTCTAGTTGTTTCCTGGTAATACAGATAGTAATACTGTTGTCAAGAATGTCTTAGATGTTGTTATTTTTCTTCTAGTTGTTTCCTGGTAATACAGATAGTAATACTGTCGTCAAGAATGTTTTGGGTGTTCCAGCTTTGGTCAGATACATCAGATTCATACCAACAGCTTACCACTCATGGAAGACGATGCGGGTAGAAGCATATGGATTTATGAAAGGTACAAATGCACAAAAAATTAGGAGTCAAATGTTGTCTGTATTAATCGAGAATATAATTCATACTCAATAGGATTATCCTTACGCGGTAAAAAGATGCAACCTTAGCCAGCAATGATCCTCGAAGCCATGTAATCAAAATTTGCTTGCTATAATACTAATTTTTTTTACGATAGTAAGGTTCTTGCCGCGGGTAGAGGCACAAAGTAATAAAATCGATAGGTCTTCAAAGGTTTTAACATTCTATTTTAGATCTACAATGGACCTCACCAGCACCAACAGTGGACAATATCACGTCGACGTCAGCAATCGTAAGATGGAGGAACACGACAGGAAACCCATTGCAAGCAAATATAACATTCTATATTATAAAGTACCAAGACAACAGTACTACCCGTACATTAAACGTATCAGGTTTTGAAACTAGTGTCAACAACTCTGGTCTTACGCCCTATACAAACTACAGTGTTATGATTAAAGCTGTAAACAAAGCTGGTCATGGACAGTGGAGTTGTTCTACTAACTTCACAACACTAGTTGAAATTTGTAAGTAACGACAGGTTCAAAAATGAGACTGCCATTAAGTAAACGTAAAGAAAAGTAGCGCCAAAAATCACAGTCAACTCTCGTCTTGCGATATTACGCAACACCTTGTCTCTAGCGAAAACTTTAGAGAGAATAATACAGTATGTCAGTCGCGCAAAGGCTTAACGATAACCGTCTTCTCTTTTGATTCTTTTTCTGTGTATACAGTGTATTACTGCTTCTTTGTTTTTATTCCTTTTCAAAAAGAAGAAACATTTTTTGAGAATTACAGTTGCACGCACCCAACAGTTTATTTATCATCTTATATATTAAAAAAAAAGACTCCGCTATAACGCTAGCCTGTTATGGACATAGCAAGGAATACTCCTAAGGCTGTTACGGACAATGCAAGGGACATTCCTTTGGGTTTCCGCTGTAACTATGAAGGTACAAAGAAAACAAAAATATTACCATCAAACCATTTTATTTGCTTTCCAGTGTCAAAAAGGCATTAAACTTATAATCTATAAACAATTGAATAACTCTTTACCACAACATATTTCATGGCCGCTGCTCTCAATAAAATTGTCTGCCACTTGCCATTTCGTCAAAGTGACACTTGGCGTAGAGCAAAAAATTATAAAGTGAAAAGAGTATTTAGATCATCCCAGATGCTGGATAGAAAATTGCATATTTTTGAAGAAAATGTATGTAATTTCAAACTGTATATCCTTCCCTTTTTTCATGACCACTCACCATATCATCAACCTTAATTTTTAGAATAACGGCTAAGACTACGATTAGTCAAACGTGACCCTGAACCTTTTACTTTGCTTTGGTTTTACTTTGCATACCTTTTTCTCGTACAAGAAAACCAAAGCAAAAATATGTCAAAAGTATTTGTTTTAATACCTTTTACAGTACCATACGGAGCTCCAGTGTCAGCTTTAGCATATTCCCTATCATCACAGAGTCTACGTGTTACGTGGGATGTAAGTTATGTTCCTTTCTCTAGATTCTTTTCCAGTATTTGTTTTTGATGATGCAATAATACTCCAATGCATAAGTGTTACTAATGCCTGATAGTTTAACGTGGTCTTTATGTACAATGTTGGGGGTTCCTGTTCAATTCCTGTGTGCTCAGTTGAATAAGTTCTTAAAATCTGTTTGTATTTTTCAAACCTTTAAGGGTAACCAAAAGCTTAATGTTTTCTTTGAATGTTATAGTTTTTATAAGAGCATCTTTCGATGTTCGATAACCATTGCAAGACTGACGAGTTTTTCTCAAATACTCAGTCTTCACAAATTATTGTCTAAAGAATTTCATGCTCATTAATATTTACATTCGTATGTTTCGAAGGCCTCAAAGTGTGGATCCAATGGTCCTATTAGAGGGTACAAAATTATGTGTACAGCAATATCCATGAATGTTACCAAGGAATATGTTACAAGTGCTAACCAAACAAGCTACAACATTACGAGTTTAGAAAAGTGGACTGAATACCGAATCACAGTTAAGTGCTTCAATGACAATGGAGAAGGTCCTGCCAGTGCAGAGGTCATTGTACGTACAATGGAGGATGGTAAGTGATTGGAAATTATTCTTATCTACTGTGAACATTTAGACCCACGCCACCTCACACAACACCACATTAAAAATAAGGAATATTCTTGCCAAGCTAAGATTACCCCTGAGATTTCCATATACTTATAATATAAATATATTCCCGTTACGAGAAGTACCATGCTTTGAAAAAAGAGCGGCTGTATGAAAATATCGAGAATCGGCCGCCCACAGTCGCAAAAAATCGAATTATTTTCTTTTTCATGCACAATAAGACCGTCGTTCAAAGATTAAAAGAAGAGCTAGCATAAAATGATGAACTCGAAGGAAGGTTGAATATATTCCTCTTTCAATATTTGGGCTGATGCGGCTGAAATTGCCAACCAAAAGGGGGTCTTTTTCAAACACAAACACAGAGTGTTCTGTTGTCATATATTGAAGAGAGTTATAAGCATTTGAAATGTACCAAAACATGATAACGAGGCTAATAGTTTGTTGTTTCCAAACAAAGCTTTCTGATTTCAAACAGCCGTAGCTTTTTATCACTTTTTGTTACTATTATGGCACTGACATTTTAGAAGATCACTAATTTCGATATAATCTTTCTAATGAAAGCAATGTTGTATTATATAACCAATGAACTAAGGCACCTCAATATACACACCTTTTTTCATGAGGTCTATGTAATTATAAATGTGATTTCAAACTAACATATTAATCCAAACCATATTTACTTCAGCCCCAGGTAGACCAGAACATTTTGAAGTAACGGTTCTCAGCTCTACCTGCATGCAATTGGATTGGGCTTTACCATCTGAAGCGAATGGCATCATACGAGGATTTAAAATAAGGTTCAAAAATCTTACAAATGGCTTTTCAAGTAACACGACTTTGCCTGGTAATGGAACTTTAAGTTATGTACTAACTGGACTGGACAGTTGCACTTCATACTCCTTCAAAATATTGGCATATACAATCAAGGATGGTCCATATACACATGAGATCCAAAGAACAACCGCTGAAGAAAATGGTGAGCTTCTAGCATGGATTCCCATCGGATCCAATTTATTTATTCGTCTTTAAACCATGTTTGATCGAAATATAGAAGTTGATGAAAAACAGTCCGCTTTGAGAAGAATGATATGACTTTCATTTCAAGACAATCGATTTAGACATGCTAGCTAAAAACACTATACCACTTTTTTTTAAAATAACTATCTACTTTAGTTTGCCAGAGCAATGCCGTTGGTATAGCAGACCGTAATATTATCCCAGATAACAGATTTACAGCATCTTCACAGTATGACTCTAGATATGCTCCAATGAATGCACGCCTGAATAGTGCAGAAAGAGGATGGGGACCAAGGACAGCAACCAATCCTAATGACTATCTACAGATAGACTTGGGTCAATTGTTTGTTATCTGTGCGGTGGCTACACAAGGTGCGAATGGAATAGATGAATGGACTACGGAATATAAAATATCAACATCTATAGACAAAAATACTAGTGTATGGGCTACTTACAAAAATGGAAGGGCAGACAAGGTATGTTTGCCTATGAATTTACAAATACAAAAGTTAATGATGCTACAATCGTACCATCGATCGATAACGGTTTCAATTGGCTAAGCTGGGAAGCCTGCCATACATATAAACTTTTCGTATCTGAGGGAATTACCATGGATAACGGTTTCAACGCAAGTATTATCAAAAATCTATTCTGCGGCTTGAGCTGGAAATAAATATAGGCTTTTTATATCTGGCCAGGAATCGCTGTTTTTGTAGTACTAGTTAAACACCGAGAATGAATTTAAAAAGCCACATTTTAAGAGGTTAATAGCGCTCTTTTATTCATAGCAATCAATTTTCAACAACACACGCTTTTTGACAATAGGTTACATACAGCAAAATATATTCAAACTTACTAATTTAACATCATAATGTTAATCCTTATAATTAGAAAATGGCTAACCTTCTTATTAAGTGATTTTGTTTGTTTCCTGGTAATATAATAGTATACTTTTGTCAATAATGCCTTATATGTTGCTTTTATTCTTCTAGTTGTTCCCTGGTAATATAGATACTAGTACTGTTGTCAAGAACGTCTTAAATATTCCAGTATTGGCACGATACATTAGATTCATACCAATAGCTTACTACTCTTGGAAGACCTTGCGAGTAGAAGCTTACGGATATATAAGAGGTATTCACAAAATTGAAGATTGAAATTTCTGTTTTTAGTAAATACTTCTATACGAACCACATTGGACGTTTGGATGGTAACAAACAGTAGTGAAATTGGTGTTAAGAAGTTTCATTTCCCATTTTAGACCTACAATGGACCTCACCAGCACCAACAGTCGAGAATATCACGTCAACTTCAGCAGCTGTAAGGTGGAGGAAAATAACAGAAAGTCCATTGCAAGCGAATATAACATTTTATATTGTAAAGTACCACACGAACAACAATACTCGTATATCAAATGTATCAGGTTCTGAAGCTAGTGTCGTTGACGTCACTGGTCTTACGCCCGATACAAACTACAGTGTTAGGATTAAAGCTGTTAGCAGAAATTATCATGGACAGTGGAGTTGCCCAACGAGCTTTATAACGCCAGGTTCTGATCGTAAGTAACAAGCATACTGTTAAGTGTCGTATGGTAGTGTTTGTAAGTAACCACAATTTTGGAAAACATTATGTTTATTCTATCCGCCGGTGCACCATTGTGGCGTTTGCCATGTTTCATTATTATTCCCCGTCTAAAACAATACACAGGAAAAAGCAATGTCATCATTAAAGATAAGACATATAACATGACACGATGCAAAACCCAGGTCTGATATATGTTTTTTATGCTGTCATGTATTTTAGTGCCACCATGTATTGCAAAGCAGACACAGAAGGAGACGAACGAGGCGAGGCGGGAAAAGAAAGAGACTACCTGCATAAGTAAGTCATTCACTTTGTTTCTGATTTCAAAACGTCCATTCCATGTTTTTTCTTTCCAGCTCCTTCAAAAAAATCATTGTCATAGAAACAATCTTCTTTTAGGTTCGTCCATTGTTGCTACTAGTCTGGCATTCAATGTAGCGTTCTTGGTTTTCATCTTACTACTTGTGGTGTACATTAACCATCTTAAGAAACAACTTGGTAAGTATCAAAAAAAGCTTAATAACAATATTTCATTCTATTTTCACATGAGATTGCCTAACTAACAACCTGCAGTTATCAATATGCATTAATACTCTAGCTATCTGTTGAACCGTTATTTTGTATATTTATATATTTTTCTTTCTGATAATTCTAGAAGAAGCGAAGAAGGCAGAAAAGAGGTAACTTCTGACTTATGCATCCCAAAGGAAGTGATTATAATTGCTTATGCTATATTTCATTCTTGCGTTTTTGATGGCAGCCCCTTTCGTTAACCTTTTAAAATATTTTTTATTCAAAAACATACAAATTTTGTTTCATTTTCTTATTAAAAATCGCAAATCTCCGTTCTCTGAACTTAAGCCTAAATTCACTTAAGAATGCATTAATAACATTATAATTTATAAGATATTAAAGATAAAACTCGCGTTCTTATTGGCTGGCTACCGTGTTTATATCAGAGGACAGAGAAACGCTCAGTAGCGCTAAGTCATTGAAATATCTTATAAAATAAATATATTAAGTCTTATACTGATTCATATTATTTTGTATTTTATCGTAGTTTTTGTTTTTTTTTTCTATTTTCACACAATTCAGCGCTACCCTTTGAGTTTTTTTGTTTTTTTTTAACATTTTTTATTACTACCCTTTGAGTTGCCTAACTGAGTTAATTTTGTCCTAAAACATATATCTATTATTTAAACAGGCAAATGAATGCTTTCAATGAAGTGCTTTATTCGGTGAGTGTACTCTAGCTTGAAATTATGTAGGTTCCTTTGTTTATTTACTTTTGCGTCAAACGAACAACCCTGGCTTTTGCAAGGAGCAAGGGAATTTTCAAGCAATTAGAATTTTTTTAGGCTTTTGCCTGTCGAATACCCTTTTGGGATTACATAGGTGGTAGAGCATGGATGCCGGGGGTGCTGCAGATGCCCAATTAACAAACGATTCTGTTACCTCTGGATTAGGTATATCGTAATAGTGGAAATCTATCCATAGTTCAATACTCAATGGCATTTCTAATTATATATATGTATGTATATATTTGTATATAATGTTTTACAGAACACAAATGCAATAATCTCCGAAGGATCAGGACTTCCTATGCAACAATTGCCTTCCTATGACAATTCTACCTACGAGCCAATTGCTTCATGTGGTATCGTCACAGGTGCAAACTGAGGTCACTGGCCATCAGACTATACCATATAATATAGGACCAATCAACATTAACTCCAATGCCAGAACCATGCACAAGTCTAAACCCATACCTAAGCCCAAACCTAAGACCAAATAAAGGATATATGAAACTGCTCACCCAGGAGAGCAAGCGGAAAAACCTCAAGAAAGTTCTGCACCATCTTTGGCACAGACGTCACTCACATATCAGTCTCTGATACAAGAAAACCAGATTAAACCAGCTTACCAAAGTCTTCACTCTTATGTAAACACGAAAGGGAACGGGGACGCAGAATGTAACAATTGAACGTTCGTCTATAAAAACTGTAGCAGTAAATAGTAGTGGTAGTAAGTGATAACTGTCAGTGCTGTACGTTACTAGTCCGAATTATACTATGACAAAGAGTTCGCAAAAAATATATTTCGCTTCGATACTGCGAATACGTTGTAAAGCCTACAAAATGCATATGCTAAAGACTAGATATTTCTAAATCCACTCTCAGGGCCTTCCTTTTTAAACAATCGTTTAATCATAAGCTACGAGCCGATTGACTCATGCGGTTCTTTCGAATTACTTTGGATAAACTGGTCTTGGCATTTTATTTTTTTCGAATTCTTTTTCATATGTGTATATTATTTTTCTTGTATTTTATGCTGTACTGTATCGTAACTAAATTACATGGTATTGTAGTGCATTACAGGGTATTGTAGTGTATTACAGTGTATTACAGGGTATTGTAGGGTAGTACAGGGTATCGTAGTGTATTACAGGGTATGGAGAGTGTTGCATGGTATTGTAGTGTATACCATGGTATTGAAGTGTATTACTGGGTATTGTAGTGTATTGCATTTACATGGTATTGTAGTGTATACCATAGTATTGCAGTGTATTATAGGGTATTGCAGTGTATTACATGGTATTGACAGTGCATTACATTGTATTGTAGTGTATTACATTGTATTGTAGTGTATTACATTGTATTGTAGTGTATTACATTGTATTGTAGTGCATTACATTGTATTGCAGTGTATTACATAGTATTGTAGTGTATTACAGGGTATTGCAGTGTGTTACATGGTATTGATAGTGCATTACATTGTATTGTAGTGTATTACATTGTATTGTAGTGCATTACATTGTATTGTAGTGTATTACATTTTATTGTAGTGCATTGTATTATATTGTAGTGTATTACAGGGTATTGTAGTGTATTACGTGGTGTTGATAGTGCATTACATTGTATTGTAGTGCATGTATTACAATGTATTGTAGTGCATTACATTGTATTGTAGTGCATTACAGGGTATTGCAGTGTATTACAGGGTATTGTAGGGTGGTACAGGGTATTGAAGTGTATGACGTGTATACAGGGTATTGTAGTGTATACCATGGTAATACAGTGTATTACAAGGTATTGTAGGTTATTACAGGGTATTGCAGTGTATTACGGGGTATTGATAGTACATTAAAGGGTATTGCATTGTATTATAGGATATTGTAGTTTATCATATGACCCGTATCTGCCCGGGCGCACGCTCTTGATAAAACCTTCGGGAAAATGGCGTGAGCAGGGCCGTACGGCTTTGAGCGGCGAATCCATACGGCCCTGCTCGAAACCTGCGACCGTTTTATTTTTCTTTTCGTGAGGGTCATATGATAAAATGCTAATTGACTGAGTTAGGTCGGGCCGTACGGTAAAATATTTGGTTCTTTGTCATTTGTACGGTACAACTTGAGCCAAATATTTTTTAGTTCCGCCCTCCCATGTACTCAGTCAATAAGTACATATTATTCACAATTAAATAAAATATAACCAAACCAGTTACGAGCAAATCCTATCCATAACAGTTTAATCTTTTAGCATGTTTATTTGATAATAGTTTACTTCTATAATAATAGTTTGTCGGTTACTTTAAAAAATGTTTGGTCCCATTTGAAAAATTAAAAAAAATCTATCTTTTGACTAGATTATGGTTTAAGGTACTGCGCTCACGCTTTGGTACGCATCAATTTAATTGGCGCATGCTTTCTTGTGCGCCAGGACCGAATTTTCAATCGCACGATCTTCCAGTGCTTCGAATATTTCAATATGGCGGGCACGAGTTCACGGCTTTGAAATGCTAATAACTGATGTAGAAAATATATAGTCTGGTGCAGGCCCTATCGATTTTATTTTCGTCATCATTGTTTTTACACCTTAGCTATAATATATCAAACAAACAAACAAACAAACAAAAAAACAACAACAACAAAAGACAAAACAAAACAAAACAAAACAAAAAAAAAAAACAAAAAAACAAAAAAAACAAAAACAACAAAAACAACAAAAACAACAACAACAACAACAAAAAGTTATCGAGGAGTCTAGGCAGCGAGTAAAGTAGGGCTAATTTTACCTTTTGGATGTGAATACATAGCGAAACAGTCAATTCATGAGAAGAACATGTTTTTTTCATTGTCTGTTTACTTCAGCATTTCTTGAAAGTTTTACTTTCCTCATAGCAAAAACGTCCAGTAGAGTGCAAACAATTATTCCGTGAAACACTAATTGTTAATTAGTACAAAATAGTACTAATTAAGCAATAGAAAACAATGGAATTTGCAAGAAATTGTACAATTTAGTATTACTAAAGTTTCACGGCTATATTGTTTGCACTCTACCCCAGAGATCGCACTTTCTAATCTAAACACATCTATTGTTTTCTTTCGGAAATTCAATATTGGATAGTTTTTTTGGGCTGCTATGAAATTTAAACGAGCACCTTGACCCCTAATTTGTAATATATTTTATATATTTCTTATATACTATTCAAAAACTACTTATGTGCCGACTTTTAGGGGGAAAAAGTCATAAAAAGTTGCGCGATTGCAATATCTTTAGGTGGCTGCCTCCTACGCCATGAAACAGGCGCACAAAAACCGCTCAAAACAGCTGGAAAGCTTCCAAACCATTATTGAGGAACAATAAAAAAGTTTTATTCAAAAACCTGAAATTTTGCACGGGACTCTATATTTGTATTTTTGAATTTTCAAAAGCAAAATAGAATAATGGGTCTTATTCATAGATACATCGGTAAGCACACATTTTTTGGCACTCGATCATATTACAAATATATGTCAAGCGCAAGCTAGACGAAACAAAAATTTTGAACATGAATCTCACCATTTTCAAAATATTTTGAATTAGTATTTTTTTAAAAAAAGACGTATAAATTAGATTTCCTAAACAAATCTCACCATTTTCAAAATATTTTGAATTAGTATTTTTTCATAAAAAGACGTATAAATTAGATTTCCTAAACAAATAACGTCAAAATATTGATTACTGGTGAGCAAATATTATTCAGCAGAAAGTAGAGACTGCATGAGCAGATATAAAGAAACATTTTAACTTAATCACGATACAGTAGCCTTTGAAGATTAAATAAAGTAAACATCTACTATCTTGATACTGATTCTCATTATATGATTTTGAATATCAATATTTCCGGGTATCTTTACTTAATTACTGGTAATATAAATATTGATTAATAAGATAAATAAGATAGCTGTTTGCATCTTATCATATATGTTTTTAATATTAAATTCTTAATTTCCTTGATGACTGTTCTTGATCTGTGTTCATAAAGTTTATATTAAAATTTTTATATGCAATATGTGGTATGAAATGTAATATTTTGAAATGAAATGAAATGTAAGGAATGAAATGTATATTATTGTAGTTTTAGATAAGTTTAGTGATCAATTTAAAGAAATGTTTTTAATGAATTTGATTTAAGCTTCAAATATAAACCTTTTCAGTTTTATCCAAATTTCTTTTCTCATGATCAATATATTGTAAAGCGTTGTTGAAACCAGGCGATATTGACGCTATATAAAATACTCTTTATTATTATAATTTATATATCATCTATCAATAAAGATAAGTATCGCCTAATTATTATATATTTCACGTTATTTTCAATCATATATTATGTTTAAATAAAATAAAATTGAAGTTGAACTTGGTTACCAATCAACTACCGAGTCTCGATGTGAGTTGTTTGATGGATCTCTCTTGTGCTTCGAGGGGTTTTCTCCGGGTTTTACGGTTTTCCTCCCTCCTCATCAAAAATCAACTTCTAAATTCTAATTCGATCTCTGGGCTTTCACTTAGTTTGGAGCCTAGCTCTGTTGTGATTGTCCCACACTGTGAAACGACAGCGAAAAGCTTTGTAGATTTTATTTATTTATTATTATTATTATTATTATTATCATCATTATTATTATTATTATTATTTTATTTTTTTATTTTTTTTTATTTTTTTTATTTTTATTTTTTTTTTTGTAGATAGAGTCTAAATAATGGGAGAGCCATTGTTGTTTGACAGGTCAACACTTAGAGATCATTTATCTAAATTTCACCAATGGTCTTCTATCAAGGAGTTAAGCTTGTGGGTAAACTAATGCGTTTTAATTTCTGACAGATAGAACTTTGGGAATTTGTCACAGAAAGAGCAAAATTTAAATTGAAGGTGAATTTAACATTTTTAGTCTTCAAAGCGGCACCGTTCTCGCTACTAGTAGGCTATAACTTATAGTCTAGTATTAGTTCATCTAATCAGAACGCAGCATTGATTACCTAGACGTATGACCACTAGTTGGATTAGACTAATACTCAATATTACTTCCGTGCCAGACTTTTTCACTTTCGAGGTGGCTCGTTTAATGGAACAAGATAACTAAATGGAGGCTCGTGGTAATCAGTTGAAAGTACCAAGGACTTACTTGCTTTTAACGTCGTTATTCGCTTTACTATTGAACGATGTTATTGGTAAGTCTAATTATCCAAAGTTAGATTGCAAATTTAAAGAAAAGAAAAAAAAAAAAAGAACTATGTTTGTCTGGTTGTGGTAACGGTGGTGGTAAGTCAAGTATGTCATCGCTAAGCAATTCAATTAGATATTAGGAAAATGGATGGATAATGTCAATTTGTATAAAAGGATCTTGTAATTCTTCTTGTTCTGCTAATAAAGTTGAAAGAAGCAAGCAGAAGTGAAAAGTTAGAAACGGAACTCACTGGTACACTGATTATTCTATTCATTGGCTTTTTTTCAAGAGTCTTAAAACAAATAAAATATCTAAAAAAATAGCCTAGAATATATATTTCGTTTTAATGGCATGATGATATAAATATAACAATGTTATGTTCTCAGCTAGATTTATAGGTAAGTTATTGTACATGAAAGCATGTTAATAAATATATATTTAGGATCTTTAATAGCGACCATCAAGCCCTGACATACGATTGATGAGTAATGAATTATTATCATTATTATTGTTATTATTATTATTAGAGTACAAACACTATAAATGTGTAACATAAATACCACTAAATACTGCTAAATTATTCTAATCCTATTGTTTTCTATTGTTTAATTATACAGCTTCTCATTAATCCTATATATAAGTAACTGTCCAATTATTTTCTTAATTGGACAGGTCTTGTCGATATGGGATTAATTAGGCAGCTATATAAATAATAGGTAATGGGATTTCATGCTCCCTAATCAGGAAATAATTAGACACAAAAAATTCCTCTGACTGCCAAATTGGACTCGGCCTACGGCCTCATCCAATTTTGGAAGTCCTCGCAATTTTCCTCGTCCAATTATTTCTTAATTGGACAACATGGAGTCCTATTACATATACTAATTAGCACTATTTACTACTAAATAGTGCAAAAAATTGCACCCTTTTAATGTTTGTACTCTATTATTATTATTATTATTGTTATTATAATTATAATTATAATTATAATTATAATTATAATTATAATTATTATTATTATTATTATCATTATTATCATTATATGTTTATTTCAACTTCAGACATTTTTGCTACATGAATACAGACTATTGCGGGCATGAATAGTCTAAGCAAATATCTGCATGACTGGTTTTACAAAGATGTATACAAATTTAACAATTGTACAGACGTTTCACAATCTCAAAGTTCTGTGAAATAACCCATTTCTGACACTTTCTTACTATTCTTATACCATCAGTGATATCATCATTATTATTATTATCATTGATTACTATACTCGTGTTTTGAGCTATTAATTTATTTTACAAATATGTTTTTATAGATAAATAAGTATATATTATATAGATTTGTTATTTTATATTCATAATCTTTTCTTTTTTGTTTTATAATTATAGCTTTTATTATTATTATTATTATTATTATTATTATTATTGTCAATTTATTTCTTTTTTAGTTCAGATTTTGTGATTTAGTATTATTACACGCTTAATGTCTTATTATTATCATTGGTTACTATTATTATTATTATTACTATTATTATTAGAATGAAACACATCGCTTTAGGTAAAACACAATTAGTATTAGTTAAAATACATTAATATCACATATCACTACAGGTTGTCAGGACAGTCCTGTTGGTATTGCAGACAGTAGTATTATACCGGATGTCAGATTTACAGCATCTTCACATTACAATGCAAAATATACTCCAAAGAATGCACGTCTGAATGGAGTCAGAGGATGGGCACCAAGAACGAATGATGATGATAACGACAATCTACAGATAGACTTCGGCCAAGCTTATGTTATCTGTGCTGTGGCCACCCAGGGTTACGGTGTATCTGGAAATGATGAATGGACTGAACGATACAAGATATCAACGTCTGTAAATAATGCTGATTGGAATGTTTACAAATTTGGACATGGAGTTAAGGTAGGTGTCCTATTTTAGTTTCCTGCGGTAATACAGATAGCAATACCGTTGGCAGAATGTCTTCGCTATTTTTCTTCTAGTTGTTTACTGGTAATGCATATGATAATACTGTCGTCAAGAATGTCTTAGATGTTGCTTTTTTCTTCTAGTTATTTACTGGTAATACAGATAGTAATACTGTTGTCAAGAATGTTCTAGAATATCCAGTTCTGCTCAGATACCTCAGATTTATGCCAATAACGTATTATAATTGGAAGGCACTGCGTGTTGAAGCTTATGGTGTTCGCAGAGGTAATAAGTCTTGGCAATATTGTATTTATTCTGACTTAGTATTTAATCACACTTTCGAAAAGTTATGCTAGATTGCATACCATATATCCGTGGAAAATAATCTGGGAAATTGCACAAATTAGTAAAGTTCAGTAGAACTACAAACCTTTGCTCTGAATTGTACAATTTCGTTTGTTAACTTTTTACCGATAAATGGTGTGCACTCCATATCAAGCTTTACTCTATATGTTAGTGTCGAAGTTGAACTAGAAGCTAAGTAGTGAAAGCTCACTCCATATATGGTCGGTATGATCAATTTCATATTTGGATTGTGCGGAAAGGCGGCAAACAAAAAGGACGTCGTTTTATAACGAATTTGACATGAACATTTTCGAAGAGGAAAAGAAAAGACAAGTAAATAAAGACAAGTAAAAAAAGAAAAACTATGGAAAATCGAAGAAGGATACGGGAACGATGTTAACTCGTGGGTCTGCCTCGCAGACAACAGACACAGGGAAATACGACACTCAATGTTTGATATGTATAACCTTATTATTTTTGATTTTTGTTTAATTCGTGTATAAATAGATATATAGACCCCCGAGATGAGTTTTAGGTTTAATATGTGATTATTTTTAAGAATAATAAAAAAAAAGCTTTGTTATAGGTTTGTTGTGCAGCTCTCTACCAGTTGGTATTGGTAGTGGTAAGATACCAGAAAGTGATATGACATCATCATCAGATTACAACGGCACCACATCACCATCCAAGGGACGACTAAACTACATAGCAGAGTCATCATGGTGTGCTGCTAGAAATGACTCTTCTCCATATCTA
Organism: Actinia tenebrosa; assembly: GCF_029948245.1. Taxonomy (NCBI): domain Eukaryota; kingdom Metazoa; phylum Cnidaria; class Anthozoa; order Actiniaria; family Actiniidae; genus Actinia; species Actinia tenebrosa. Next base: position 3,427,442 of record NW_028292575.1, on the reverse strand, counting down.
CAGATTAACTTAGGATCGCCTTACATCATTTGTGGTATAGCAACACAGGGTGACCACATGACAGACCAGTGGGTACAGTCTTATCACATGCTGACATCAAATGATGGGTCTAATTTTACTAAATACATGGAAAACAGCCAAGTTGAGGTAAAGAAACACGGAAAAAAACTTTTCTGGCAACCCCCCCCCCAAAAGAAGAAAAAACCTCGCAAAGCCCAGTGTAAAACTATAATTTTGCTATTTGAAGCAGCTAGAGTTTGGATATATGAAATATCCAAGGCAAAATTCATTCTTTTCATATGTTAAATTTAACTTGGTATTTCCTATGACTTTTTTAGTACTCAAAAAGATATTCTTTATTCCAATAGTCATTTACTGGCAACTTCGACTCTAATTGTACAGTCAAGAATATATTTTATGACGGTACTGTTAGTCAGTACATACGTGTTGCACCCACAAGTCATTATGGGAGTACAAGCTGCATGAGAACAGAACTCTATGGAATAAAACACGACGAAGGTACATATAGACCTCGAGTCTTCATATTTGGAAAATTAGTTATTCTACGTAAATGCTCTTTTATAAGTTGCGTTGCAAGAGAAATTTAACGGGGGCGTTGTGGCACCGCGCAATTTTCGTTCTGGAGCTTATTTGCGACACAAGTTCAGGGTTGCACAATTACAGCCTCGAGGAAATATTACGCGAAATTTGAGTGTTAGAGATACATTCCATTTAGCCGATAGAACATAGAACTGATCGAATAGTGAAAAGAAAAGGAAAGGAAAGGAAAGGAAAGGAAAGGAAAGGAAAGGAAAGGAAAGGAAAGGAAAGGAAAGGAAAGGAAAGGAAGGAAAGGAAAAAGAAAGGAAAGGAAAGGAAAGAAAAGAAAAGAAACAAATCAGTTTAAAAACTGAATCTGGATTTGTTGATATATTAATGTTTTTGCTATGTTACAGGTTGTACATTGATGTTCGTTGGTTTGTCATACCCTAGTATCATCCCAGACCACAGGTTTACTGCCAGTTCTTCATATAGCGGAGATTACATACCAAGCAATGCTAGGCTGAAAACATCTAATAAAGCTTGGGCACCTTTAAAATACTATATTGGAGAGCGGCTGCAGATAGACCTTGGTTCTGTGGTGTTCGTGTGTGCAGTAGCCACCCAAGGTGCTGGGGTCTTTGCTAATGAGTGGGTATATTCATACAAGATTAGAGTGTCCTTGGATAATGTAAATTGGGATTATTACCAGGAAAGTAATATTGAAAAGGTAAATACGTGACAAGATATGTGAAAAGATAAGAAGCGTAGATCTAATTATTATTAAAAACCATACAAATAGGCTTTTTAAATAGAACCTCACATGTTATGTATCTCATCAAATTGCATAGAAGGGTACGTGGCGAATATTGATCGCCGACGCATTATTACATTCAGCTCAACCCTCTAAGTTTTGCGCGAGTGTGTTATAGTGATGCATTTCTGTTTTCAGTTATTTGTTACTTAAAAAGGGAGAAGAAATACTTTTACTTAAAATGTCTTCGTCTTAGACCTTTGGAGGCAACTCAAATAAAGATCACGTCAAGATAAACAGTCTAAGTCATCCAGTAAAGGCCAAGTTTATACAATTCCATCCCACGAGATATTTTAATCGGCCGTCCATGAGAGTAGAGGTTTATGGGATATCTTCAGGTTAGTGAAAAAAATAGAAAACGCGTTCAAGTTGGTTTATAAAAAGAATATCTGAAAATGTTGATAACCGACGCGAGACGAGGGCCAGACAAAGCACTAGTTTAGGCAAATATTTTGGAATTCATTTCATTGTCTAATTAATTTATCAGTATTAAAACTGGATCCATTCTTAGACAAACTAAAGTAAGTAATAAATATCATCGATTATAGCTTGCAGCTTTCCTCTTGGACTTGAAACACCTGGTATAATTCCAAACAGCCAAATGACTTCATCATCACTCCTTGACAGTGCCCATACTGCATCACATGGTCGTCTCTATGGTAGCAGCGCATGGTGTAGTAGTACGTCACCTAACACTCAGTACTTACAGATTAACCTGGGACAAGTGATGACAGTGACAGGTATAGCAACACAGGGTGACCACACCATGGATAAGTGGGTTACTACCTACAATATCAGTTACAGTATGGATGACAATCTGTGGAACACCTACAAAGCTGGAAGCAACCATGATAAGGTAGATACTGATATAAATTATATTTGATATGAAAAAAAGCAAGGAAATATTTACATGGATCAGTCATCAATATTTCCCCCAAAACTAGTTCAGACAGTGCTATTCTCTGCATTACACTGAAAGGTTACCGTGCCTATGCATCGAAGCGAGGCGGACGGTGGTGCCCTTGCAATGCTAAAGACCTTTTTTGACACCTTGTGCAATTATTTTTGTCTTTATCGTTTCAAGGTCAAGTGTACAGCAATTCTCGCGTCGATGCAAATCACGGTTACCTTTCAAGATGGTGCAGGGACTGCTACTATTTCTGTAGCTGTCAAACTTGCTATTGGTGTTAACTATTACATTGCAGTGCTAAATAAAATATACATTTCAACAGATATTCCAAGGCAATACTGACAAGGAGAATGTAAGAGTGCAATGGCTGAGTCATCCAATGACAGCAATACATGTTCGAGTTACACCACAGACATGGAATACTGCTATATGTATGAGAATAGAACTGTATGGATGTGACTATGGTAAGTACAGACATGGAATACTGCTATATGTATGAGAATAGAACTGTATGGATGTGACTATGATAAGTACAGACATGGAATACTGCTATATGTATGAGACTAGAACTGTATGGATGTGACTATGGTAAGTACAGACATGGAATACTGCAATATGTATGAGACTAGAACTGTATGGATGTGACTATGGTAAGTACAACACGAAGCCTTTGTTTACAACATCTTATGACATCATATATGTTTTTAGTTACCATACCAGTGATATCAGGTCTGACCAATCAAAACCTTACAGCAGCATCCAATAGCTATGTAGATCTGGTGTGTATTGTGCAAGAACCATTAATACAGTACATCAAATGGTACACTGGTAACACTGACATCACCAGTCAATCTATGGGTGTGGTACGTGGTGATAATGGAGTCAAGAATTCTACGTTGAGAGTTAACTACACGTCCGACGATGATGTATTCAATGCCTATGAGTAAGTACAGCAGTAATGTATGAACATATATACCCCTGGCACTGAGTCCCTAGAGGAATTGTTCTGCGGGACAAAACAATGGATCTTTTTTGGCATAACCAAAGGCAGGCTATTGTTTACGTTTTGTTCCCAAGAACATTTCCTCTAGAAATTCCATCTCAGTTGACTATAGAAGTCTGCTTCTTTTCATACAAAATCCTTTACTGCACAACACCCATTCTACTGACTAACATATTTCTTTCGTCTAGTTGTTACAGGTTTGAATCCTCGCTGTTGTGCAATAAACCGTTCATTTGTAGAGCATTGTATGGAAATAATAAAACAGACGCTGATGGGATAAAAAGTACAGTGGTAAAAGTAAGATATGGTGAGCATTGGAAAATTCATTATATTATCTGATATGGTAAATAAATTATATCATTAGAAGAAAAAACTTTTATGAGATTTTGTAGGTGATATGTGCCTTAAGTACTGGTTTAATTCTGATCCAGTAGAAATTCTTAGTTCGAGAGAGGTTGAAATAAAATGACAAAAACTTCGATTAAATGAGTTCATGTAACCTGTGACGTCATATGAGTTAGTTAACAAAAACGGCACATATTCTAAGAAAGACACTTAGGCACTTTAAAGCCTACTGCGCTGAGTCAAGTGATCACCGACCTAGAGATCTACACCAGTTACAATATTACTATCAAAGCCGTTAGTATAGTAGGTCATGGGAAATGGAGTCAGCCAATGAACTTCACAACAGACTCAGACGGTAAGTACGACACGGTGTCTTAAAATGTATTGATCTTTTCATCGGAATATTCCAAATATTTATAATAAAAAGGATGAATCATTGCGTGTCTTGTGTGCTATGTCTTTTAGTTCCCTTGGGTTTTCCTAACTCGATTACAGGAGAAGCCTAGACTTCACAAATAAAGTAAACGTATTACTTGGCAGGTGAGGTCCATAAATCTTGAAAACCCAATAAGTATTCAGTATAAGTTCGTTGAGAGTTTGCATTCGTTTATTTTTAAGGCTCCAACATCTGGAATCAATGGTCCTTTTCTTGGATACAGAGAATTTTGAATATCAGGAAGTGATAGACATGAAAGTACAGCAACTCTTCAACAAACAAGTAACACGTTCAGTGGTCTGAGAAAGGGGACAGTGTACAACGTCACAGTGGTCATACGTAACGATAAGTGAGATGGGCCTATTAATGACCATCTAGCCCAGCGAACAATAGAAGATGGTGGGGTCTTCTGATGGATTAACATATCTTTGAATGCAATCTTATATATAACGTTGTTATTTTTGTTGTTGTTGTTGTCGTCGTTGTAATGCAAAACTAAGCTTGAGACTGAGTGTTCTAAATACTCAATAGGTACTTTCTTGCAACGGAGAAAACAGCACATCTAACAATTTGAAATGTGCTTCAACGTACACCTTAAGGCTTGCCACCAAAACAATAACGTTTTTTTAACCTTTTTTTTTTTTTTTTTTTTTGCTCTTCCAAACATTACATAAATTTTGTATCTTTTATGTATCAATTTTACTCTAACTCATGAATCAATTTATTACTTTAACCAGCTCCCGGACTGCCACAAAACTTCCAAGTCACTGTGGGCTTTGCCAAGTGAAACAGAATGGTATCATAAGAGGGTTTAAGTTGCGCTACGGAAAAAATGGTAACTCTTCAGAGAAGGATTTACCTGGTAATACGACTCTGTCTTATGTACTGAATGGACTGGACAAATGTACTCTGTACTCCTTCAAAATGTTGGCCTACACAATAAAAGATGGTCCTTTTACACCTGTGATCCTGAGAACAACAGCAGAAAATGGTAGGCATTGATATATGTACTGCTTCATAAACTCGCAAGAGTGTTTTGTCAGGATTTAACACAAGACGTCATGATTTCTGTTGTGTTTCCTTCATGAATTATTAAGGAGTGATTTTAAATAAATATATATATATATATATATATATATATATATATATATACATAACTGTTTTGTTGCATTGGTGAGACGTGAGATCTTTACATTGTCAATCCATTTATCCATGGGACTATACTGTTTCTTTTACAATAAAATGAATAATTAATTTAATCTTTGTTCGAAGCTGTTTTTGCCTTCGCAAATGAAAACTATTGTGTCTAAATACAAGTACACAGTTGTTGAAGATGGCTTCTATTTCCTTTTTTAAATTCTCCAGCTCCAAATGGTTTTACTTAATCTTGGGATTAAAAATTATTCACCCCTGCATCGCTCTTTCTGTGCCACAAGTAAATAAACGCTAACATAATGCTTTTCTGTTTAACTTCTCTAGCTCCAAATCCTCTTACTAATCTTGGAGGAAACATCATTCACTCTATCGTTTTTTCAGTGCCACAAGTAAACAAACCGCTGTCATAAATAATGCTTTTTTTAAAACTTCTCCAGCTCCAATTCCTAGTCGTTCCATGGCATAATCCACCATTCAAAACATGTACAATTATGGCATTATCGAATATAGAACACACACAGTTAAAAAATTACAATATATAACATGACATTTTGGGTCTGTCGACACCGCTAAAAAACCGCTGATTGGCTAATTGAAATATGAACTGAGAGTGCGCAATGTGGTTTACCGCTGAATTTATCGCAGGCGTTCTGACAAAATGGCGGACAAGGAAAGGACTCCTGTCGAGCATTTTTCCTTCCGAAAATCGCAGTTTTTATCTCAAAGACCTTGATTATTTGCCATAGTTTTTTTTAATCAAGAAACGACACAGATGAGAAACACGATGTCCGGTAGATGGTAAATTTTCAAGTTTTTAGTCTTATTCGGACAAAAACAAGTCATCGAGTAAGCTTACTTTTATAAAAAGACAGAGAAGAAATACAATTATTGTTTTCTTGTTCCAAGTCTATTTCAAGATTCTGAACTTGAAAAGCTCATCGATTGTCAAGATAATCAAGTAAATATAGTCATGGACGATGTAAACTTTAAAACTCGCAATAAAAGCTATAGATGAACATGCTTTACATGGGCTTCAACAAACTTTCAGTTTCAAGACGATTTGGAATACAGACTGAAGTTGCTTTTAAAAGGCTAGTTTAATCACCTCCTGGTTTACAATTAAATATTTTCATCACTATTAAAAGGAATTAAATGCAAATTAGAGTCTATATTAAAATGTCTCCAGTGATATTACTTTCATTTTAGTTCAATATTCATCATATTATTATAAATGAAAAAAATCATAATATTATAATAATACTCATTATGTCTAGTGTGGAAGTATGATCCATGCTGGACAGTTCTGTATGCGCTAATAATCTCACCTGATTACAATATCGATCAATGAATTACAAATGCGTGATAAACGAACGCCCTAAACAAACTTAAATACAATAACAACTCTGGCCATGACTTTAGCCGTACCTGCAATGTTTAACTACAAAGTTCATGAAAGCTATAAATCGATCTTGTTCATAATTCTTGTAACAGCGAATTAACATAAATTACCAAAAAAGGTAAATCAGACCCAGCCTGCGCGGCAGTTTTTTACTTTCGCGTTTTGTTTTACACGTGCAAAATCATTTGTAGTATTATTCGTTTATTTTTTCGTATCATAAATTTATGTAGGACTTTTAACCGTCAGGTATGTAAATAGTGCATTATTTTCCTTATATTCATATTAGTTTTGTAATATTTTGTTTGTTTTTGTTTAGAAACCTCAACTTACGTATACAGTAACCTTATTTCACCTTATCTCACCTTATTTGTCTCTGCATCTTATTGTATTTCGACTGATATTAAGTTACATAAATAAATCGTTTGGCAACAAACCAGCGAACGTTTCTACGTTTCAGTGCCTACAATCCTCAATGGAAATGTAACTTTAAACCGTTGGTTTGGCCCTAGCACGAACCACTATATAACCAAAACGACTAGATGCTATAAAAAAACCTAATTAATTAGACCACACACCACTTTGACAAAGAAAGATTAAACATATCAAAACTGTGGCATAACAATATTATATTCTGATTATTAATTATTTCCGAGTATCTTTACTTGAATACTAGTAATGTAAATATTAATTAAATTAATTGGAAAATAATTTTTGAACCTTTTTTTGAAATTTTGAACTTTTCTAGTTACCCAATAAATATATTTATCGCCTTATTATTATATATTTCACGTTATTTACAATCATTATATTATTTTTAAATAGAATAAAAATCGAAATTGAATTTGGTTACCAATCGGCTACCTTATAAATAATGGCAGCGTCTTTCTTGTTTGACAGGTCTATATTTAGAAATCATTTATCTAAATTCCCCAATGGTCTTTTAGAGTGGTTTTCCTTTACCCGTGAAATGCACTTTAGATAGGGTATTAAGCACTACCTCACGATAACTCTTTTGTTTTCTATTGTCTTTTTGTGACTATCACACTCTATTTAGTACACTTCCTTTCACGGAACCACTCTATCGAGGAGTTAAACTTGTAGGTAAACTAATATGCGTTTTAATTTCTGACAGATAGAACTTTGGGAATTTGTCGCAGAAAGAGCGAGAAAACTATGGAGGTCAATATTATTGTCGTTCTTGTTTCTTAGTGATCGGTCCTAGATCCTATGCAAACACAGCCGTGCCGCATAGTGATCGGTTCTGTGTAAACTATTTGAATTAGCAATTTTTAGTCTTCGAGCCCGAATAGACTCTGAGTCAATAGAAAATGAGGCCAACGTTTTAGTCAAATCCAGAATTCATCTTCAATTTAAAACTTGTTTGCATCTATCTAATATGAGGTTTTTGGTCTTCAAAACCGGACCGTTCTCGCTACTAGTAGGCTATAACTTATAGCCTAGTATTAGCTCATCCAATCAGAACGCAGCATTGATGACTAGATATATGACCACTAGTTGGATTAGACTGATACTCAATATTACTTCCGTGTCAAACTCTTTAATTTTACTTTCGAGGTGACTCGTTTGATGGAACAAGATAACTAAATGGAGGCTCGTGGTGATCAGTTGAAAGTACCAAGGACTTACTTGCTTTTAACGTCGTTATTCGCTTTACTATTGAACGATGTTATTGGTAAGTCTAATTATCCAAAGTTAGATTGCAAATTTAAAGGAAAAAAAAAAAAAAAAAAAAAGAACTATGTTTGTCTGATTGTGGTAACGGTGGTGGTAAGTCAAGTATGTCATCGCTAAGCAATTCAATTAGATATTAGAAAAATGGATGGATAATGTCAATTTGTATAAAAGGATCTTGTAATTCTTCTTGTTCTGCTAACAAAGTTGAAAGAAGCAAGCAGAAGTGGAAAGTTAGTAACGGAACGCACTGGTACGAGGATATATCTAGCTTTTGCTAACCAATAAAATATAAAATAGCCTAGAATAAATATTTCGTTTTAATGGCATGATGATATAAATATAACAATGTTATGTTTTCACCTAGATTTATGGTAAGTTATCATAAGTATGTGTTGAATAAATATGTGCTTAGGATCTTTAATAGCGAGCATCAAGCCCTTACAAAAAATCGAATAATGGTAAATAAGGTGAAAAATATGCTTCGAAATAACCAAAAAGAATTAACACTTATTTCGGAATGGCATTTATTTTATTTCGGATGTCCCCATAAAGACGTTTAAACGGCCAATCCTTATATCAATGCAAGGGCGAATATAATTTCAGTTTTAGGGGTTAATCTAGAGTTTTTTATCTAGATTTTTATTTGCAAGGTATTTTCAAACTGGTGACCACCAGGATTCAATTTTATCATCTATTTTTCGTTACTGATTTTTGTCTAAATAATCAAAAATGATTATTTACATAGACCGCTGAAACCATCAATGTTCCACCTAAAATTTGTCTTTTCTTCATTGATTTTTTTGTACATAATAATAGTTTATATATTCATTAGTAATTATAATTTATTTTTTAAACTGTACATTTTTAATCTAATACGTTTTCGGTAGTAGACTGATTCCATAAGGCTGCGGTTAGACTAGTGCTAGAACCGTGCTTACTTGATCATCTTTTCGGTTTCCTTAAAGCACATTCCTAGTGGTGTTCAGCGTGACCGGCAAAGCACGGCAGCCCAAGCTTGCTTGAAATGTGATCCAAAATGCTAGGACAAACGAACCGCAGCAAAACACTCAAGCATACTCTAGACCATGTTTGAAGCTGGCTAAGCAAACAATGTTAAGTTCCTTAAAAATATCAGCCAATGAAATGCTTTGTAACTTTGATAAAGGTAGTGATGTGACCAATATTCACCATACTCACTTCACATCACTTTGTGCAATAGCTAATTGATCAAATTGTTCATAATGTCGAATTCAAAGCAACTGGATTCCACTAGCTCAAGAAGAGACTCATATCTTGGAAGTAGCGGGAAATCAACAAAAGTGAATTCATTACATGAAAACGGGAAATAATCAATCTGTTTCTGATCAGTTGTTGGTATGAAATAACCTTCTCCTTTGCCTATGACATGCCATTGCTTGCCGTCTATCTGTATATATGGTCATTAAGATCAAAACGGCGTTAGCTTCCGATCCATGATTGTAAGTTCAAAATATACAACATGCATGACTCTGCATGTATATCTTACCAGCTTGATTGACAGGTTGTCAAAGTGAAGCAAAGACACGTTTATCAGTCTGACCACTACTAGCCTGCGTCACATCCGGAATTTTACGACGAAAATTCCGGATGTGACGCAGGCTAACCACTACAGGCTTTTTCCACATTCCTAAAGATTGCTTGAGTGATGTCTCAAGCATGTTTGCTTTCTCTCTGCTTAAGCACTATCTTGTAAAAAGGGAGGATTTGTTGCACAAAGACCGCATGACAATGTCCGTGACCTACTTGCCATACTTTTAAACAAGGTTTGCAACAACGTTCAAAAGGAGCCACAGCTTATCCCATTGGATGGCGAACAATTTAATCTAAAATCTACTAGCACAAGTCAGGATGCAAGGCTCGACATCAAAGCTGGATCGTTTTGGGCACAGGGAGTAACTGCATTTTTTGATGTAAGAGTATCGCATGTTAATTCCAAGAGCAACCAAAACAAATCCACTTCTACAATCTTCAAGGATCAAGAAAGCGAAAAAAAAGAGAAAGTACCAGCAAAGAGTAATCGATGTCGATATGGGAACTTTTACGCCCTTAGTTTTTGGTACAAATGGAGGGATGGGAGCAGAATGCCAGATTTTTCTAAAGCACCTTACTGAGAAATTAACCAAGAAGACAGGGGACACATATGCAAGTACTATAGCATGGATTAGAACTCGATTATCTTTTGAAATAATTCAGCCAGTACACATGTGTGTCAGGGGGACAAGAACCCCTTTTTTTAAGGACAATGAATTCTTGAATGACTTTAATCTTAACGCCAATGTAGCGGAAATTTAGAAATATTTAGATTTTAATAATAAATGTATAGTTTTAATATAGTATTATATCAGTGTGAAGAGCTGGACTCGTGTTTTGAGCTATTAATTTATCTTACAAATATGTTTTCATAAATAAATAAGTAAATATTATATAGATTTGTTATTTTATATTCATAATCTCTCCTTTTTTGTTTTATAATTATAGCAATATTCTTATCACGTCTCATATTATAATGAATTATTAGTTAATTATTATTGTCAATAAAGTTATTTATCATTATTATTATTATTATTATTATCATTATTATTATTATCATTGATTATTATTATTATTACTATTACTATTAGAATGAAACACATCGCTTTAGGTAAAACACAATTAGTATTAGATAAAATACATTAATATCACATATCACTACAGGTTGTCAGGACAGTCCTGTTGGTATTGCAGACAGTAGTATTATACCAGACGTCAGATTTACAGCATCTTCACATTACAATGCAAAATATACTCCAAAGAATGCACGTTTGAATGGAGCCAGAGGATGGGCACCAAGAACGAATGATGATGATAACGACAATCTACAAATAGACTTCGGCCAAGCTTATGTTATCTGTGCTGTGGCCACCCAGGGCTACGGTGTATCTGGAAATGATGAATGGACTGAACGATACAAGATATCAACGTCTGTAAATAACGCTGATTGGAATACATACAAAACAGAAAATGGAGCTAAGGTAGGTATCCTATTTTAGTTTCCTGCGGTAATAAAGATAGCAATACTGTTGACCAGAATGTGTAAGATTTTGCTATTTTTCTTCTAGTTGTTTACTGGTAATACAGATAGTAATACTGTTGTCAAGAATGTCCTAGAATATCCAGTTCTGCTCAGATACCTCAGATTTATGCCAATAACGTATTATAATTGGAAGGCACTGCGTGTTGAAGCATATGGTGTTCGCAGAGGTAATAAGTCTTGGCAATATTGTGTTTGTTCTGATTTTATATTTGGTCACATTTTCGAAAAGTTATACTAAATTGCATACCATATAGAGTGCAAACAACATAACCGTGAAACTTTAGTGATACTAAATAGCACAATAATTTCATTCAAATTCCATTGTTTTCCATTGTTTAATTAGCACTATTTTGTACTATTTGGTAATTAGTGTTTCACGGATTAATTATTTGCACTCTATCCGTAGAAAATAATTTAAGAAATTGCACAATTTAGTAAATTCAGTAGACCTAAAAAACTTTACACTAAATTGTACGATTTTGTTTGTTAACTTTTTCACCGATATATGGTGTGCACTCTAATACCTTTATTACTTGCAATTTTTTTGTTTCGTGTGTAAATAGATATATAGACCCCCGAGATGAGTTTTTTGCTCTTAGGGTTAATATGTGATTAAATATATTTTTAAGAATAATAAAAAAAGCTTTGTTATAGGTTTGTTGTGCAGCTCTCTACCAGTTGGTATTGGTAGTGGTAAGATAGCAGAAAGTGATATGGCGTCATCATCAGCTTACAACAGTACCACGTCACCATCCAAGGCAAGACTAAATTACATAGCAGGGTCATCGTGGTGTGCTGCAACAAATGACTCTTCTCCATATCTACAGATTAACTTAGGATCGCCTTACATCATTTGTGGTATAGCAACACAGGGTGACCACATGACAGATCAGTGGGTACAGTCGTACAACATGCTCACATCAAATGATGGGTCTAATTTTACTAAATACATGGAAAATATCCAAGTTAAGGTAAACAAACACGAAAAAAGACTTTTCTTGCTCCCCCCCCCCCCCCACCCCCCCCACCCCCCCCCCCCACCCTCAAATAAAAATAAATGGATAAAATAACATAGCATAACATAACATAACATAACATAACATAACATAAAATAAAATAAATAAATAAATAAAGAACTCGCAAAGCCCATTTTGCAGTTTGAGGTAGTTAGAGTATGGATTTACGAAATAGCTAAGGCAATTTCATTCTTTTCATATTTTGATTTAACTTGGCTTTCCCTATAATTTTTTCGTTACTCAAAATTATATTCTTTATTCTAATAGTCCTTTACTGGCAACTTCGACTCTAATTGTACAGTCAAGAATATCTTGTATGACGGTACTGTTAGTCAGTACATACGTGTTGCACCCACAAGTCATTTTGGGAGTACAAGCTGCATGAGAACAGAACTCTATGGAATAATACACGACGGAGGTACTTACAGACCTCGAGTCTTCATAATTGAAAAATTAGTTATTCTACGTAAATGCTCTTTTATAAGTCGAAAATTTTAGCTGAAAATAATATGTGCAACAACGTTGCAAGAGAAATTTCACGGGGGTGTTGTAGTACCGCGCAAGTTCCGTTCTGGAACTTGTTCGCGACACAAATTCAGGTTTGCACAATTAGGAGCCTCAAGGAAATAATACGCGAAATTTGAGTGTTAGAGATACATTCCATTTAGCCGATAGAACATAGAACTGAACGAATAGTGAAAAGAAAAGAAAAGAAAAGAAAAGAAAAGAAAAGAAAAGAAAAGAAAAGAAAAGAAAAGAAAAGAAAAGAAAAGAAACAAATCAGTTTAAAAACTGAATCTGGATTTGTTGATATATTAATGTTTTTGCTATGTTACAGGTTGTACATCCATGTTTGTTGGTTTGTCATACCCTAGTATCGTACCAGATCACAGGTTTACTGCCAGTTCTTCATATGGCGGAGATTACATACCAAGCAATGCTAGACTGAAAACATCTAATAAAGCCTGGGCACCTTTAAAAAACTATGTTGGTGAGCGGCTGCAGATAGACCTCGGTTCGGTGGTTTTCGTGTGTGCAGTAGCTACCCAAGGTGCTGGTGCTCTTGCTAATCAATTTTTACGTTCATACAAGATACGAGTGTCCTTGGATAATGTAAATTGGGATTATTATCAGGAAAAGGATTTCGATCAGGTAAATAAGTGACAAGATATTTGAAAAGATGAGAAGCGTTAGACGTAATAGTCAGATTATTATCAAAAACCATAAAAATAGGATTTTCTATAAAACGTCATATATAATGCATCTCAACAAATTGCATAGAGCGTTACGTGGCGAATATTGATTGCCGATGCATTATTACATTCAGCTCAGCCTTCGGGTTTCGAGCGAGTGTGTTATTGTGATAATGTATATTTATTTTCAGTTATTTGTTTCTCAGTAAGGGAGGAGAAATACTTTTACTTAGAATTTATTCGTCTTAGACCTTTAGAGGCAACACAAATAAAGATCACGTCAAGATAAACAGTCTAAGTCATCCAGTGAAGGCCAAGTTTATACAATTCCATCCCGTGAGATATTTTAATCGGCCGTCCTTGAGAGTAGAGGTTTATGGGTTACCTTCAGGTTAGTGCAAAGATAGAAAACACGTTCACTTTTTAAGTTGATTTATATAATTATCTGAAAATGTTGATAACCGGCGCGAGACGAGGGCCAGGCGAAGCACTAGTTTTAGGCAAATATTTTGGAATTCTAATGTTCATTGTCTAATTAAGTTATAAGTGTTAAAACTGGATCCATTCTTAGACAAACTAGAGTGAGTGCTAAGTATCGTCGATTATAGCTTGCAGCTTTCCTCTTGGACTTGAAGCACCTGGTATAATTCCAAACAGCCAAATGACGTCCTCATCACTCCTTGATAGTGGCCATACTGCACCACATGGTCGTCTCTATGGCAGCAGCGCATGGTGTAGTAGCACGTCATCTAACACTCAGTACATACAGATTAACCTGGGACAAGTGATGACAGTGACAGGTATAGCAACACAGGGTGACCACACCATGGACAAGTGGGTGAGGACCTACAATATCAGTTACAGTATAGATGGCAATCTGTGGAACACCTACAAAGCTGGAAGCAACAGTGATAAGGTAGATATTAATATGAAATATATTTGATATGAAAAATAACAGGGAAATATTTACATGGATCAGTCATCAATATTTCCCCCAAAACTAGTTCAGACAGTGCTATTCTCTGCGTCACCCTGAAAGGTTACCGTGCCTATGCATCGAAGCGAGGCGGACGGTGGTGCCCTTGCAATGTTTAAGACACTTTTCTGACACCTTGTGCAATTATTTTGTCTTTATCGTTTCAAAGTCAAGTGTACAGCAATTCTCGCGTCGATGCACAGGGACAGTTACCTTTCAAGATGGCGCAGGGACTGGACTGCTACTATTTTTGTTGGTGCTACTTGCTGCTAACTATTACATTGCAGTGCTAAATAAAATATGCATTTCAACAGATATTCCAAGGCAATACTGACAAGGAGAATGTAAAAGTGCAATGGCTGAGTCATCCACTGACAGCCAGGCATGTTCGAGTTACACCACAGACATGGAAAACTGCTATATGTATGAGACTAGAACTGTATGGATGTGACTATGGTAAGTACAGACATGGAATACTGCTATATGTTTAACAAATCGCACATAGATTTCCATTGTCTGTCCTCTTATTGATCATAGATGACGTCTTAAAATGTTCAAAACTAAAGTGGAACCACGAGCGCAGCGAGTGGTTTCACTGTAAAGTTTTGAACATTTTAAGACGTCATCTATGATCAATAAGAGGACAGACAATGGAAATCTATGTGCGATCTGTTTTTTACAACAAACTGCGAAATGTTTACAAAATAAAATAAGCGAAAAGTTTTTCGAAAATTTGTCATTCAAGGAAAGCAAGGCGATAGACCAAACAGCTCCGATTATTGTGAGCTTTTGAATATTTTCGCTAAGATAGTTAGTTTTCATGATCATTAGAGGACAGAGTACAGAAGTAAGACGAAGGTTTTTCGGTTATTTACTTTTGAAAACTTCAAAGGTTATTTTATGACTTACAAAAGTTTTTTCATAAAACACGTCAACATTTCACAACCAAACTTCCTACGCTGTGATTGGCTAATTTTGACAGTTCTTTGACAGCCACTGTGAAAGAATGCTTGCTATTGGTCAAAACGTTTGACATTTACTTATAAATGGCTTTTTTAGCTAAGTCGAAAAGAGTTTGAGTCAGAACTCAAAGGTTCTAAAAAACGAAGCTTACTAATAAGTTCAGCTAAGAAAAGCAATGTCAATTTCGCTTGACAACATAGACATTCACGTTCTGGATGGAGCAGCCATTGAAGATCGACTCTGGAATGGAGTTAATGGCCATCTCAGACTGTACAAGCTCATTCAAGTCTTTTTCTTCGCAAGTTGCAAAGCGAGATGAATTTTTTACGTCTTCCTCTATCTTTTCTGCCTCCAGAACTAAATATTCGTCGGCAAGACTATCAGCAAGATTAAATTCAAAGTTTGGTTCCTCTTCTGGTTCCATTGTCGACTTTTATTAGCAAAATAAATTCGCAAAATCACAGTCCTTACGATAAAATCCTACCGGCGAGTCTTGTTTTCAAAAACATTACGTCATCCATGTGTCTGTCCTCTTAGTGATCATAGCTCTCAGCCAATCAGAATGTGTTATTTACGTGAGTTGTTGTAAAAATGAGACTAGAACTGTATGGATGTGACTATGGTAAGTACAGACATGGAATACTGCTATATGTATGAGACTAGAACTGTATGGATGTGACTATGGTAAGTTATACAGACATGGAATGCTGGTATATGTATGAGGATAGAACTGTATGGTGATGGTAAGTACAAACATGGAATACTGCTATATGTTTGCGAATAGAACTTTATGGATGTGACTATGGTAAGTACAGATATGGAATACTGCCGTATGTATGAGAATAGAACTGTATGGATGTGACTATGGTAAGCACAACACAAAACCTTTGTTTACATCTTATGACATCTTATATGCATTTTCAGTTACCAGACCAGTGATAACAGGTCTGACCAATCAATACCTCACAGCATCATTCAATAGCTATGTAGATCTGGTGTGTAGTGTACAAGAACCATTAATACAGTACATCAAATGGTACACTGGTAGTACTGACATCACCAGTCAATCTACGGGTCTGGCTCATGGTGCTAATGGAGTCAAGAATTCTACGTTGAGAGTTAACTACACGTCTGACGATGATGTATTCAATGCCTATGAGTAAGTACAGCAGTAATGTATGAACATATATACCCCTGGCACTGAGTCCCTAGAAGAATTGTTCTGGAGGACAAAACAATTGATTTTTTTTTGCATAACAAAAGGCGGCTTATTGTTTACGTTTTGTTCCCAAGAACATTTCCTCTAGAAATTCCATCTCAGGTGACTATAGAAGTCTGCTTCTTTTCATACAAAGTTGACTTACAGGAATCCAAAATCATTTACTGCACAACACCCATTCTACTGACTAACATATTTCTTTCGTCCAGTTGTTACAGGTTTGAATCCTCGCTGTTGTGCAATAAACCGTTCATTTGTAGAGCATTGTACGGAAATAACAAAACAGACGCTGATGGGATAAAAAGTGCCGTGGTAAAAGTAAGATATGGTGAGCATTTGAAAATTCATTATATTAACTGATGTAGTAAATAAATTATATCATTAGAAGAAAAAATTACTATGAAATTTTTTAGGTCATATGTGTAAGAATATTCTTACTGGTTTTATTCTGATCCAATAGACTACCTGTCTAAACTTCCACAACCGACAGCTAAAGTTCTTAGTTCGAGAGAGGTTGAAATAAAGTGGCAAAAGCTTCGATTAAATGAGTTCATGAAACCTGTGACGTTATATGTGTTAGTTTACCAAAACGACAGCTATTCTAAGAGAATAACTGTGTCAGCCCCAGCGCTTAGCCACGTGATCACTGGTCTAGATATCTACACCAGTTACAATATTACAGTCAAAGCTGTTAGTATAGTAGGTCATGGGAAATGGAGTCAGCCAATGAACTTCAGGACAAACTCGGACGGTAAGTACGACACGGTGTCTCAAAATGCATTGATCTTTTCATTGAAAGATTCCAAATATTAATAATAATGCTTCTGAAAAATTGCGTGTCTTGTGTATCATACCTTGTAGTTCCCACGGGTTTTCCTACCTCGATTACAGCAGAAGCCTTGACTTCACAAAGTATACGTGTTTCTTGGCAGGTGAGGTCCATATAAAAATCTTGAAAATTCAATAATAATCAGTGTAAGTTTGTTTAAAGTCAGGTTTGTATTTGTTTCTTTTTAAGGCACCAACATCTGGAATCAATGGCCCTCTTCGTGGATACAGAGTATTTTGCAGATCAGGAAGTGATAGACATGAAAGTACTGCAACTCCTCAACAAACAAGTCACACGTTCAGTGGTCTGAGAAAGTGGACAGTGTACACTGTCACAGTGTACATACATAACGATAAGGAAGATGGACCTATCAATGGCTATGTGGCCCTGCGAACTATGGAAGATGGTGGGGTCTTCTGATGGATTAACATATCTTTGAATGCAATCTTATATATAACGTTGTAATTGTTGTTGTTGTGTTGACATCGCTGTTATGCAAAACTAAGCTTGAGACTGAGTGTTCTAAATACTCAAAAGGTACTTTCTTGCAAAGGAGAAAACAGCACATCTAAAAATTTGAAATGTACTTCGACATACGACACAAGACTTGCCACCAAAACAATAACGTTTTTTTCTCATATGTCTTGCTATTCAAAACATTACATAGATTTTGTATTTTTTATGTACCAATTTCACTCTCACTCAAGATTCAATTCATTACTTTAACCAGCTCCCGGACAGCCACAAAGCTTCAAAGTCACCGTCCTTAATTCTACTGGTGTTCAATTGGATTGGGCTTTACCGAGTGAAACAAATGGTATCATAAGAGGGTTTAAGATGCGCTACGAAAAAACTGGTAACTCTTCACAGAAGGATTTACCTGGTAATACGACTCTATCTTATTCTTATGTACTGACTGGACTGGACAAGTGTACTCTATACTCCTTTCAAATGTTGGCCTACACAATAAAAGATGGTCCTTTTACACCTGTGATCCTGAAAACAACAACAGAAGACGGTAGGCGTTGATATAAATATTTAACAAATAAAAACAGCTTTTTCCGTGCCCCGTTCAGTAATGAAGCACACAGGAAGTGGCTTAAGCACAAAAGGAGTGTAATAATTCATAGTTTTTTTGAATGGTGATCTCCATTCAAACACGTACAATTATGGCATTATCGAATTTAGAACATACAAAATTACAACATATAGAGCGTTTTCACGTGATGCCACAGCGGCGTACCAAAACAATACATGGGGTACCAAAACAATACACTTTCTATTATCCGGGAATTGAACTCTATTTTTATGCAAATACTGTGCAGAAAGTTTCTATTGTTTATTGCTGCCTTCTCACGTGAGTGAAAACGCTCTATAACATGGACCTTTATCACACGGCCGCCATGTTTATTCTCATGAGAATAAAAACCTTTGTTTCCCCAGCATAAATTAATTCTCAAGCGCTTGAATTTGTGTTCAATCCAACATGGCTGCCGCGTGAATAAGGCCCATGACTTGCTACATTTTGGGCCTGTCGAGTTCAAAACTCAGAACATATATAGGAGCTGAGGCCTAAATGTTACATGGGAGGTACGTTAATTAGATGTATCTAGTGATACAATTTGTGGAATAATCATAAGCGTTGCACTGCCAGAAGGCATGGAGGTTTTTAGTACATCTTTCATTTCAACTATGTATCTCAAATGAATACACCAGAGAATAATATTTCCATTTCCCAGAATACGTACCTTTTGGTCTCAGCTCTGACTCCTAGCGATTGAATGACTGTACATATAAACCGGGCCTGATAGAAATGTGTTTTTATGCTGCTATATATTTTAGAGTCATCATGTATTGGAAAGCAGTCGACGCGAAGAAAGGACACAACTTGCAAAAGTAAGTCATTGAAAAAAGGGTTGTGATTACCAAATGTCCATTCTGAGTCAATGACTAATGTACTCGCTCCAATAACTATGAAGTTTCATTAATGCGAGAAATAGGCATTTCGTCTTAAAAGTTCTAATTGTACGATTTGTGACGACAAGTACAGGCATAATTCTCAAGAGTGGAAAGATCAATTGAATTACAAATTCTTATAACAATGTCAGAGAATAAATTTAACTAAAGTCCTATGGGGAAAACCCTAGCTTTGAATGAGTCTGGTTGTACGTCTATGATGCCTGATGGCATCAAAAAGTCGAGAAAATTGGAATAAAATTGTCGTTTCATTAATACAAACAAAATGCAAATGGTTATTTCCTTCACTGTTTACCTACGTTTTAAAACTAAAACCTTAATAAGAAAGGCATCGATGCTATGGATCTGGCAGCAAAAACGTCGAGGTTTGATGTCGTAATAGTTCTAGTTTGTAAAAGAGTGTCTTTCACTTGAGAAAGATAATTTATTAGATTTTTTGTTGTTTGTTTTGCTTTAATTAGCAATCAACGAAGTTGCCCTCTAATTGAAATATAAAAATATAACGGCCACTCTAAAGCTTTCTTTTTTGGTACATATTTGAACAATTAATATGCCAATAACTTATACATATAGCTTATAGTGCAAGACAACAAATAACAAATGCTTACTTTATAAACTACATAGCATTCATCATTTTATGTCTTATTTGGATGTGTTAAAGAAATATCACAATAAAATAGTTAGAAAACTTACCGAGAAACATCTTATTTATTTCAGATTTATCCATTTTCGCTGTTGGTCTTGCATTCATCGTAGTTTTCTTGGTTCTTATTGTTCTACTCGTAGTGTACATCAAAAAGCTTAGGAAAGAACTTGGTAATTATAAAAAAACTACATTGGTGTTGTATTAATTCATATTCATTTCTCATGCCATTTTCTCACTACTAACATTCTGTGGACATACATCAAGTATGTATTGTTCCTATGTTGAACCGCTCGATAATAACAATAATAATGATTTTTTTCTTTATTGTGTATGCATATAGTTCTAGAACACTCGAAGAACAAAGAAAACAGGTACATTCTGATTTGTCTATCTCGAAGGAAGTGAATGCTATATGACATACATGTGTTATTTACCGGCCAGGAGGTTCGGATAGGGAAAGGTATTGCCCGAGGTATTGAATGTACGTCAGGCAGAGGTCCGTTGTCAAGACAGAGGGCACATGTTTTCCTTATCTGGACCGACTTTAGTAGGATGATAAAAAAACGTTGTTATTTTTTTATTTTATTTTGTTATCATGTAATTTATATTTCATTATTGGCGTTTAAAAACTATTCAAAACAAAAATATTTGTTTCCACCTTTCTGTTTAGTAATCCTTCGTTTTCCGAACTTTAACTCTCCAATTTACTGAATCCCATATTAAGAGGCTATGTCTGTAAGAATCAAACATCCAGCAGCCAAGTTGAAAAAATCGATTTTGTTCATATTTGGTCCAAAGATGTGGAATACCATCCCAATAAACGTACTGATGTTCATTTTGAATAATTTCACTTTTAGTTTGAAAAAATCGTGAAAATCGATTTTGGCCGTCGGTGCCCTCATTTCAGCCTAAATCCGAGGTGAAAATGGTAGGTCTGAAAAAGGCGCTCGCGTATAAAAATGAAGCAAACTAGAGAAGATCTGTTTTTGAAATAAAGTAAAGGAAAGATTAATGATTATTTTAAGCTAAAAAATGAATGGGGAAACGCGTTCTAATAAGCGAACAGGAACGTTTTGTAAACTACATTTTTCGGGTTCTCAAATATTCAAATTTCACCCTTAGTTTGCAAAGCGCATTTTCATGTGCACCGGGTGTTCGGATTTATCTGAAATTCCAGCCATAATACCTTCGAATGTCAAGCAAAATAATATGTAAAATTCAGCTTGGGTTATTCAATGAGCGCTTTATACGACACTCTCGAATTCAGAGAAATTTGCGCTGTTTGAGATCGGCATCCGACGAAACCTTTTCGAGGCAGACATAAATATATCCTTAATATATTTTCTTGGTGTTCAGTTCTGACATTTGTTTTGATATTATTATTTGTCGATTGAATATTGAGCAATAAATTGTATTTTTTTTGCTCTTTTTCGACATTACTTTAAAATGCTGTTACTTAAAGTGCACATGAACCCTTCGACAATACTTTCAGTACTGATTCTACATAAAGTAAATAGTTGAATGGTAAAATATTTCTTGATTTGAGTGATGCGTTTCTAAGTTATGAAGGTTTATACTTCCAATATGCTAATGAGTGTGACGTCTATTAAGGCTTAATCAAATATACAAAATCGAACTGGTTCATAGATACAGTATTTAAGAAGCATCATTATTTTACTCATGGTTTACATGAAAGCTATTTACAATTTTTATTTTCAAAATGGCCAGCATTTAGTATTATTAGTTACAACAAAAACACTCAAATACCTTACCTGACGTCATCATCATTAACATATTGGAAGTATAAACCTTAATAACTTAAAGACGCATCACTCAAATCAAGAAATATTTTACCAATCAGCTATTTACTTTGTGCAGAACCAGTACTGAATGTATTGTCAAAGGGTTCATTTGCACTTTAAAAATTACAATTTGAAACAAGCATGTAAACACACGCGTCGGCACGATCTATATGACACTTATAAACAAGCCCATATAACTTCAGAGTTCTAAAAAGAGTTACATTTATGTCCAGATTTGGACATTTAGACTAAAAAACACCGGGAGATCCTACCTAAAAGATAAATTGCTTGATTATTGTTCATACCTAGTACTGAATTTCGTCGGCTTCTTTAGAACTGAACACCAAGAAAATATATTAAGGATATATTTATGTCTGCCTCGAAAAGGTTTCGTCGGATGCCGATCTCAAACAGCGCAAATTTTTCTGAATTCGAGCGTGTCGTATAAAGCGCTCATTGAATAACCCAAGCTGAATTTTACATATTATTTTGCTTGACATTCGAAGGTATTATGGCTGGAATTTCAGATAAATCCGAACACCCGGTGCACATGAAAATGCGCTTTGCAAACTAAGGGTGAAATTTGAATATTTGAGAACCCGAAAAATGTAGTTTACAAAACGTTCCTGTTCGCTTATTAGAACGCGTTTCCCCGTTCATTTCTTAGCTTAAAATAATCATTAATCTTTCCTTTACTTTATTTCAAAAACAGATCTTCTCTAGTTTGCTTCATTTTTATACGCGAGCGCCTTTTTCAGACCTACCATTTTCACCTCGGATTTAGGCTGAAATGAGGGCACCGACGGCCAAAATCGATTTTCACGATTTTCTCAAACTAAAAGTGAAATTATTCAAAATGAACATCAGTACGTTTATTGGGATGGTATTCCACATCTTTGGACCAAATATGAACAAAATCGATTTTTTCAACTTGGCCACGGATTTTCGATTATGTTTGATTTTTACAGACATTGCCTCTTAATAGCTTTTTAATCCGTTACTGTTTATTTTTAATTTACTTTATTCATTTTATTTTATTTTGTAATCATGTAATTTATTTTGAAGGCAGGCAATTTATATTTCATTATTGGCGTTTTTACTCGCCAATCAACTGAATCACATATTAATAGCTTATTAATTCGTGACTGTTTTAAATCTCTGAACAGACCAATCAGGGCCTACAGTCAAGTGCAATATTCTGCGGTGAGTAATTTAGTACCAAATCTATCTTTAAATTAGTAGCTTTGCTTTGAACAAGCACAAATATTTTTGCATGAAAGGAAAGGAAATGTTGTTTGCGAGGAGATTTACCTATAACTATTTTCCGTGCGTTTGACCACTTTTATGTACATTTTTTTTTTCAGAACACAAATCCAATAAGCTCCGAAGGATTAGAAATTCCTATTTCACCATTATCTTTAAATGAAGGTAATACGTATGAACTGGTGGATCAATTGCAGGTGCAAATTGGAGTTACTGGCCCTCATGCTGAAGCATACGATAAAGGGGGTGATGGTGTCTATGACACGATCGACACGAACTGTAGTGCCAGTGCCGGTGCCAAAGCAAGGGCCATTCCCAAACGTAAGCCCAAACCTTATCCTAAACCATGTGTATATGAAACGCCTCAGCTAACGAAGCAAGCGGAGAAACCTCAAGAAATTCCAGCATCATCTTTGGAACAGTCACTCTCGTATCAGTCCCTGATACAAGAAAACTTGTCTCAACCAACTTACCAAAGTCCACATACTTATGCTAACACAAAAGGAAACAGAGACGGAGAATATGACATATAAACCATAAAAAACTGTGTGACAGTCAGCTGTTTGGCTACAAAGCCTGATATTAGTTGCTTATGGATTAGGCAAGCAATTTGCAGATGCTTCCATGTTTTTTGTCGTACAGTATGCTCAGTATAAAAATTATCACAAAAATATATATCAGCAAACAAAGCCATCATGATTGCATATTAATCATTATTATTTTTAATGGGTAATTAATCATTAATTATTTTTTGACGTTACTTGAGGTATGTGCTTCATGGCTGAATGCCATATCGATGACAAGGATATATGTATATGTCATATAGACCATATAGACGACCTAATTTTGCTTAGGGACATTGACATGTAACTGTCTTATAACTGATAGATTTTTCCACTGATGTGTTTTAAAAGTCTATAACATGAGAATAGCCCGTCATTTTGCGTGTTTATTCGTTCCTAACAGCGGAATTATAACCTTTTTTTGATCGATATTATGAAGAGGGAAATCGAAGTAGTATCTCATTTGACTCATTTAATAAGCCCTTCTGCACAACATACACCTAATTCAAAAAACGTTGTCATCGCCAAAGGCGATAGGCGATAGGCGAAAAGCGATAGGATATATGTCATCCCAAGATCCAAGAATAGGTGGAATGACTTGTGTTTCTGCTTCTTATTCTCGTCAAGAACATGGACCTTAGTGTTGAGACAGATTCAATGTTCTTTGTATTCAACGAAACCATTTCCATGTCGGAATGACCTATTGCCTATCGCCTTTGGCGATGACAACGTTTTTTGAATTAGGTGTATACAACATCTGGGACCACTTCAAAGATGCGGCGGCCATCTTGGATCGCAAGGCATTATGGGGTGTCCAGGGGGCAAAAAAAGCTTTGTTACAGTAATGACGTCAAGTGATATTAATAGCTCCTCACAAGGGAATAGGCCAAATGCAAAACTTGCACCGATGTGAGGCTTAAGTTGTAAAGAAAGGGATCTGGCATGATTCGTGACTTTTGAAACACGCCAGATCCCTTTGTTCACAGTCTAAGCCTCACATCTTTGCGAGTTTTAAATTTGGTCTACAAATCTAAAGATAAATTCAGACGGCACATAGATCACCTTTACCCGTAAAGACAAACACACCAAACTCCATGCACTTTCCGTCATCTTTAATTTGTTTTGTTTTGCCTCCTGGCAAGATGGCTGCCTTATCGTCGAAGTAGTTCATTAACATTAAATAGTACTAAAACTTGTTATGATTCTATTGTTTTCTATAGTATCATTAGCGCTATCTTACTTTTAGTTACTTTATGCAAAATGTTACTCCCACGCTTTTAGTGTTTGTACTATATTAGAGTGGTTTTCATTAACCCGCGAAAGAAAGTGCACGTGTACTAATTAGAGCCGGTATAGTCACAAAAAGTCAGATAACAAAAGAGTTAAGGTGAGGTAGTGCATAATACGCAAAAGTGTATTTCGCTGTTTAATGAAAACCACTTTATGTGTGATATTCAAGGTTTAACATAATCCTCAAGTAATATTTTTGTATCCCTCTCCACAGTAATTTTTAAACTTAGAGGTGGGCAGCTAGGGGATTAAATTTCAAAAGAGAAGAGTTGGGCGTTAAGTCGCTTTTAAATTAGTGGAGTTTGATCACATTTGGTTGAAAATTGTTTTTTTGCTTTATGCTACGCTGGATTTCAAAAGCTTTAAAATGTTTGAAATTATGTGTGGTAAAATAAACATTTTATCAAAGAAATAATAATTGCATTAGCAAAAAATGATAGTAATTATATTTTGCCACTTAGTTACAGTCACGTGATTGTCTTTTGCAAAGGGCCCGTTGGAATCTAAATTTAAAACGCTGGAAACATATCAAAACACCAGACAGTATCAAGGTAGATAATTTTGTCACTCTTGGATGACATCTGGCGTGACGCACATGTACAGTGATCGGACTTGTGCAGACAGATACTCAACGTTGACTTCCGTGTCAAACTCCTTAACTTTCAAGGTATCTCGCTTAGTGGCTCATTAGGCAAAATGGAGTTTCATTGTAATCCTGTCCAAATACCAAGAACTTACCTGGTTTTCATATTGGTATTTGCGTTCTTAGTCCACGATGTCGTAGGTAAGTTTATAATTGTACATTATATTTCGTTGTTATATTAAATAAAGGAGAAACGGAGATATTCGGTAAATTGTTACTTCGATCAAGCATCACTGTGGTAAATAAAAACAGTAGTCGTTGTTCAACAATTGTTTAAAATAAATACGAGTAAAAAAACAAAAAATATAGTCCTTTATAAAAGGCTTAGTCTACGTGATCTGTGAAGTCGCATATGGTTTAACGGATTTCAGTTATATTTAAAGCGAGATGTAGAGTTTTAAAGATAGTTAGGGGTAACGATGGCATGTACATAAATTTAGCTGATGTAAATAATAAACTCCTGCTATTGCAAGGTCGATTAAAACATCTTTCAAAAAATATCAACTAGTAAAATATCCTTACAGTTCCTTATGTATTCATGACGATGTATTTCCGTGGGAAGCTATTGTTGGGTTGCAAGCATTCCTAAGAGAGTTGAAAAACAAAAGCATGGCGGCCGTTGTTGTGGCCTTAGTCTGACATTGGATGCTAGTAAGAAATATTTTGTTAAATGATACCAAAGCTCCACCGAAAGGCCACGATGACGTAATGTGCAGAATGTCGAGGAATTGAATGTTTCTACTAAGATACATAAATTACTTACTAAACCCCCTGATAATTATTATTTTTAAAATGTCTTTAATATAGTTATATAAGGTTTGGATTTTTGTTTTCGGATATTAAATGCCAAGGCTACGAGATGGACTTTGTCTCCACTGGTCAATTGCGATTTATTTTCTAACCTTTCTGTATACTTTATACATAGATTAGGGGAAAATTTGTAAGAAGTGAAAGGCTGTGGTAACACCATTGTCCGCAAGACTTCAAGAAACCTAATGAGCTTGAACAACGCGTACTGATAAATAAAAATATTACAAACAGGTGTAATACCGCAAAGCTCTCTCCCTCCGATATTTACACGGCACAACATAAAATTTCAGTTATCGATAAAAAACTGTTTTCTTCAGGACTTATAAACAGGCATCATTAAGATCTTGTCAAGGTCAATTCAAAGGGTGATGTGAAACGCTTATCGCATCGTTAAACTCTTCAGTTAAGGACCCTAGAAAGTGGTGTCTGCAGTTCTTCTAGATGGAGAATATTGTCCTCAATTAGGTCTGTTCAGATATCATACTTAGAGTTAATTTAAATGCAGTGTGGCTTTTTGATGTGAACGGATTCTGGCTACTTCATGCGTTCCACATCAGCAGCCATCTTTAATACAACGACGTCTCATTGAAAATTACAATTGCATCCCAAACAAGACACTTTGTTTTCATCTTCTAGGTTCATGTAAAAAATGTATAAAAAAAACCTCTTATTGTTGAATTTTATCTACTTTTGCTTACATCATGATGTTAAACGGAAAAAAGAAAAAAATATAGAAATTAACAAAATAAATAAGTACAATCAAATTATATCAAATATCACGCTAATACAAATTTGATGTCGCTACAGGTTGTCAGGACAGTCCTGTTGGTATAGCAGACAGTAGTATTATACCAGATGACAGATTTACAGCATCTTCATATTACGATGCAAAATATACTCCAAAGAATGCACGTCTGAATGAAGTAATAGGGAGGGGATGGGGACCAAAGATAACAACCGACCCTAATGACTATCTACAGATAGACTTGGGTCAAGTGTTTGCTATTTGTGCTGTGGCTACACAAGGTGCGAATGGATACTATGAATGGACTACTCAATACAAGATATCAACATCTGTAGATAACAACACGTGGACTATTTACAAAAATGGCAACGCTGATAAGGTAAAAGAAATGACAAAATAGGTAGATAACTTGTATTTAATAATAAGAATAATGTTTTTAAAGTTTCTTTGTTTTTACTATTTTTCTTTTAGTTGTTTACGGGTAATACAGATAAGAATACTGTTGTCAAGAATGTCTTAGATGTTGCTAGTTTTCTTCTAGTTGTTTCCTGGTAATACAGATAGTAATGCTGTTGTCAAGAATGTCTTAGATGTTGCTATTTTTCTTCTAGTTGTTTCCTGGTAATACAGATAGTAATACTGTTGTCCAGAATGTCTTAGATGTTGCTATTTTTCTTCTAGTTGTTTCCTGGTAATACAGATAGTAATACTGTTGTCAAGAATGTCCTAGATTATCCAGTTCTGGTTAGATACATTAAGTTTATACCCACAATGTATAACACTTGGAAGGTACTTCGTGTTGAAACTTATGGTGTTCGCAGAGGTAAGTGGGGGTTAAATACGTTTTAATTCTGATTTGATCCGAGTTTTGCTAACTTATACGATGGTATGAATAAACTTTAACTGACTGAAGTAATTAGTAAATGATAATAGCATTTATAATAATATTGATGATAAGTAAGAAATGGAACAAAAGGTTTAGAGTCTACATTCGACATTATTGCAGGTTTGTTGTACAGCTCTCTACCAGTTGGTATTGGTAGTGGTAAGATACCAGACAGAAATATGACGTCATCATCAGCTTACAACAGCACCACATCACCATCCAAGGCAAGACTAAACTACATAGCAGGGTCATCGTGGTGTGCTGCTACAAGTGACTCTTCTCCATATCTACAGATTAACTTAGGATCGCCTTACATCATTTGTGGTATAGCAACACAGGGTGACCACATGACAGATCAGTGGGTACAGTCTTACAACATGCTCACATCAAATGACGGATCTACTTTTACTAAATACATGGAAAACAGCCAAGTTAAGGTAAACTGCAAGTCAATGTAAGTGCTCCCTTATTAGACAATAGCATATAACGTTATAGCTGTATGTACGACAACCTTGACTAGATCATTTTTGGTGACAGCGAAGAAAACTATTTTGACGGTCCCATATGAAATAGCTTCTGCATTTTTCCGTCTCTTCTAATCCTCATGAACTTTTATCTATATCATATGTTGACTTCAAAGTATTTTTTTCTGAATAGTCTTTTGCTGGTAACCTCGAGTCTGATAATGCAGTCAAAAATCTCTTGTATGATGGTACTGTTAGTCAGTACATACGTGTTGCACCCACAAGTCATTATGGGAGTACAAGCTGCATGAGAACAGAACTCTATGGAACAAAACACGATGGAGGTATTGCTATTCTTTTTTTTAAAACGAGAATATAGTCGTCTTATTCTTTTGCTTCAACTTTCTCCTCTAGCCGGTTGACTTTTCAACTGCAACTGACTCTGACCGGCATTTGATCGGTCGTAAAAAGAATGACTTTTTCTGAGCTCCGAATTCTCCCCATCCCCTGACATGGAAGACATGGAAATAATGATATAACTTTTGAGTTTTGGATAATTTGTGTGTCAAAACTATACTTTTTTTAAAGCCAAAAACGAACACACACCTTAAATGAAGAAAACTTACCTTCCTCATTATCATTCCTGCTTTATAAAGTAAAGTGACATATTTGTCTAAGATATGTCCTACATAGTAATAAGAAATGATCACGCACGCTAATTAACCAATCAAAACGCGCGTTGTATCGTGGCTATATTATAAATTAAAATAAATTCATGTATGTCTGCCAACAACAAAGGAATGAATGATTAACGGGAGATCAGAAGTGTTTTAAGTAATATAAACAGTATGAGTGGCCGTGTTGTATCAGATATACAACCACGAGGCGTAGCCGAGTGATTGTATATCGGATACAACACGGACACGAATACTATATATGACTTATCAAACGTCTAGGTTAGTTCCTTTGTGTTTCACTAAAATTTTCAAAATTAAAGTGAATCTGGCCAAGAAAATCCAACTTAAAGTTTATGCAAATGAACACAATTTTGTATCAGATTTACAACACTCTTCATGGTCGTGATTTCTGTTGTGTTTTCCTCATGAATTATTAATGAGTTTGATAATAATTTAAATTGGAGTTCTATTTAGACGTTAAATCTGACTGCAATTTTATAGTTTTTAAGGTTAATATTTTAATTTTTGACTTTATATTGACAGGTTGCACATCTATGTTAGTTGGCTTGTCGTACTCTAGTATCATACCAGATCACAGGTTTACTGCCAGTTCATATTATGATTACCGTTATAAGCCTAGCTTTGCAAGACTATCAACATCTAGTAAAGCCTGGGGACCAAGAACAACGTCTGTTGGGGAGTGGCTGCAGATAGACCTCGGTTCTGTGGTGTTCGTGTGTGCAGTAGCTACACAAGGTGCTGGGGCTCTTTATAATGAATACGTAACAAGATACAAGATAAAAGTGTCCTTGGATAATGTGAACTGGAATTATTACCAGGGAAATAAGGTAAATACTTAACAATGTACAAGATAGGGGATGCCCTTAGGCAGATTGTTGCACTGGCAAGAATTAACGTATTAATTTACAATTCTTCGCGAAGTTAATAATTATTAGGGAATTATTTACCCAGACGCGAGTCTTCGAACGTTTAACGGCGAGGTAAATATTCCCCGATATTCACTTCGCCTAATGTGAACAAATGTTTTAGTACTTTCAATACAAGTTAATAATTATTAGGGAATTATTTACCCAGACGCGAGTCTTCGAACGTTTAACGGCGAGGTAAATATTCCCCGATATTCACTTCGCCTAATGTGAACAAATGTTTTAGTACTTTCAATACAAGTTAGTTTAATAAACAACGGAGAAAACGTTATATCCCCCCCCCCCCCCCCCCCCAATTTTATTTAACTCGGCATGCGGCACGCATCAACTAACAATCGTTTGCGTGTGCGTATGTATTATAAGTTCACCTGTAGGTGAACATAACAGTATAAGATGAAAACTGTGATCATTGAAAGCGCCAGATTTATTCTATTACCTTGTATAAAAATACTACTATGTATTAACGATGCACTATAGGGGAGATCGTTTATTATATGCAGGAATTTACTGGAAACACAGATCGTTCTTCAATTGTTAAAAACAGACTCAAAAATCCAGTTAAGGCAAAGTTTATTCGATTCTACCCTACAGACTACAGAAGTCATCCAGTAATGAGAGCTGAGATTTATGGGATTCCATCAGGTTAGTTTTTCCCTATTATCAGAGAAAGGAATTGAAACCTCTCCCGAATACTTTAAATTTGAAAGGTGAAAAAGCACAAGCGTGCACTCAAATTGCGTCAACCGTATTTAATTTCTCAGTTTTGTCTTTCATAACATTAATTTTGATGACTTTAATTGCACAATATATAGAGTCGTTTCATGGCAGCCATTTCATAAGGCATAACAATATAACTGAAAAATTCCTAATTTAATAAATGAAATATCTTGTCAAGATAAAAAAGTGCACTGTTACTGTCCTGCAACTTGACTGTAAGTTTTAAAATCCATCTAATCTGAATTGCTTCCAGCGTTATTTTAGAGAGTTTTATTTAACTATTGAGCTATTATCATTTCACTTAGTTTTTGAAACATTCGGTTAAAGCTTGCAGTTCTCCTGTTGGACTTGAGGCACCTGGTATAATTCCAAACAGCCAAATGACGTCCTCATCACTCCTTGACAGTGGCCATACTGCATCACATGGTCGTCTCTATGGCAGCAGCGCATGGTGTAGTAGCACATCATCTAACACTCAGTACATACAGATTAACCTGAGACAATTGATGACAGTAACAGGTATAGCAACACAGGGTGACCACACCATGGACAAGTGGGTGACGACCTACAATATCAGTTACAGTATGGATGGCAATCTGTGGAACACCTATAAAGCTGGAAGCAAAAGTGATAAGGCAGATACTGATATGAAATATTACTTGCATCAGTCATTATATCCGTCAATTAAATTACTACATAGCATCTGAATGCTATTACTTTATTGTCGCAACTGTTTTTTCTTAGTAATCATTAATTTAAATTCCTTAAAATCGGTATTTCAACAGATATTTCAAGGCAATAGTGACAAGGAGAACGTAAGAGTGCAATGGCTGAGTCATCCACTAACAGCCAGGCATGTTCGAGTTACACCACACACATGGAATACTGCTATATGTATGAGACTAGAACTGTATGGATGTGACTATGGTAAGTACAGACATGGAATACTGCTATATGTATGAGAATAGAACTGTATGGATGTGACTATGGTAAGTACAGACATGGAATACTGCTATATGTATGAGAATAGAACTGTATGGATGTGACTACGGTAAGTACAGACATGGAATACCGTTATATGTATGAGAATAGAACTGTATGGATGTGACTATGGTAAGTACAGACATGGAATACTGCTATATGTATGAGGATAGAACTTTATGGATGTGACTATGATAAGTGGATCGTATGTTGAAAACCTTTCTTTACAACTTCTTATAAAATATTATATGTATTTTCAGCTACCAGGCCAGAGATATTAGGTCTGACCAATCAAAACCTGACAGCAGCATCCAATAGCTATGTAGATCTTGTGTGTAGTGTACAAGAACCATTAATACAGTACATCAAATGGTACACTGGTAATACTGACATCACCAGTCAGTCTACTGGTCTGGTGCGTGGTTTTAATGAAGTCAAGCAGTCTACATTGAGAGTGAACTACACGTCTGCTGATGATGTACTCAATACCTACGAGTAAATACACAGTTAAATTGAATTAATTAAGACTAGTTATATATGAAGTATTCTATTTTCTAAATGACTAATCAGCGCAAGGCACTTAAGAAGGCTCTTACATTCAAGACCCCCTTTAATATCTCTACAGTTGTTATGACTCAGTGTGCAGCAAAGCATATGTCTGTAAAGTGATGTATGAGAACACTGAGACTAACGCGGATGGAATAAGAAGTGCAGAAGTGACCGTTAAACTTGGTAAGCTTGTCATTACGTTTGCCACTAGCCATCAATTTTTTTCGAGCCCTGAAACAACCTCTGGGCTGATAAAAGTCATGGCACAGATAACTCACAGATCAAAACCTAAAACAACATCTGGGCTAATCTAAGTTAGAGATCGAACAACTCAAAGATTAAATTATAATTTAGCGAAAATTGGAAAAAAACTGTAGAACTCGGAGAAAAGCTCTTAAATTAAGGAAGATGCTATTTGCCACTGACAGGAAATTAAAGAATAAGTTAAAATTATTTTAACGTAAAATCTACGCAACTAACATTCCGCAACAAATAGCATACACAATTATGTGATGTTTTATCCCATGATTCTTGTTGGTCTCATGTTTGAGCTTTAATTTAAAATTAACACATATTATTATGATAAAGTAAAAAACCTTGTCCTTGCTTTGATTCATTTAGGAATATCGATATAAAAGGAATAAAAAGTACTATTTTTTTATCATTTGGGTAAATAATCACACCCCTCGAGCTCTCCTAGATTAAATTCCTGGAACTGTCCCTCTTGGTTCGGAACAGCTACTATCTAACCTTATATTGACATACTAAGAATGAGTGTTTTCCATTACAGATTACCCAAGTATCCTAGCAGTACCAACAGTCCAAGATATAAAGTCAACCTCAGTAACAGTAAGATGGATCCAACCTGCACTAAAAACATCCCAGGCTAGTGTGACATCATACATGTTACAGTACCAGGAGAATACACATACACAGACAATAAGTGTCCCAGCCCCTGCAACAAGTCACGTGATAACTGGTCTTGCTATCTATACTAGCTACAGTGTTCAGATAAAAGCGATCAGTGGAATTGGTCCTGGACAATGGAGTGCGACCACAAACTTCAGAACAGACTCAGCTAGTAAGTTGAAGGTGTAAGGTGCTATTGCTACTATATGGTATTCCTATACAGTTCCGTTTCTTTCGTTGACCATGCTTAGTATTTTTCTGCTACGATATCTTTATGGTTTAGTAGTGATATAAATGATCACATAAACAGTCTCCAGTGGATATTGTTTTCTTGAAAGATCAGTTCTATACGTTGTTGAAATCAAAAGTGTGGTACTTCTGTCCCCGGAGTTATTCTTTGTGTTGATGGATTTCAGGATGGACTTGTGTTGATAGATACTCAGTCACCCTTGTTTTAGAATAAATGGGATTTAACAGTGGCATTTCTACAGAGTAGCTCTTCATCCACTGTAATTCCAATTGGAATTTAGGAGTTGATTTTTGCGGAGGGAGGAAAGCAAGAGAACCCGGAAAACCCTCGAAGCACAGGAGAGAACTAACAAACAACTCTACTCCGATACGACACCGAGCTCAGCGGGACTCGAACCCGGGTCGCATAGGTGAGAGGCGAGCGCTCTCATCGCTATGCCACCGTTTTTACATCACTCTCGGTCTCTTCGTAGTTATAAAGAGCAACTTAACGAATAATTGTCGTCATATATTTTTTCTTCTTCTTTCAGTACCTGTGGGTTTTCCAAATTCTGTAACAGCTGTGGCTCAAACATCCCAAAGTATACGCGTTACTTGGCAGGTTAGTTTAGGTTGTTTATCTTGGTAAAGTAAAGGTTTTTAATGTTTTTGTGAAAGTTAAGGTTAATCAGAAATGACTTACATCCAATTTCCCTTTATATTTAACAACTATTCGCCGAAGGCAAAGTGAATGTCGGGGAATATTTACCGAGACGCGAATCTTCGAGCGGCGGGGTAAATATTCTCCGATATTCACTGAGGCTGAGGCAAACAATTGTTCTAGTATAGATACACAGGTGATTCTTTCAAAAAAAAGAAGAAAAAAAAGAAAAAAGAAAAAGAGAAAAAAGAAGATAAAAGACATTTTTTCCCGTTAACAGCAACGAAGCGACTGGCCGCCATTTTTGATTATCGCTAGAGGTGATTATCGTGTGATAGTGTGAGTTTCTTGACCAATCAGTGTGCGAGATTTTTAATAATCACCTGTGTATTTTTACTAATTAGCGTTTGCCCTTATTCTATGAATGTACCGTGATAAAAAGAATAACCTCAGATTTATTGAACTCTGAAACAACCTCTGGGCTAAATCATAGAACGGCTAACTCACAGATCGAATCCCGAAAGAGCTTTTGGACTGAATCTGAATTAGGGCACGCCTAACTCACAGATCGAATTGGAATTTTATTTGAATGGAGGGATTGAAACCGGATAACCTGGAGGAAACCTTCTAATCAAAGGGAGACCTACCAACCAATCTCTACCGTATGTGATTATAGTTTGGTTTTAAAGTTACTGGAGACCTTCAGGAGTATGTTTGCGTTAAACTCTCTCTACGTAACGCATTCAACAAAACCCCCTAACACTATATATCGTTTTCAAGTTCATGTGATAGAGATTTCGAAAATAATTTTTATTTCAAAGTGATTTTCTAATTTGAAGCAATGCCGAGTCTTAAACAAAAAGCGGGAACTTTCCGTAGAGGTGAATTAATGGAAATAGCTATAGCGCGTATAGCCAAAAGAACCTCACTATGTGAATAAGCAAAAGATAATCTACAAAAGAGGGTGAGCTAATTTAGGATTTGTTGAGTATTTCGTCTTTTATGCGGTAAAACATTAACCAGCATTGAAATGTTTCGACGTTTCAACTTTAAAATTCAATAACTTTCTTAAGAAGCAAAACATCAAAAATCGCTCACACATTTTTGAAGTTTATCTTTGGCTTATTCACGTAGTGGAATTCTTTTGGCTACACGCGCTAAATCCATGCCCATTATTTCACCTCTACTGAACGTGCCCGATTTATGTTTAAGGCTCCGGCATGGCTTCAAATTATATTTCGCATTCAAATAATATTATTTTCTAAATCTTTATTATATGACCTTTAGAACGATGTATAGCTTGATCGAGTTTTGTTTAAAGTGTTGCGTAGAGAGAGTCTTAAACGAAACATACCCCTGGAGGTCTCCAGTAACCTTAACGTACGGTTCTTTGCTTATCTGTTTTTAAGGCTCCAACGTCTGGAATCAATGGCCTTCTTCGTGGATACAGAGTATTTTGCAGATCAGGAAATGATAGACGTGTAAGTACAGCAACTCCTCAACAAACAAGTCACACGTTCAGTGGTCTGAGAAAGTGGACAGTGTACAACGTCACAGTGGTCATACATAACGATAAGGGGGATGGACCTATCAATAGTTACGTGCTTATTCAAACATTAAAAGATGGTGAGTTCTTTCAGATGAATTTATATTACATTGCTATTTTACGTTCTGAGAATGATATCTCAAAAATCGATTGTTCCCTTACTGCTTTCGTTGTTCAAGAACACACGAAGATTCAAGAAGATTCATTGTTTTAGTTGTATCCATATTTCTTAGTTTCGATAAACAACAGTTTTACGTAAAAAAAAAGGAAATTAAAAACGCATCTGAGTTTTAGTTTCACCAAACCTCTCTTACATAACAAATCAGTCCTTTTCTTTCGGTAAATACCATTGTGTTTTATGACTAAGGACTCATTTGTACAGGCTTAGTTTCGTTTAAAATAAAGACAATATTTAAAATATATATAATTGATAATAAAGTCAACTATAATGTAAAAGATGTGGAAGTTAAATAATAGCAATGTTTTGAAATCCTATGTCGTGGACTTTAAAATATAAAATGGTACTGATCTGTGAATAAGTGGTGATAACTAGTAGAGTACTAACGTGGACTGCGTCGGTGTTTCTGAATAAAACAGTAGGAACTTTTAGATAAATTGGGTCACCGTAAAAAGCTGTGTGAAACTGACGCTTCGGACGTTAACGTTAATCCTTCGTCGGAATAGCTGTGAAAATAGCTGATTTATAAAGGAGGCTTTGTGCATATGAGTTTGTGATCTTAAAAAAAAACAGTGTGAACTTCGTTTTGACAAGAGATAATAGAAAATACTTGGAATCTTTGCTGCGACAAACAATGCATTGCGCGCCTTGATCCAAATCCCCTGCTACTTATTATTGTTTTTAATATTCAACTTACATATCAAATAATAAAGAGCAAAAACAGGAGAATCTAAATAAAACCCTTGTAGCAAGGAAGAGAGCAAATGCATATCAAAAAAACTCAAAACTTACATGTCTATCATCAAACCCTCGACCATAGTTAATGGAGCGAAATGATTAGGAAACTTATTGTCCTAGGCCCGCGCGGGAGCTACGCTATAATGAATAAGCATTTGTAACAATACTGACATTTCGCTCCTTAGTTAATTAATAGGGCAGTGTCAAGAAGAAAAAAATGATAATAATAATAAACGTTTGTAACAATACAGACATTTCGCTCCTTCAACAGTGTAATTAAATCAATGTTATCATTTAAACTTACTCATGAATCGAATCTCTACTTTAAACAGCTCCAGGACAGCCAAACAGTTTCCAAGTCACCGTCCTTAATTCTACTGCTGTTCGGCTGAATTGGGCTTTACCACGTGAAACAAATGGTATCATCAGAGGGTTTAAGTTGCGCTACGAAAAAACTGGTAGCTTTTCAGAGAAGGATTTACCTGGTAATACCACTCTGTCTTATGTAGTGACTGGACTTGACAAGTGTACTCTGTACTCCTTTAAAATGTTGGCCTATACAGTCAAAGATGGTCCTTTTACATCTGTGATCCAGAAAACGACAGCAGAAGAAGGTGTGTGAAAGTGTTCTAACTTTTTGTTTTGATTACGCAAGCTTTTGTAGTGGTATATTACAGACGTCCCATCCAGTCTACATCATCTACATCATCGCCTCAGGAAGACGAGCAATTTGCAGTCGAAACGCTGTAGTCTTTCTACAAACGACCATCATGCATTCATCAGACATAAACAAGAATCATTGCTGGGTTGCCTGTTGCAGCCGAGTCGTAAAATGCGTTTGTTTGTTTTTGTTGTTGTGGTTGTTTTTGTTGTTGTGGTTGTTTTGTTGTTGTTGTTGTGGTGGTGGTTGTTTTTTGTTTTATTTTAACAATACGGCGGCAACCTTGGATTATATTGTTTTAATTAAGTAATGGGATGCCGAGGGGGCAACTATTGGGAAATTTATAGACTGTCCAGCTCTCGGAATGGCTTTTAAATTTCATATGACTTTAAGGTTTTCAATGAGGAGCACGTCTAAGGAGCAATTGAATTTGCCTGTGATTGGAACACTACCTCAAACACCTGACTTCAAATTATTCGATAACGTTACCTCGCAACTCTTGCCCCCTCGGCATCCCATAATTCAAGATGGCCGCCGTATCAGTAAAAAGTTTTATTTCCACGATGAATAAAGTGTTTGGTTCTATTACGGCTGTCTTTGGCAAGCACTAGTGATTAATCTTTTTTTTTTTTTTAAAGATGCATGAATTCATACGTGTTTGGTTCTTAACAATACCAGTCTCCGTTTGTCATTAAAGAAATGCATCGTGTTCTTACAAACGGGTCAGGTGTTTTTGTCGATTGTCAACTTTCAAATACGCGTCGACGGTTGGGGTATACTTTTTTTTCTCTTCATCAGCTCCATCTGCACCTGTCATTCTTAAGGCAAGCATCATTTCACCCAACGGTCTTTCAGTTCCACAAGTAAAACTAACATGGAGTAAACCTGCAGTTTGTGGTGATAACGTTCGCCATTACAAAGTGTCATACAGCCATGATGTAGATTCCACTTTAAAGGTAGAAACTGTTGATAAGAGCCAACTGACGGTAACGATTCCTGTGTGGGGAGGAGTGACGTACGCGTTTCGGGTCAGGGGAGCCTCCAACAAGGAAGGACCAGACACGCCCACAAAAACTGTTGTGATACCAGTTTATGGTGAGTAAATCTTAGATCAGACCTTATTGTAGTACGTACGTTTCACTGATGAGTTACACAATGATGTTTTTTTTCTTCACTTCTACAAATTTATCTTCTTTTCCCAACTTCAGCTCCAAGCGTCTCACCGTCTAACTTAACATTCAGCGACACTAATAAAACAACATTCAGGGTGTCCTGGGACGAGATTCCACGAAGCAAATCTAATGGTCCTGTTAATGCTTATGAAGTTAACCAGACGTTATTGAGAAGACAGAAAGCTAGGCGATCCATCGATGCTGCAGTTAATGTGAAGCTGATGAACTCCTCATGTTGTAGTCTTTATTTATATGATCTACTGGTTTGTGCTGAGTATCTCATATCAATAAAAGGATACACAAAAGCTGGACCGGGACCTGCTAGTGTCGTTATCCTAGAAACCTCTGGTATTTTTTTGTGTTCTGAATATGTTGCAACCGAATTTTTTTTCATTATTACCTATTATTATGAGCCCATTACATATAGTGGTGTGAAATGACAATTATCCCTCCTCCATCTATCCTCATCGTATACAATATTAACCATCTCCATCAAACTTATGACAGCACGTACGAAACCAAACCAAACCAACCACAAGCCCTTCATTTTCTCTATATTGATATTCTCCTCAAGCTTTTCCTTTATCTCTTTCTCTACCTGTCTCAGTTCTTCTATCCTACGACCAAAAACCTATATTGCAATGCATGCTTTCCAACAATTTTACCTCAGTCAGCCGTTTTTGTAGATTGAGTAGTTGTACAAAGTACACATTTCCTATGGATTGCTGTTTTATCATCAGTTCCAGGTCCTCCCGTATATCTTATGGTGCAGACAACAAAGAAAAGAGAAGTTTTGTTAAAATGGCAAAAACCCGAATCAGTAACAGAAGCAATAGAGAGTTATACGGTATGTACGTTGTGAAATGAC
Organism: Actinia tenebrosa; assembly: GCF_029948245.1. Classification (NCBI taxonomy): domain Eukaryota; kingdom Metazoa; phylum Cnidaria; class Anthozoa; order Actiniaria; family Actiniidae; genus Actinia; species Actinia tenebrosa. The sequence continues at coordinate 3,387,916 of NW_028292575.1, read as the reverse complement.
CACTGGAGCAAAGCTAAGGATAATAAAGACGATTTATTTCTCGAACTTGGAGCTGAGAATGATATTTAAAAAAACGTTCTAATTCTGAATTCTTGTCTCCAGATTCTGAAAAAATTAAAAATATTAGGACTTTCAATGCTATTTGGGATTGACTGTGATAGCCGTTCAGCTGATAAACGCCTTATTTCTTATTAGATTTCATTTGAAGGAAAGAAAGACTATAACAGTAGTTTTGTACACAGCGGTTTACTTTTGGAGGAATCCACAGAGAAAGAGATACCAAACCTATATCCAGGTACTCTTTACACGTTCCAAGTGTCTGCCACCACTGCTTGTGGTAAAGGAGACTACAGTCTATCGTCATCCAGCAATACAAAGGTCGATGGTGAGTGATGTTAGTAGCTCACACTTAAGTTTTAAGACATCAAACGGTACCGTTATTGCAAGTGAAGAGGACTAAAGCGGACGGAATTAGCTTTAAAGTGTACATATTCATTTATTACAGCTCCACCTTCTCCTGTTGTTGGATTTGTTGGTAACATTTCTGCGGAAGTGAACAACATCACAGTTTGGGAAAGTTCTGATATCAATGGACAAATCAAGGCTTACCAAATCATTGTTGTACAAGTGGATAAAACCTCGTCTATCGATGAAATGAAACTAAAAAGCTATGAAGAAGCAGAAAAGGAAGAGCTACACTACTACATAGCAGCAGAAATAAGAACAAAGCATGGCAATAAATTCCCACGAATTTTCAATCTTGGAGATGATAAAGAGTACAATGCATACCAAAATGTCAAAATAAAGGATGGAATGAAATATCATGTGCTGCAAAGAGCTCTGACACAAAACGAAAAAAAGGTAACGCATATTATTATACTTGTGAACTTGCCAAGATGACAACGTAAAGAGCTTTTGAGCTTTAGAGTACTATTGCAATTTATTATTAGACAAATTTTGAAAATTTAAATTTATAAAAGTCACGATTTCATATTTTGTAAAGGCACTTGCAATGTATAGCTTTTCGTATATTGACTGTACTGTCATTTTTTTCTATCTTTTTTTGCTAAAATTTAGGAGTACTTGGCGGGTCGAAGCACTTTGACAGCAAAAGGGAAGATCCCCAATAAGAAAGGTTTGAATTGATTGACTGCATTTTAATTATCTTTTTAATTAATATTTTTAATTAATGCTTTCTAATTTGAATTTTTCCTGAGTGACAAAACTATTTGTTTGATATCCAGTGGATATGAGTCTAACTAGGAAACTAAAATGCCACACATTCCTATAAGAAAAAGTGGGATTTCTAGTTTTGTATTTTCATGTTAGTCGTAAACTTCAATATGATGCAAAATAATAAATAACGCAGAATAACATTAAAAGTGCTGCTTTTTCTTAATGAAATACTTGATCAGTGGAAGATAGACGTCATTGCTGTCATTTTCAGGTTGTAATTTCTTCTTGGCCAAAGTAATTTGCTTGTGCTGCTCATTTTTGTTTTCATCACTACTACAAGCCTTTTTGGTTTTATAAATTTCCGCTGATGTTTTATTAAATATTCATTTCTCTGTACTATATAGACTCGTTTTCAGGACAGCATACGCCGGCTACAGACAAGACATGTGCAGGCAAGTCAGTAATAGCTGAGAAACGCTTTGCCGAAATTATTGACGGTATTAAAAGGTTATATTCGAGCGTTTTTTTTTTTTGGTTTTGGTTTTGTTTTTTTTCAGATTTGTCAGATTCCGTTGCCGTTAGTCTTGCATTCAACGCAGTTTTCTTGCTTTTTATTGTTCTACTTCTAGTGTACATCAAAAAGCTTAGGAAAGAACTTGGTAAGTAAAACTGTTTTTAAAAACGTATATCATTTAGGCTTATCATATCAATACACAAGGCTAAGACACTAAAACTGAACAACACCCTGAATGCTGATATCTGCCATTGAAATCTAATTAATAAATCTATGCATGGTAGACTTTGTACTATGCTAACTCTGAAATATTTATCACTATTTACATTTATCACTTTTAATTTTGTTCCGTCAATTTTAAGTCAATACAATTTGAATGTTCAGTACTACTTTGGTGCGACTTTTAACATTAGAGTGGCATCACTTAACTCGTGAAACTGGTAAATTCACTCCATAATACCTAATAGGTATTATTAAATAAAGGCAATGTCTATTACTAGTGTTTTATTAATTTAACTTATATCTATCTCCCTACGATCCAAGGAGAAAAATTAGCAGCAGATAAAAAAGGAAGAGGGGAAAAGATGAAGAATATAATTCCAAAATTACCCATCACCGACTTTACCCCGCACCTAACAAGGCTCACCCTTAACAACACTTTTGATTGTTTTGCAGAAGAAACGAAGAAAGCACTAGCGGAAAACAGGTGAATTGTTGTTATTACAAATTAATCATGTTTTTAGTGTTAAGCTATGAGTTCATGGACAAGATATATACGATATTGATAATATGGGAATAGAGAATAAACCGGCCAGAAAAGCGGACCATAATATTGGTTGACCTACTGGATCAACGATTGCAACTTTTTCATCAATGAAATATAATTCGTAATCTTTTTTTTTCTTGCTGATTATCCAATCTTGGCTGTAACTAACTATCGTGAATTGTTTTATAGACCAGCAACTGGTTCTACACAAGGTGTTTATGAGGTTAGTCAATTCTAAGAAATAAGCGAAGAAAAAAAAAAGGCAAGCAGGCAAGCAGGCAAGCAGGCAAGCAGGCAAGCAGGCAAGCAGGCAAGCAGGCAAGCAGGCAAGCAGGCAAGCAGGCAAGCAGGCAAGCAGGCAAGCAGGCAAGCAGGCAAGCAGGCAAGCAGGCAATAATTAATGTGTTTTATTCTTACTGCAATAGCAGTCGTGTATTTATTTTTCGCTGGTCAATTTTTGCAGTCTTCATGAGACCTCAGTTTTGAAGTGACGCTATTTTTACGACAGTATTGCGGATCAGTTTGCACCACCTGGACAACCTCTATGTGTTGCACCATGATCGACCTTTCCTCTAGAGTTGAAAGAAAACAAAGGCTTACAAATGTAGTTTTAATTTCCTTTGTATAATTGAACAGAACACAAATACAATTGACGCAGAGGAAGGACTGCCAATGGCCCCTATACCTGCCCATGCAGGCTCCACATACGAGCAGATAGACTTACATAGTGCAGTAGATCCATCAGAGGTACAAACTAAAGTTGCTGGTCCACAAACCATACCATCTGATAAAAGCGTTGGCTACTATGAACCAATTAATGAATTAAAAAACCGATCCAAGTCGAAACCCAAACCTAAACCTAAGCAACAGATATATGAAACTGTACAGCCAAAAACACAAGCACCGAACCCAAAGCAACTGCAAAATACCACAGGTTCATCGTCGCAGTCTACATATCAGTCACTAACGCAGGAAAACCGTCATAAACCGGTGTACCAAAGTCTTCATACTTATGGGAACACTAAAATAAATAATGATGGGTCCGAACCCAGAACTCAATACTTGAATCAATCACAAGCTTAATTATTAATTTGTGACACAGATGATGCTGTAGGCTGCAAAGAGCAAATGAGACCTAGATGAGCCAATAAAGCGGCGATAATGAGTTTGCAATTCGAAAAAAAGACGATATTCGGCCGACTAAACCGGTTTACGGAAAGTTAATTATATAACTGTAAGATAATCCACGCTGTACGATATGCAAATAATCTATAATGAGCATGGAGATGTGCATCTACATAGATGGCCTAAGAAGTGGCGATAATTAGTGCGCATGTCGATAAAAATGAGTTACTTTTACATTTTTAAATATGCAAATCAAAACCAATAACATTAGCTTCGGAATTCTATTATTCTAGGAATGAAGGTGAATATCTTGCATCCTTTTTAAACCAAGAAGATAAAAAAAAAAAAAAAAAAAAAAAAAAAACACGGAAAAAAACACGGAAAAAAAAAAGAAGAGAAAAAGCTAAATTCCAATTCGATCCCTGTCCTGTAGCTGACTTACAAAGAAGAACAGCCCAAATGTGGTTTCGATCAGGACTAGAGGGGTTTCAGGAAATCGATTGATTTGGAGATTTCAACATCTTCGTGGTATTAGTTTTTAATGATATCTTATGGTTCTATTTACTTTATGTTAGGTGTGCATAAGAGCTGTTATTTCTTAGTAGTTAGCGTTTAATAATAGTACTTCTTAATGCAGTCGTCTATAAAAAAATTGTAAATGAAAAGCTAATATTTTTATCATATAGAATTAAAATTTCTCATATCGGATTCCATTCAAAAGTATATACTATTATTATATACCAAGTGTCAAAGTTCAATTTTCCTCAATTTCTATTGGTCGAGAGTGTTTCACGTGAACGTGAAGAAATTCGACTGTTTCCTGGCGACCATTCTAAGAGGGGAATATTATGCTATGGACCGGGAATAACAAAACCGGATGTCACATGATTGAAAAAATATATAAACCGGAAACCAGAAAGCAACACATTTGAGCGCGGGTTTGCAAAATTCATTCACACGTTTTCTTTTACGAAACATCAGATTAAACATGGAATCTTCGCGAATTTCTTGTTCTCTTTGACACTTGGTATGATAACAAAGCACTTATTTACAAGGACCTCGGGAAAGCAGTATGTTTTGTGGTCCCTCGACCGCTGATGTTTCCCTCGGCTCCGCCTCGTGAAACATCAGCGGTCTCGGGACCACAAATCACACTGTTTCCCTCGGTCCCAGTAAATAAGTGTTAAATATGCAAAGTATCTTTATTAAGATCAAAAGACTACTTACTAGACGTATTTTCGATGACTGGTACTTCTTATCATTGAATATATGTTCCTGACGGTGCTTATATGACATGACATTAGTAATACTTTCACCAATAATAGTTCAGTGACAGTCACATGGTTGTGTAACAATAAACTTCGAGTTACAAAGTAGCAGTTTAAATTAATCTAAAGCTTTCACTCGGGCCAGTGTCGGGCAAGGGCTTTCATGGGTTTCTTGTGGTTAGATATCGGTTTACGGCTACATGAGACTATTGGGTATTGCTCTTATTGTGTCGCATTTGGTGTTTCGATGTAACGCACTGGCGTTACCAACAGTTATTAGAGTGGTTTTCATAAACCCGTGAAATACACCTTAGTTTTGATTTATTATTTTACTGCTTAAAAGCACTACCTCACGATAAATCTTGTGTTTTCTATTGTCTCTTTGTGACTATTAGACTCTAATTAGTACACTTCGTTTTACGGATTAATGAAAACCCCTCTAACGTGAATTCGATTAATCGTTAACGATTACAGTTCAGTCCAAATAGACCTTTTGCATATAAGACAGGTGTCCCGTGTCCCGAAATGTCTCACTTATACCCGAGCATTGTTATTCAGGCACGCGGAAATGAGTATATTCCTCTTACTAGCGGTTTTCATGTCGGCTCTAATGTTCCATTTCTGCCATAATTTTGCTTCAGTTTATACCCACGCTGAAAAATGTGTTTTGTATTTCGTGTTTCATTTATCAGAAACAATCATTAAAAACAATATGGACTACTTCGACGATACTGCGGCCATTGTGTTAAGGGGCACTAATAAAAAACTTAGCTTGTTTTACAGTTATGGAGTCGATTAGCATTCAATAGATCTTTAAAGGGCCACTTGGACGAAAATCGTTCCAAAATTAAAACTCTTTCATTCGAGCTGGAACTTTGCTGAAATAATCTTGAACACATTAAGAACCTCTCACTGAAATATCTTTCTAATATTCGAAAGGGAAGGGCCAAAATTTTACGATTTATTTTCGTCCGCCATTAATTTCTTTGTGTCACGGCCAACGAGTCATTATGTACAGCAGTTTTACGCTGTGACGTCATTTACTCAACACCGTCATGTTAGCGTCGTTTTGACTATACATTTCTTGTTAGATTACCTGAAGTTTACTTGATGTTTTAAACGCGTTATCGTGAAAAGAATCTCTAAACAGACTTTTTTTAAACCTTTGATACCTCTTCAAATATGATGGAAACTCCTTTGGACGCTCGCTTTGTCAATCCTGAAGAGTTAGAACCATAAGTTATAATGTATGAAGATGAAGCCGAACTAGAAGAAGAAGCAATGCTTGGGAAGAGGTTTTCATAAAAATTCCTTACGTTCATTTCATTATTTGTATTTGCTACCTACTGTCCATGATATAAAGATCTTAAATTTGAAGTTTCAATGTAATCTAATAGTGATTGATGTTATGAAAACAACCGATTGCCTTTTGAATTCTGCGTTGTGATATAAAGATTTGTGACAATATACTTAGATCTACGTGCCGAATAATTTAGAATGTGAGCTCGTAATTCTCCTAGCTGATTTACTACAGAACGGTTATTATTTGCTTCAAAATGTTTATTATGCATTGAATAGGTACAAACATACGATTATCTAATATCATCTTTGTAATAGAACATGTCAAAGGTTTCTTATTTATTACTCGCGCGACAGCGGCGTCTGTCACTCAGCTCGTAGATTTTTTCTTTAATTGTGTCGGATGTCTCGCGGACACAAATTGTGGGGTTGCTGTTTACCCTCGTATGTATATATGCCTTGAAAAATTGTTATCCTTAAAATGATTCGAATAAATCCCGAATATCTCAGTCACTTCGCGCGATGGAAACGCTAGAATCTCGTCCATGCGTCCTACTTTGTTGTGATTCTTGGTGTGCCGAGATGTATTGAAATTTTCGAATTATGATCGTCAGTATTATTGAAACTGAAAAATTTCAGCGCCTAGACATTATTTGGTCATATAGTAGTTAGGAAACCGAATGAAACATTACATATTTTCTGAATAAACCAAATAAACCGAGTTTTACGAACATGGCACATACATTACCCACCAATGTTTTGGTTTGGGTTGAGTAAATGACGTCATAAGTACTCGTGCCAGTCTTCTTGAGTCGAATTCTGTGATTCAAAGAAATTAATGGCGGACGAAAATAAATCGTAAAATTTTGGCCCTTTCCTTTCGAATATCAAAAAGATATTCCAGTGGGTGGTTCTTACTGTATTCTAGATTATTTCAGCAAAGTTCCAGCTCGAATGAAAGAGTTTTAATTTTGGAGCGATTTTCGTCCAAGTGGCCCTTTAACGAACACGAAATGGTTTCAAGTCGAGGCTGGCCTTGATAAAGAAAAGAATCAAGGACCGCCTCCATTTCAAGCGAATTGGGGAAAGGTTTATTCATCGCGAGAGACGTTTTTGGGATATGAATTTGCAAGATGAATGTGAAATGATACCAAAATACCATTTACAACCTGCGCTTTTGCGATAAGGCGATCATCTTCAATTGCAATGCATTATGGGGTGTTCAGGGGCAAAGCAAAACAAAAATGTCGGATGCCTGTTATAAAGAAAGTTTTGTGTATTTTGTAAGTGCCTCCAATTCATTGTTGTTAATTTGTCTCTTCATTTACCATTAATTTGTGTTGAATGGAATGCTAATGGTCGCCAATACTATAGAAAATCTTATGGTATTTATATTGTTATTTACATTTTATCTAGCTCGAGCTCATTTGTAAAAATCCTTACGAAAAGTTTTACGGATATGATGGAAATACTCTACTAGATCTTTGTTTTAAACATTGATGTCTTCGTAACAAAATATCAAAATTTCTTTTGCTTTTAATTTTTCTTATGCAATACATGCACGATTTCAGCTTCCTTTATGGTCCAGTTTCATTTAAATTATACTCGACTAAGTGTCTTTTATACGCCAACTATATCTATAAAATATCGTTCGAAAAGAAATCTTAAAAATAGAAAAACGAAAAAACAAATGAAACATGTATAAAGGTATCAGTAGACCTTTATCAATAGACCAGTGGTTTCAATAAAAAGACTAGTCGTGAAACCAGCCTAAGCATGTAGATGACCAGGAGTTTAAGCTACCAAATGGAATAATATTCCAAAATTTTACCGAGAGGAAATAGAAACTAGTAAGGTCTACTGATACCTTATTCAGAATCTGAAAGATTTTGCCACTTGGCGACAGCTTTCTTATGGGCGTCGCGCCTGATTTGACGCTGTCCATCATGCCTGGAAGCATGTCCAGGACGCTATCAATCTTCGACTTTTTGGTGTCCTTCTTGTACTGGAAAGTTTGAGTGACCACAGTCACCATTGTTATTTATTTATCAAAGATATGCCACCATCGTTTCCTTTTTTTCTTTGGTCAAATTCCAGTGATTGTTCTGACATTATACTAAATTCTGAATTATAAACAATACCCGGTTTTTTCCTTTGAAATTTTTAGCATGGCTTCAGTGTTTCATAACAATGCTTGTCGTTCAGGTTTTTGGCCGTGATGAATATCCACTTGACGTCCTGGATTGTATGGGTGTCTTTTGTTCCAAAATGAACGGTGGCAGAGATTATTACAGTGTCCTTATAAACTCGCCACGAATACTGAATTTTGGTATCTAACCGGGGAAACTATAGAAACATTTGAAGAAATCGTGATAAGGATAAGAATACCGATACTGAACTTACAACGTCGTAATGCTGCTGCTCGAGTGCGAATTCAACGCCTTACTATACGAAATAGAAGACGAAGATTTCTAATGAATTAACATTATTGAAACTTTCGTTGTGACAAGGAATAAAAACGAATCCAATCAATCAGTCGCCAACTCATCACTATTCTTCCTCCATTCATTCGTCCATTAAAACAAAACAAAAGAAGAATATTCCCTCCCACCTCACCCAATTAAAAGAACCGTTAATTTGCATAGTAAGATTTCTCATCAACAATGGCATGTATTCATAGGGTGATAATGATGCTTTTAGAACCCTCATTATCTTATCACGGTGCTTGATAAGTGGGACGTCTTGGTACAACGGACACGTGTCTTATATGCAAAAGGTCTAATAGCCCACCTCCGAGATATGCTTCGATTGTCACGCACAAAGGTTTCAGTATGAGGCCACGTGCTAAATTAAATTTATTTTTACCGCCTGTCACGAATGACTGAGCATTTAGCACGTAGCCTCATACTGAAACCTTTGTGCGTGACAAGCGAAGCATATCTCGGAAGTGGGCTATTACAGCAACCGATCTCAAACCACAGGAAACCCATAATTATCAAAGTTATTTCAAATTAATCATTCATCCAGGCTCCAAAGGTCGGGGCATGTTATATAGAAGCTCTATAGTATATCTAGAGTTCCACAGCAAGAACGATTAGTTATGCAAGTAGTAAGGTCAATTTCTTTGCTGCTATTAGATTTTAAGTTTTGTTTGACGCATACTGATCGGCTTAGTACTGAAGGTTAAACTTCCTTCAACTTCCGTTTCAAGCTCCTTCACTTTCGAAGAGGCTCGTTTGATGGCGCAAGAAAACAAGATGGTTTTTCATGATAATCATACCAAAATACCAAAGATTTATTATCTGTCTCTCATGCTTTTCGCTATCGCAGTCCACGATGTGATCGGTAAGTTGTACTTGATAAGCATTGTCAGAGTCTGAGAGGAAAGGTAAACATTTGGAAAATCTGATTATTACTTTGATCAATTATTGTCAGCAGTAAATGATTGATCTGTAAGACATTTGCTATTAACAAAAAGTATAATCCTTTTAGGCTAAGTATATATGCTTTTTCAGTTTTGATCTGTGCAGTTGTACATTAGTGAATGACATTAAAGCGGAAAATAGAGCTCAAAAGAACACTGCGGTACACACAAATCCAAATGGTGTAACTTTTTGTCATTCAGACAAAGCTAGCTTGATCAAAAGTCTTGAGAAAAGAAATAATTTCTTTATGTTTCGTAGCTGGATGATGTAATTGTGGATAATATCATCTATATTTATAGTCACAATTATTCACCGAAGGCGAAGTGATTATCGGTGGTATATTTACCGAGCAGCGAGTCTTCGAGCGGCGAGATCAGATATAACCATAATCATTATACAAAAAAAATTGGTATTACTTTCGAAGTGAAAAACTTTGGAAAACCTCATATTCGCCGCTGGAGCGGTGATTATCGTCTCAGAATCACCTGTCGCTCAACCAATCACAGCTCGAAAAACTATACATTAAAACCTAAAATGATAGTAAAAGCGTTTAATTTGCCCCTGACGAGTGAAGGGATAATTCTATGACTGTCTCATTTACGGAATTTGAGAGTGAGTATCAAGCCTTGCCATTCATTCTAATTCTTTTTTTATATAAGACAAACGCAACAAACAATCAAACGATCAATTACTGAAAGAGAGAAAGGTGAGAGAGAGGATAACCTTTTGGGAATGCGAGTGGAATAACGATGTGGAGAGCAAGTCCGTAGTGGTAATAGATACCTATATAAATATATAACCTTTATTTCAACAGCGAGTCTCATCATACAATGTGCTCTTCTAGGAAGCCGTAATAGCTTATGAATTTAAAAAGTGAAAACGTAAACCTAATATTTTATACATATTATATTCTATTGACAAATTTCCTATAATTAGGTGCTCACCTCTGATATTCATTTAGCTTATCCCAGAGTTAACCCCCATCCTGTAGGGAATGCTTTTTTTCGAGGATCCAGTATTTATTTAGTCGGCTTTGTACGACAAGCGCCTATTTTGAGAACTACGTAAGTTGGGGGTATGAGCTTCGCGTGTATAATGAAAAAGCTCAGGAAGATAGCTTGGAGTATGGCTATTTAAGCTTTTAAACATGAGACTGGCCAATAAAATTGACGTTTGCCCCTTTGATTAACGTCTTTCCAGCCAACTTGCTGGGATATCTACAGATCTGACTTCAAAACTTGATCCAGTTATAATTCTAGCGACCCTGTTTTAAATGTTTTTTGTTTATAGTTTTAGTGAGCTAGCATATATCAAGTGCAACTGAGCAAGTGCAGTACAATAAATCCAACTATCTTAAAATAATTTTCTTTTGTTATAAATTCGGTACGTATATTAAAAAAAGAAAAAGTGAAAGAAAAAATCGTGTAACCCTTTTAGTGAACTATTAAAAATGCCTAAGTTTTGTTTCTTTACATTGAACTAAAGGACGAATAGCCCTTTTTTCTCATTCGGTAAATACTCCTGTGTTTTATGACTACTGACTCGTCTGCATAGGCTTAGCCTCGCTTAAGAGCAAATCATTTGCAAATTCGACTGTAATGTAAAGAATGTGCAAGCTTGAACAAAATCAATGGTTTGAATTCCCATGGACTCTTAATGGTGTCTGTAAATAGCTGACTTATAAACGAGGCTACGGGCCGAGGCTGATAATGAGCCTGCGATCCCAACAAACAGTGGTATTCATCGAAATTGAGACTGGTTTATTGGAATAAAAATGGTTGATTGTTAAAAAGAGAAAAAGAAAAGAAAAAGAAAGAAAAGAAAGCACAGAACAATGAAACAATGACAAAATACGTCGGTTCCATATTTCTCGTAGGGGAAAATTTATCAATTTTTCAAGATGCTCGCTTGATGTCGCACAAAATGTCTTCTATAGCGATATAATTATATGGTTGAATGGAATAGAGAGAGACAGACAGAGACAGACAGAGACAGATAGAGACAGACAGACAGAGAGACAGAGATAGACAGACAGACAGACAGAGGGATAAAAGAATGAGTTTAATTGAATAAGTAATACGTTATGCTGCAAACATCAATATATGATGTTACAATTCAATACAGGTTGTCAGAACAGTCCTGTTGGTATAGCAGACAGAAGTATTATACCAGATGACAGATTTACAGCCTCTTCATATTACAATGCAAGATATACCCCAAAGAATGCTCGTCTGAATGGAGCCAAAGGATGGGCACCAAAAACAACAACCGACCCTAATGACTATTTACAGATAGACTTGGGTGAAGTGTTTGTTATCTGTGCTGTGTCTACCCAGGGCTATGAATGGACTACTAATGAATGGACTACAGAATACAAGATATCTACATCTGTAAATAATGTCAATTGGAGTATTTACAAAAGTGGTTACACAAACGGTAACGTAGATAAGGTAAGGATTTCTTAGAACTTGCCATTTTTCTTCCAGGTGTTTCCTGGTAATACAGATAGTTATACTGTTGTCAGAAAGTCTTATATTTTGCCATTCTACTTTAGTTGTTTCGTGGTATACAGATAAAACTACTGTCTTCAAGAATGTCCTAGATTATCCAGTTCTGGTCAGATACATTAGGTTTATACCCACAACGTTTAACAGTTGGAAGGCCCTACGTGTTGAAGCTTATGGTATAAAAAAACGTAAGTACATTTAATGAATATAAAACGCGACCGCATGTCTCTGTACTATGATATAATCACGCTGGAGCTGCAGAGCACGAGAGAAGCAAGGGTTAGGAATTACGGAGGCATAGTCGAGTGCTTTACTTGATTTTTCATTGCTCCACAGCTGCAGACCCTTGCATCAAATTACAGAAAAATATGCATCCGTTTTATATTGCTTTATATAAAAAATGAAACTGTTTTAAGTGACCTTGTCTTTGTCCTCTGACATATATAAAAAACCAGGGCGCTAATTAGGTAATTATAAGCGCCCTGATAAAAGCTGTATGCAGCCAATCAGCGCGCGCGATATATCGAAAATGTCTTTTGGTGTGATTGTTATTTCTGCATGATGCGATTCTCATTCATAAGGAACTTGTTTTTACATCATTTCTTTTATCTCGTAAACTTATATACCTAAAAAGTCGTTGGTCGAGATCTGAAATCTGTAATCGAAAGACTGATAGCACGCTGAAAATTGTGATAAATTCATACCTTGTTTGTCCCGTATTTTATTTTCCTTTAGCTTGTATTATGATAATCGCCTTTTTTTTTTTTCTATAACGAGAACCAGACAATTGAATTCCGATTGGAATTCTTCGAATGTTCTTCTAATTGTGATACATTCAGAGCATTAGTTTTCACGTAGTTTAGTTTCCTTTTAGCTTGTATTATGACTAAGCCTGTTTTTTTTCTATAACGATACAGATCAATTGACTTTTTCCGATTGGAAATTCTTTTCTAGGAAAATTAATCGTTGGTTTATATCTTTTATAATTCCAATTTATTGAATTGAAAAGAGAAAACCGGCTGCTAGTATATACCTCCATTTATGATGATCCCCATCACTTACAGTTGATCATGACAGTCCCGTTGGTATAGCAGACATAATATTATACGCAATGACAGTACAAGTCATCTTCACAGTATGACCATAGAATGTTCTATAATGCCCTCTGAATGGGACACAGGATGGGCAACCAAAGACAAAATCGACGAACCTGATGACTATCTACATATCGACTTGGTCAGTTGTTTGAATTATGTGCTTTGGCTACCAGGGCAGCGGTAAACATGAAATAATGAATGGACACAGAAACAAGTTATTACATCCGCTAGATAAGTCAATTGGACTAATA